>NW_003345201.1:615150-684948 GCF_000150975.2 Nannizzia gypsea CBS 118893 | reverse complement strand
TCCGCAGCTTTCCACCCTCTCTATCTCCGCCCGGCATCCATTCCCGTCAGGGCTACTTTCTCGTTCTTCCGGCATGCCACGACGCCCGAGGATCCAGACAGACCCCGAAAACATGGACCATTCTTCTTCCTATATCTCATGGAAATACAGCCTGGAAGAACCAAGACCGGACCGTCCTCCCTGGTCCAACAAGCAGCGTCTTGACCAGGTCAAGTCCTTCGCCAAAGACTTCTGTGACCCCTGGAAGAGCGCGTTTGAATGGATAGCAGACGACCACCAGGTGTGGTATATGGGTCTGACTGACTTCGACCCAGGCTCGGAGGGCCATTACTGGAACAACCATGGCGGCAGAGTGACTCTCGCTGGCGATGCTGCTCATGCCATGACCTACCAGCGCGGTCAGGGGCTCAACCACTCTGTCACCGACGCTGCGAAGCTTGTAAACGCCGTCACCGACGCGGTATCTGGCCTCTCGTCCCAAGCCACCTCGATATCCGCGTATGAAGACGAGATGATTGCCAGAACCGGAGGCGAGGTCAGGTTGTCGACTGTGAATACAGAGATGCTGCACGACTGGGAGCGGGTGCTCGCGTCTCCAGTGCTGACCTCGGGAATGAAGCATAAACACTGATGAAGTCATGAAAAAGAGAAGATAATGAAACCCGGCAGATATCTCTTTTTTGTTTATTTTGCGTTTTATACATGCTATACTTGGTGGTTTATATGTACTAATCTTGGTCTTTAGGCTGGAGTTGTGATGTTTTTGTTTGTGTTCCTTTGCTGGTATATATATTCCTTCTACACGTTTTCCCCCTTACCCCGTTTGGCTATATACATCCTTTTACCTATTGTTTACTATTTGATACTTTCACTGTTTATACCTTTTAGATAAATGTCATTGCAGTCATGCCCTCCTCTCTATATATGTCAAAGAAAGTCCTCGAGTTCAAAGAATTAAACGTTTTAGTATTCAGCATACATAAGGTCAACATCAAATGCCAACTGTTGGAGAACAAACCTGTGTATAAAGGAGAAACTATATGACATAATATGCACCCAATGAAATAAAGAAGAACAAGAAGAGCACAGGGATGCATGGCAATGTAAATAAATCAGGAGGCATTGCCAAACTTTGCAAAGAGAATGACAAAGTCTAGTTAGCAGCCATCCAGTCAGGTCCATCTAGTGTTTGTTTTACTTCCTTTTCACAACTTCCTCTGCTTTGTGGACAGCGGCTTTGGCAGAGTCTGTTGCCTCATGGGCCAAGTCCTTGACTGCTTCCTTAGCAGAGCCGTCCAGAGACCGCCTATACATGAAGATACGGGTAACTTGTGTGAGGCCAACACAGCCAACGAAGAAGTTAACAGTTGCAAGGCTACATTTCAGCATGTTAGCAGTAGCTTTGATAATGTAAGTTTTGAAAAACAAATGCTTACAGGACGTTTCTGGGTTTGATGATAAGACACCATCTAGTCCAAATTGCTCCGGTTGCCATCAGAGCAGCGTTTTGGGTCAGAGAAAGCTTCTCGGCGGGTCGAGCCATGTCAGAGAGACCGGCCAAAACAAGAATCCACTATAGAGTGAACCACTAGTTAGCATCAATGCTGCCATTTTGTTCCTGGTATCAAAGCAGTGTAGAGTCGCGTTTGACAATTGCGGCTGTTTAACGAACCTTCATAACAGGAGCCCTATCGATAACAACAATAGAAATTAGCGACGTGCTTCAAGTAAGCGAATATAGTTGTATATATGTATCCAATGACATACCAGAAATGGACGGTCTTGATTCCGATGGGGCTGTTCCATGATCGCTGCAGGAAGCTCTGCTGGGCCGCACCGGCTTCAGTGCTCTGGAATCGTCGGGCCCGGAGAGCCTGTGCTCGGAAACGAGCAGTGGCATTCTGAAAGGCCGCCCTGGAGTTCTGGAAGAAACGCAATCCGATCTTCGAAGACATGTTGACTGTAGCTACCGGCTCGGAGCGAATATGGGCGGAGAGGATAGATAGACACGAGAAACAAACGGCCTCAGGACAACCGAACAGCCCTAGGCAAACGAGATATAATACACAGCCGAAAGAAAGAAAAGAGCCCCGAAGTCCAAATCCTCGTCGTCTTCCTCGTCGTCTGCGTCTTTCTTCGTCTGCCGCGATCTTTCACTCCTTCTCCGGTTTCCGCAGGCTATTTGATGACATAATAACTGAGTCATCATCCGAGTCACGTGGCTACCACTTTGCGACTTTTGGACGTCGAAACATCGAAAACGAAGCAACAAAAAGACGGCGACGGCAAGTTGATACGCTCAATTGAGGCCTTCACACATCCATCTGAGACGAACCGGGCCCTTTTGAACGAGCGGAGGATTGTCTATATACCTAGCACAATGGCCTCCCGATACGCCTTCACCACCGGCCTCAAGGAGCTCCGGTTCCTCTTCTGCCACTCCTCTGCACACGGCGATGCCACCAGGTAAGAAACAGCGCTATATCTACGCCCATTGAAGAAGTTGGCCATGAGGTTTCGGTCCGCTGATAGGTGTATGTTCTGCAGAGCGTTTCTTAAACGAGCATACCCCACCATGAAGAAGAACAATCCATCTGTACCGATATTGATACGGGAGGCACTTGATGTCGAGCCACGGGTATTTGCCAGATACGGTACGTCCCATGCGGTCGAAGATATAATGCGCGGGTGTGGGATACAGCTAATACGTTATGGATATAGAATTCGGAAAGGAGAAGCAGGAAACTCTCTTGGGTATGTTATTTCGATATATAGCTTTTGCGTGGGCTTGGTTGAACTAACGAGTATATCAGGCTTGAGCGATAAGGAGATAGAGCAGAAGGTTACTACCCTTGTGAAGGAAGGACTGCCTCAGCAATCGTGATTGTACACTATTTCTCTTACGAACCGAAACTGCTTTCCGTTATTTCTTGAACCTATGTACTGTACCTATACCAGCGTGAAGGAATAGACATGGAATAATACAGTATTATTCCGCTTGCATATATCAGCACACATATTCGATTACGTGGCCAACCAGTGCATTTACTTCTCTGCGAAGGGAGAAGTATTCAAAAAGTAGCCAAGTCATCCGCTGTTTACATATGGTATTATGCCTATATCTAAGTATATACACACGACTGCTTGCAAGATACTCGGAAATGATAATAGCATTAAATACTTTCCTATCCAGACCCCCTACTTAAAGCAATTTAATCCAACGCTCACGAATGGAGTCCAAATGACCAAAAAAGGGGGGATATGATAGAGTACACAATCATGAATTTATACCAAGGGTCATGAAAGGCGGGAAAGCAAAGACATTAGAAAAGAAGAGAGAAAGGAAATAAAGAAATCGCAAAGGCGTATAATGGTTATGTGCAAGGGTGAAGGGAAAGTAAATGATTAATCCCCACCAGGGGGTGGTGGGCGGACATGAATATAGAAGTGAAAGAAGAGACAATATAAGCAGACGAGCATCCGGGCATGTAAGCAAAGCGATGCAATAGGTTGGTACATTAACGAAATGCTCATCAATCGGGAGGTTTTATCCAAGCGAGGCATGCAGAGTCAAGTCTAGGGAGAAAGCATTGTGCAGAAACAAGATACATACATGCAAGATGAAGGGAAGTGGATATCTCAAAGGAGCAAGCAAAGGGAGAAGAGAAATAATTACATTACAATGCAGTCGCCTTCGTTTTTATTGACGGCGGATCTGGACACGCGGGTCTTTTGCATTCTTGCTCCGCCTCGTCGAAGATCTTCCAGCCGTTCTCTGGCTTTCATGAAATTTTGCGCTAGGCGGGTGTTAGCAGGGATGATATAATAAGTAGGAAGGAAAAGACTTACAGGATGCTTTCCAGTACCATCGCTTTGCATCATCTAAGTTCGAAGGAACACCAATGCCAACTTCGGTGAAGTAGCCCATGGCATACTCTGCCTTTGCAAGGCCGGCCATGGCAGCCTTACGAGCCCACAGATACGCTTCTGTGTCGCTCTGCTGCAGTATCCCTTCGGCACCGGTCAAGTACCACCCGCTGAGGGAGAGTTCACTCTGATGCTCGCCCTGCGCCGCGGCTTGTGTGTACCAGTATATACTCTGTCGCGGGTCGACGGGGCAGCCAACGAGGCCGTACTCGTATGCAGCACCGAGACGGTGCTGGGAGAATTTATAGCCCAATTCACCTGCTTGGTGGAGCAGTTCGCAGGCGTAGTTCTCGTCGCGGATGACGGAGTCGTTGCCTTGAGGGTTTTCGTAGAGCAGGGCCAATTCATGTAGGGCGTGGGGGTTATCTTCGTCTGCGCGCTCGGCAGCACGCTTCAGCCAGGAGAGTGCTTCGCGTGGGTTTTTGGGTTGGCCGAGCAAACCCTTGAGAAGGATCATGCCCATCTTGTACATTGCTGGAGGGTCGCCTAGGGCAGCAGCACGTCTGTACCATTGTACTGCTTTCATGGGATCACGCCGAGTACCTCCGCCTCCTTCCTGGCCCATTTCGCAGCACACGGCGAGACGGTAGGCGGATTCAGCATGGCCCATTTTGGCTGCAGACTGGTACAAGCTAAAGGCCTCCTTGGGGCTGACTTCTAGTCCGAGCTGGCCGGAGCCGTAGCAGTCGGCCATGTAGAACATTGCGGGCGGATATCCTGCGCTGACAAGTTTTTTAGCAGTTTTATAGGCTTCCATGATGTATCGTTCGCGGTTCTTAGCCTTGGTTTTTGCGTCGGTGCGGCCGTTCTCGTCGATTAGGTGGACTGAAGCTTCAACGAGCTTCTTGACGAAAAGAAGCTGCTGGGCGTGGTCTCCTGGGTTGCTTCGTGCGGCTTGCTGGATCGCGTGGAGCTCGCCGAGGGTTATTGGTTGGGATGAACGGCGGGTATTGGCGCCGTAGGATGCAGAAGAAGCTTGGCCAGGTTGCGATGGAGGTGGTGGTTGTGGAGTGCTAGTGTACTGCCTGACGGGGGTGGGTTTGGGTCCTTGGTCAAGGCCTGGGCGGAAGGGAGCGGGAGGAGCGTGGTGCAGGTGGTTGTCTGGTCCTTGGCCCTGGTAGCCGCCGTACTGGTCGTCGCCATAGCCCATATCCCGCGGCGGATAAGCCTGCCTGCCATCATAGGGACCCCTGCCACCATTCTCAGGTCCATATTGATGGTACTGCTGGGGTGGTTGGTGCTGCGGAGGGTATCCTCCTCGACCACCAGGGCCACCGTAGCCGCCACGTTGCACAGGAGTCATGGCTCGAGCATCTGGTCTGCCATAGTATCCATTGCTGGGCTGGCCGCCATAGCCACCCTGGTGACTGTACGCCGGAGACGGAGCGCGCTCATGCATGAGATGGCTTGGAAGGCCGCTCGGAGGGCC
Organism: Nannizzia gypsea CBS 118893; assembly: GCF_000150975.2. Classification (NCBI taxonomy): domain Eukaryota; kingdom Fungi; phylum Ascomycota; class Eurotiomycetes; order Onygenales; family Arthrodermataceae; genus Nannizzia; species Nannizzia gypsea. Next base: position 679,592 of record NW_003345201.1, on the reverse strand, counting down.
CTGTCGGTCGGGAGAAGAATGCATGCTTCCCGACGGCTTGTAGGCCGCATAGGTAGGCTGTGGCCCCGACATGGAGGACGAAGACGACGGAAGATCTTGCCTAGGCTTCTCGAACGGTATCAGAGTCTCCGCATGCGACGAGGAAGCGTTGTCATCAGACATGGCACCAAAGTTGGGCATGTCCGGTTCATTATTATTGTCGTTGTTGTTGTTGTGGTTGCCGTTGCTGGTGTTGTTATTGGCGTCGGTGTTATCATAGTAGTCGTTAAGCAGATCCTCATTTAAGTAATTGAGTTCGTCTTCAGCAGCGCAGTCTACTTTGTCAGCAACCTGAGGTTCGAGCTCGGCGGCGGCGTGCTTCGGGTGGACTAGCTCCGGTTTTACACCAGCAGCAGTTCCCGGCCTAGATGAAACCGGGTATGTGTCGGGGTGATGATGTGGTGGGTGTAGAGCAGGGCTTAGAGGCGGAGGGCTAAGGCCGGGGTCCTGCCAGGCGCGTTTGCCAGGGTAAAGGGGTTTCTGTTGCATCCCCATTGCTGCTGGTGCTGGTGCTGCTGACATTGGGGCGGGCACGCTGACAGGCATGGTAGCACTTCGAGTAGGCGGAGCAGTTCGAGGATCCTGCCGGGGAGGAGCGGGATGGTTTGTTTCAACAGTCAGAGGAGCTACAGCTTTGCGCTGGATGGGCTGATTCCCACTTGGCAGCTGACGAGGATTCATTGCTGGAAGGGGCTCAGAGTGGTAGGTCGAGGGAGGCGGGCGGTTGGAGTTTGAAGTATGCGGTCGAGTAATAGGGGGTTCTGCGCGATTTGGGGCCTTGTTGAGCTCGACAGCGCTCATCTTCTTCTGCAGGCCATCCATCGAGTTACCGCGCTTCTTGGGAGGGAATGTAGGAAACGGGTTGTCAAAGGAGCTCTTCAGCTCTGGGGATTTTTCGGGGATGTCTATAGCACAGTCAGTACAACTATAACTTATAACTATCTATGCTCCGAACATGTCTGTAACTGTTGGAATGTAAAACTTACGAGGAGTGGCAGTGTATTGACGGACAGGAGGCGGCTGGTGATGTCCGTTCGGTGGCTGTCCTCTATAGCCCTGAGGCTGTGGAGGTGGTCTGCTGCCGGCGCTGCTGCTCGGGGCCATCATACGGCCATCGTCGTACATCGCCCGACCACCGCGGCCATAGGGATCCTGCTGACCCCCCGAGTAGCCGTCGTCATAGCTCATCTGCCGGCGATCAGGACCAGGAGGACCAGGAGGACCACCGTAGGCAGGCCGTCTGTCTGGCGGCGGCTGCTGGTACTGCTGCTGCTGCTGGTAGCTGTGGTTGTAGTTGTAGTACTGTTGCTGTGGAGGCCTGCTGCCGCCGTACTGCGGTCCCGGTCCTGGCGGCGGCCCACGACGAGGCGGCGGACGAGCCTGGTGGTAGGCCATGCCGTCGACTATGCAACTAGCTGTTGTTCTTCTTCTCCTGAGCAACGGGATTATTGTGATAGTAACCAGCCAAGTCGTCACTAGCCAGCCCGTCCTCCTCTTGGTGGTTCCAATGCGGCTCCCAACGTCTTATCTCTCGATCTCCCGATCTCGATCGTCGCTAGTTATTATCAGCGATCAAAGGGCGATGCGCCGGCCCCGCCAGAGAGAGACACAGATAGATTTCTCCGTCTCTCTCGACGGCAAGCGCAGGAGCAGGTATATATAAATATCACCGGGCCACCATCTGCCAGTCGTGTGCTCTGTATCCGTGTCGTCTTCTTCCCTGGTCTGCGAGATGGTTATTTAACTGTACGGAGTATCGAGGGGCGCCCGGAGTCCAGCACAGAAGAAGACGAGGAGCGAACTGCGAGCGAGCGCAAGGGAAAAGGGGAACAGGGTGAGATGCAGGAAATCGATAGTGCGAAAGCGCCGAGCCGGCCGTTAATATAAATTAAGTGTCAGGCCTGAGACCAACAGGGGACGGACGGGCGAGGATGTCGCTGGCGCTGTCGAGGATAGATGCTCTCTGTCTGTCTGTCTGTCCGTCCGTTCAGCGACGAAGACGAAGAAGAAGAAGCAAAAAGCGACCACGCGACAACCCTTGCAGGCAGTGAACTAGTTAGTGCGAGCGGCTTTGCAGCGGAGCCAGCCGACGTCTTGCTGGACCAGCCTGGCAGAGAGAGACAGAGAGAGCAAAGAGGCAGATGTTGTAGATGTTGGATGTTGGAGATAGAGAGCGAGGCGCCAGTCCGTCAGTTATAGCTATGGATGCCGGCTATGAGAAAGAAGAAGAGCCCACCCCGAGAGGAACTTCCGACACAGCAGGAGGACGAGCAGGAGGCGACCCTTATTTTTTGCTTCTTCCGCTGCTTCGGCTGCTTGAGATGCGCGCTTAGGGCTGCTGATCTATTTACTCCTGGCATCCACAGTTACAGCAGAAGACAGACAGAGACAGAGATAGATATAAATCTGAGATGAAGCCTGCAGTGCGACGACGAGCCCCTGGAAGAAGACTCGCGCTGTACAACTTCTACCACTTCTACAGCCTGTACAACCCCAAGTCTGTCCCTCTCCTTTGCACCTTGAGAGGCTTAACTCTGCCCGATATCGACGGTGATAGGCTCGCTAACGGCAGCTTAGGTTCTCGTCCTGCCAGGCACCGCTTGGAGTCTCCGTCTCTGCTCGTATCGCCCAAGGCTGCCCCTGACGGCCCCAGCCAACGAGACGATCATGTCATGTCAACCACCGTTGGACAGACAGCTAGACGAACTATATATAAAGCCGGGCGTTAAAAGAGGGAGCAGTGGCGATACGAACGACCCGGTCTGGCCGGAGTCTGAAGTCCAGCCGTTGGCGAGCAGAAGCGAGTCACTTACGATATACGGAGTACTTAGGTATCTATAAAAGAAAGGGGAAGAGAAAGAGAAAGATGTAACAGGGTAAAGCAGTCATGTAATTGATAGCTATATACATGTATACACTGGGATCCGATCACCTTGGACATCCATACCGTGGACTTATCATTCCAAAGATCGATCGTTCAATCATGAAAGGGTTGTATAGATACCCGCAAGGTGAAATTGTTGTCGTGCAATGTGTTCATCCCCCATGTCCACATCATTTGTACGGTTCTGCAGAAGAGCCGGCTTGTTAACATAGCATGTTGAGCCATCCATGTGTTCTGTGAGAGCTGGATTGCCCTGGAGCAGGCAGAACGATATGATATCCTCCACTTTGAGTATCAGTAAAAGGCCAAAATGTCAAAAATAACTCTTCCTGCCTACAGTCAGTTGCCCCAGCTAGTGAACTAGCAAGCAACAGGGGTGAATGTATAGATAATTAATTAACGCGAATGCGCTGTTCAAGGTCATCGGTGGCGCCTTGGTGTTTTCGGTATTGTTGACATGACTGCAATAACTACCTAGAAGACCCGTCTTGACCATAGAGGCCAACTATCAGATGGCCTACACTTGGGAAGCAGCTAGTAAGCTGCTGGTCAAGGTAAGGGGCAGTCAGGGACAGAAACGGTGACGGTGTATATCGTGATCACCAGGTAAAACCGCCGAGCCTTATGCCGTCCGTTTTCCATATGTCTGTTGATAACGTTGTTGTTGTTGTTGCATACAACCCTCGACGATTCTCTGCAGGTGTCACACCGGAGGAGGGCCACCCTCAGGTTTTACCCTGCAGGCGGCCACACCCCGCAGGTGTAGTGGTGACCGTGTCGTTGTAAGGCGATGGCATATAAACGAATGAGATATCCATCCTAATCATTGTATAATCTTGTAACTTGCTGGAGAGTGCTGGTAATCCAAGACACTGGCAACAACGTAGCTATGGGTGCTCCTTGCGGGATATGACCTGACAACCTCCACGTCCACCGTGGCTTTTTTGTTGTCCTTGAGCAGACACCATATTCTGTACTGGGTGTCTGAGAGATGTCATGGAAGCTTGCCTTTTCCATCTGTGATGTATCCATGTGGTGTTCCTTCCGGAAGCCCAATCAACAGGGCAAAGAAAGAGATTCTCATGTGTCTGATATCCCTCTTTGTAGTTATCGACCTGGATTCCAGTTACCAAAAGTGCCAGCCTGTTTTGCGCTTTGTGCCACACCGCAGCCTACTTCTCCCACGGGATGCTAAAGTGGTTAACCACCCACTGCCTCGCATGATATCGCCATTGTCAACCTCAACGTCTGACGAATAATATTTGTCGTCGTCATATTCAGACTCAGTCTCTTGCTGCTGCTATTGCTTCTGTTTCGGTGCTTGGGTGAAAGGAGTAAGTCACCACAGTATCAGCCATAAGGTCAGGTAGGTATGCGCACTCCTGTTTCGCACTGCAGCCCGCTGACTGCCACAAAATGTGACTTCTAACCAGGCCACAGCAGTCAGATCGCTAACTCGGACAAGAGCCAGTTTCCCACCCTTGAATATGGGTTGGGAAGCTGGCTCGCTCTAGATATCTAGAGAATGACCGCTCGTGCCGTCGTATCGCGAGGGTATGTAAGTATCTCTCTCCATACATATTGTCTGCAAGGTAGAAAAGCCAGGTTGCTATGTTAAATAAGTTCTTCTTTAGCTCCTTGTTCATAGGCGACTTTTTTATTATCAAAAACACAGTCGTCGAAGAAGCCGTTGACTGTGCTCTCTAGATGGGGAAGAAAACCATCAAACCGAAATAAATGGTCTGTGACCAATTGCTTGACGAATTTCTTTGCGCAATTTCCTTCGAACCATCTATCAAAGGAGGGCGGGTTGCTAAGGATAAGCACTCGCTGGCAATCCTTTTGGCTGAGTCTGTGAATCCTGCCAATAGCTTGTAATAGTGTGTTTGTATTATTCGCAGGTTCAAGGAGCACAATAGAGTTACATGCGTAATGTAGGTTCAGGCATATAACTAGATATATATAGGTATGTATATCTGTTATTATCCAACTTGGCCCTTTATAGTATTAATCAGTTAGTTGTGCCGAAAGGAAGAGGGGCTCCTTTGCAGGAAGTACGACTCCCTTCTTATACCAAGTAAAGGTAGGCAACTAATAAATAAGAAGCAAAGCAATCGTGGTGGTAAAAGCAGGTAATACTAGTGATATAAGGGTATATTATAAATCTTGTAAAATGCTGTGCATGTTGGGATACCCACTAGGAGAGCGAGGATAGAGATAAAGAAGGAGGATAAAAGAAGGAGGTAGAGGAGGAAGATGAGGGCGGATGCTGATGGAGAAGAAAGAAGAAGAAGAGAAATTCAGGAAGAGGGAGAAGAAGGGGGTTTATATATTCCTCTCCCCAGGCCTCCTTCACTGTCTCCTCCTTCACTGCCTGCCCGTATCTGGCTCCCCTCGCAGTCTTCACCGTGTCTCTTCACCACATCTCTTCACTGCCTCTAACTTCACAGTCTGTCTTCACCACCTTCTTCACACTATCCCTTTGTACTATCTCCTCACTGTCTCTCTTCACTATTTCTCTTCACTATTTCTCTTCACTATTTCTCTTTCCTGTCTCTAACTCTAACTCTCAGAGGTTTGTGTTATCTAGGCTTTCGATTATTATTATTCTTCATTATACTCCTATGCAGTCAATGACCACGAGGAGGCCTATATAAAAACAGGGAGAAAGGACCAACAAGAGTTAGCCACATTAGGCTCTAGGAGTTATGTAAGGCATTTTGCAGAGGGTTCCTCAGAGACAAGGCGGCTGTTAGTGACATCGTGTCAAATGACAGCAGCAGGGGTGTAAAATGATTGGTTAGAGCGTAGTAAAGCGTTGTAACCGTATGAATTGGTGATGACCGGAGATACGGATAGAAGATGACTAAGCTACGTACATTTGACACATCGTTTGCCTATATAGCTTCGATGAGGCGGTTTAATGCTTCGACGGGAGGAACTGGATATCCCGTTCGGGTGAGGTCTCGGTAGGACTTTGTAAGTCCATCGACGAATTGAGGGAATGGTTCCAAAGTCCGCTCTTTTCAGCGTATCCCATGATTTCCAGTGCATCCTGGTGTCGACAGGCGAGGTCTTCAGAAGTACTTGTCCAATAGAGGTGAAATAGGTCATATGCTGCGTCCATTGGAAGGTTGGTGTTCTCTACACGTTCGTAGAGGTCGTAACTTATCTGCTGCGCAATCCATTGGGCAATGTAGGCATCTGCCACTTCGTAACGTTCCTGGTCTTCTCTGCGCTCTGGTAGGTGTGTTATCGAGCCGTCAATTAGACAGCCTAATCTCTGTGTTCGGAGGGTCCTTTTTACGTGCATTCTCCAACGGTTGGTATCTTTTTGAGCAGAAGATTGACCTTCCAGCAAAGGCGTTTTTGTTGGAGCTTGCTAGAAGAGGAGTCCAAATGGTCGAACAAGTACTCATAAATGTCATATATGAGATTTACCGAGGGGTCTGCCGCCTTGGAAACATTTAAGTTGAAGCATAAAATGGGGCAAGTACGGAGTAGTTCAAAGAGGTACTCGATTTGCCGCCACTCCTCCGGTTGGAGACGTAGCCGAGAGAGGTCTAACAAGTCGAAGACCTCACGAAGCTCTATCGCGCAGGTCGTTTAACACTGGAATGCCTCCTAGTGGCTGTAATTTCGTGGTATCTGGTATTAATTATCGACCAATCGAAACTCGGTATTTGATCATCTTCTGCCCTATCGGGCCAGAAAGGCCTGCGTAGTAGGGCTTGACCAGAGATCAAGAGCAAGAGATACCATCGTACCAGTTGGAATTTTCGTTTAGCCGCTTGGTAATTGACATGTCGACCTTATTTGTCAGGAATGAGGTAAGCTGATGTCTTGTTGGAATTGGCAGCGAGGCGTTACCGGCGGCTAGACCTGTGTACTCATTGTGGCGTCTGTAATTGGTGTAGGAGTCGTATATGCAGTGTCAACAAAAACGCCAAACCCGGGCTCATAGCCTCTCGAGGGCTCGAAGGAGGAAAGGGAGATAAACTCTCCTTAGACGTAAAATGGATAGATGATGATGGCTTTCAAGACACGTCTACCTATTTATCCCCTGGGCAAGGTGGACCTCGGAACCTGCAAAAGCGGTTGGCGAAGGCGGCGAATCGTATATCCGAGACACGCGCCCAACGGCCGCCCACTTTAACCCCTGCTTACTTATCTCTTACTCATCTTTAGCATCACGTGCCTTTAATGAAAGGAGCATCGCCAAGACCTGCTTACGTACTCTAAAAGCCAGAAAACGCAAGTCGACGCAGAAACAGAAAGACAAACAAGCAAGACAAGAACAAGAAGAAGAAGAAGAAGAAGAAGCAGAAGATACAACAGAAGAAGAGGAAGAGAAGAAGTAGAAGAAGCTGAAGGTCGACTGCTGCTCTACTGCTGCTCTGCTATACTGCTGCCTGTCTGTCTGTCCAACTGCACTGCCTCGACGTCTTGCGCACCCGCGGCCTCCCCTTCTGCCTCGCCACTCCCGTCGCTTGCCAGCGCCCGTCGTCGTCTGTCTGTCCCTGGTCGCAGATAGATAGTTAGTCCCCCGTCTTGCCTGCTGCCAACGACCGACTACAGAACAACCCGCAGGCTCCTCTCTTCCGTCCACCTGCTATCTGCTACCTCATTTCCTTCCATACAAGACACATACACACGCCGTTGCCATGGCCGACCGCGAGCAGCCCTACGACCCTTACATTCCATCTCAGTCGAAGCCTGGCCAGGATGGGCCGCCCTCAGGGAACCAGCGGACAGCAGCGCTGCAGGCCGTACGTCTCCTCTTTCGCACCCGTTTCAGGTTTATATATGTATATTCAAGATAGCTATGTACTGACTTGGACCTCTGTAGCAAATCGACGACACGGTTGATGTGATGCGAGAGAACATCAACAAGGTCTCGCAGCGAGGCGAGCACCTGGACTCTCTGCAGGACAAGACAGACAACCTCGCCGTCTCTGCCCAGGGCTTCCGCCGGGGAGCCAACCGCGTCAGGAAGCAGATGTGGTGGAAGGACGTCAAGATGCGCATATGGCTGATCGTCGGCATCATCGTCCTGCTCGTCATCATCATAGTCCCTGCCGGTACGTCCCTCCTCTTCTCTTTCTTATTTGTACATATGTATCCAGACTAACAACTTGTAGTCGTCGCATCGAAGAACAAGTGATCTATACGTCCATATAGCATACCATCCTCTCAATCCGACTGACTCTCCCTTCGCCAATACCCCCTTCCACCGAACAAGCGAAGGCTCTCTCGTCCGCCTCATGAATCTCCTATTTAGCCTGTCTCCCCCTCCTCAACTATGCGAAATCCATGACCCCGTGTGTGTGTATTCTGATACTGATTCTGATGCTGATGCCTGGCCTACTCGGATGAACACGAGTGTCCTCCCCTCTGGGTACTTTTTGCTCGATGACCTTTTCCTTTTTTTTTTGTATTTTGTTTCGTGTGTTTTATCTTTCTGTTTGTCTTTTCCTTTGTGATCTGTTTTAATACCAATGACTCTTTGAAACTTCTCCCTCTGAATGCCAAAAACGAACCATCTCAACCGGAGTCGCTTCTGCTTTAGTTAGGGACGGGAACCAAGGGTAATAGAGGGTTCTTCTTCTTCTTCTTCTTCTCCGTCTTCCTCTTTCGTCCTTTTCGTCTTCTTTTTTGGCCAACGAACTCCCTTAATGTGTTAAACTAGCGACTCCTCCAATGGCTCTGTATGCGGTCTTCCTTTTTCCTCTGCTTCTTTTTCTATGTAATAATATCCCTAAGGCTGCAGCACCTCTATATAAAAAGCAACCTGGGGCAGTGGGTCGACCAGGGCAGCGAAAGACAAGGGTGAGCTCTGCAGTAGACGGGAAGAAGAAGAAGCAGCAGCAGCAGCCAGGGTAGAGCAGAGACAAAGCTGCAGCTGTCTATGGCCCAACTGCAGCCACCTTAACCACCTAATGCAAGGCCAGTTCTGACCAAGTCGAGGATGCAAGAAGAAAGCCGAGATCGGTGGAAAGCGCAGCTAAAGTTGCTTGCTAGTTAGTTAGAGAAAAAGAAAAGAGTCCACCACCTTTTTTGTGCTCGACTTTCTTGCCGAGTGAGTAATAAATAGCTGCGACTTTACGAGACAGTCAGACAGACAGACAGACCATTGACCATTGACCATTGACTGCACTTTTGCTCTCGTGCAAGCAAGTAGCGAAGAGAAGAGAGGAACTGCTGGCATGTCGAGCCTTCTTGCGCGCAGAGCCGCGGGCCGCCTGGCAGTGGCAGCTCGATCCACCGGACTGGGGTGTCCTGGTCGACTCGCGGCAGCTTCACCAGCTTCATGGACAGCTGTATACCACAGACAGAGACGCAGCTACACCTCGTCTCGCTACCAGCCTCACCTCTCGACCCGCTCGACCGTCGTCCAGCTGCTCAGCAACATCGGCTCCAAGCGCGAGGTCCAGCAGTACCTCTCCCACTTCACCTCCGTCTCCTCGCAGCAGTTCGCAGTCATCAAGGTCGGCGGAGCCATCATAACAGAACACCTGCAGACGCTCTCCTCGGCCCTCGCCTTCCTCAACCATGTTGGCCTATACCCGATCGTGGTGCATGGGGCCGGACCCCAGCTGAACAAGATGCTGGAGGACGCCGGCGTGGAGCCGCAGTTTGAAGACGGCATTCGAGTCACGGACGGCAAGACGCTCGCCCTGGCTAGGTCGCTCTTCATGGAAGAGAACCTCAAGCTTGTCGAGGAGCTCGAGCGGTTGGGCGTCAGAGCTAGGCCGTTGACGACGGGTGTCTTCTCGGCAGACTACCTGGACAAAGACAAGTATAACCTTGTCGGCAAGATCAATGGAGTCAACAAGAAACCCATCGAGGCCGCAATTGAAGCCGGATGTCTACCCATCCTGACTTCTATGGCCGAGACGCCCGAGGGACAAGTCCTCAACGTCAATGCGGATGTTGCTGCCGGTGAGCTTGCCAGGGAACTTCAGCCGCTCAAGATAGTCTACCTAGCTGAGAAGGGCGGTCTGTTCAACGGAGATACGGGAGAGAAGATCTCGGCTATCAACCTGGACGAAGAGTACGACCATCTCATGAAGCAGTGGTGGGTTCGCCACGGCACCCGTCTCAAGATCAAGGAGATGAAGGAGCTGCTCATGGACCTGCCCCGGACCTCGAGTGTGGCCATCATCCACCCTGCGGACTTGCAGAAGGAGCTCTTCACCGATACCGGTGCCGGAACCCTGATCAGACGAGGCAACAAGGTGCGCACGAAGAACAGCATCGACGAGTTCGAGGACGTCGAGGCTCTGAAGAACGCTCTTGTCCGTGGTAAGGAGGCATTGGATGCCAGGGCTACCGTCGACAGATACGTTGATTCGCTCAGGGGCAAGGAGATCAAGGCTTACTCGGACGAGCCCCTGGAGGCATTGGCTATTGTTATGCCTCCCAAGCCCGGTTCTACGCTCGCTCACCTGGCTACCATGTCCATCACCAAGACCGGGTGGCTAACTCACGTTGCTGACAACGTCTTCACCAGCATCCAAAAGGACTTCCCAAAGCTCACTTGGACCGTCAAGGAAGACGACGAGAACTTGTCTTGGTTCTTTGACAAGGCTGACGGTAGCCTGTGTCGGGATGGCGAGGTGCTTTTCTGGTCTGGTGTCCAGGAGCCAGACGAGGTCAAGAACCTTGTCGTCGAGTTCAGCAAGAATGGTCGTGACATGCTCGGCAATCTCAGCATGGGCTCCTCCACGAAGAGCAACCCTTCAGCTTCCACGCCCCTACAGCAGAAACGAGCATTCTCAACAGCCAGCACTGCCTCTGCTCTCCGGTCTTTCAGACAGCAGCAACCATATACCCGCTCCAGCCTCTCCTCCAAACGATCATACACCACCCAGACCAACCCAAACCCGCCCCTGGGCAAGAAAAATGCATCCAACACCAAGCCGTCCAAGGTCGCCCTGATCGGTGCTCGCGGATACACTGGACAGGCTCTGATCAGCCTCCTCAGCGCCCACCCGCACCTAGACCTAGCACACGTCTCATCCCGTGAACTGGCCGGAAAACCACTACAGGGCTACAGCAAGCGCGAAATCATCTACGAAAACCTCAGCCCGGAGGACGTCAAGCGCATGGCTGAACAAGGCGACGTCGACTGCTGGGTCATGGCCATGCCGAACGGTGTATGCAAACCGTTCGTTGACGCCGTTGACTCCGTCGACAAGGAGAAAGCCGTCATCGTTGACCTCAGCGCAGACTATAGGTTTGATAGTTCCTGGACCTACGGTCTCCCAGAGCTAATTAACCGCTCTGCCATCGCAAAGGCAACGCGTATCTCTAACCCTGGATGCTACGCTACCGCCGCACAAGTCGGTATCGCCCCCTTGGTACCGTACCTCGGCGGCCAGCCTACCGTATTCGGTGTATCGGGCTACTCCGGCGCAGGAACAAAGCCCAGTCTAAAGAACGATGTGAACTATTTGACCAACAATATCGTTCCCTATAGTCTTACGGATCACATCCACGAGAAGGAAATCGGGTCTCAGCTCGGTGCTGAAGTTGCTTTTATTCCTCATGTTGCCGTTTGGTTCCAGGGCATTCACGTATGTTCAAATCTAACTACCTACCTACCTCGTTTATTCTAAGGTTTTATCTAACGTATCCCCAGCACACCATCAACATCCCTCTGAAAGAGGCCATGGCGTCCCGTGACATCCGCAACTTATACCAGGATCGCTACGCAGGTGAGAAACTCGTCAAGGTCGTAGGCGAGGCGCCGCTGGTCAAAAACATCTCTGGCCGCCATGGTATCGAAGTCGGTGGTTTTGCCGTCCATTCAAGCGGGAAGCGAGTCATTGTCTGCGCTACCATCGACAACCTCCTCAAGGGCGCTGCAACTCAATGTCTACGTACGTCTAATCCCCTGGCATTATTTTACTTGAGTAGCTATGTCTAACCGTCTTATAGAGAACATGAACCTCGCTCTAGGATACTCAGAGTACGAAGGCATACCCCTGGACACGAGCAGTTAACCAACCACCAACCCTCTATCCTCTTCGATCCAACCTTCACCTAAAAGCCATCTAGACCCTATCCTACCCTGTCCTATTGTTGTTCTAGTTTCAATTTCAGTATCAGTTACGGTTACGGTTACAGTTCCAGCCATAGACTCTGTTTACACCTTTCCCTTCCCTTTTCTCTACTATGTAGTTGGTGCCAAATGCCTTCCCTCTCTCTTTTTATTTTTACTCGCTACCTGTCGGTCTGTCTGTCTGTCTATCTGTGTTGTGTAAGGTATGATATGAAGATGGTGCTTGCTTGCTGCTAGCTTTTCTGGCTTGTACTGATAGAATCCTGCTGTCAATTTATTCAATCTATTCGGTTTCTCCATCAACATCTTGTCTCTCCCTATGCTATAGTTATATTCATCTATCTTCTTTCTATCCTTTCTCTTTATCTACATCTTTATACTCCTTAGATATCCGTCTTTATATCGAATCATGATTCTGCCGCCGTCCCATGAACTCGTGACTCTCCGCCTTCCGCTGTCTTGCCCTCACTTCCCGATGCGGACGACGCGTCTTTCTCTTCTTCTTCTTCTTCTTCTTCTTCTCCTTTTCCCTTGTCGACTTCATGTCAATTTCTTCCTTCAAGAGAGTCATCATCTTCATCCAAGACCATAGCCAGGAGAACGCCGGTTCAGGGACATCTAGGAGGTAGACGTCATGTTCTACAGCCACGAAAGTAAGTACTTCACCAGTATAACGTTAGAATAGACCAACTGCTAACTCGTTTCCTACCATAGTCCTCACCTCGCGTGAGCATGGCGTTGCCACGGTGTGGTGAGTTGGTTATACGTATAGATCGAGCATAGACTTGTCTTACAAAGGGTTTATAGGCTGGTTGCAACTCTCGGAGCAAAGTCAACTACTCGGAAGGTGAACAGGAAGGCAATACTAGAAGTAGACGTGCCTAAGGCGTGTGATATGATTATCCGCCCAGATGCTCCCATGGCATTGAGACTGCAGGGGAACCTCCTGTAAGTATTTCTCATATTGGATTGGTTTGGCGGGGTATATACATATATAGCTAACTGGGGATGACAGATATGGGGTATCGAAAGTGTACCATCAGCAGTGCGGATATGCACTTCTGGACGCAGAAGCCACGCGGGATAGGATGAGGACTATGTTGAAAGTCATCCACAGTGCTAGTTTGGATCCTGATGCAGGAAAGGCCAGGTAAGTATTCTTTTTAACATGATATCCTCAACACTATGGAAATGTTGATTGACAACTCTAGACCTGATCAAATCATGCTTCCGCATGATCCAACATTTATTCCTGAGCTTATGCTTCCCGGGTTAAACGTTGACCTATCAACACTAGATATAGGGCTGGATTGGGTGTCACCCCGCAAGTCCAGCCTGGTATCAAGCTACGTGCCAAAATCAACTGCCTCCAACAAGTCAGCCGCTGGGGAACTGCAGCTGAATCTCTCATCTTCGGATATCGGTGGTTTCCACACCGGGGATGCCCTTGGATATATCAGTGAAATGAGCAGTGCGAGGAAGGAGCCTCAAGTAGAGCTGCCAGCCTACTTTGGAGACGAGGCCGGTATTCTGCTACAGCCGGACTTTGAGTTCGATGGTGACGGTAACATCATCGAGCTATTTCCAAAGAAAACTGCAGAGCCAAGGGAAAGTGAAGTCCAAGTGAGAGATGACCGCCTAAGCACTATGAGAAACACCGGAGTTGGCTTGCTCACCGGAGAACATCAAGTGAGTCAACACTAAGTTTTTCTTTTGTTTGATAGTGCAAGGCTGCTAATATGCTGGTATAGCCCGATGGAGACATTGTGATGGATGATATAGATGCCGGTCAGGACGAAATGGCCGGAAGCCTGCTTGTATCTGACGGGACGCAACCACGAGGCCAAGTGACTGATCCAGATTACTCCAACGTTCCTGAGATCTCCTCGGAGACCGGAGAAGTAGTAAAGACACATTTTAGAAGAAAGAAGCTCACCAGGATGTTTGGTGTGGACGAGCCCGCGGAGCTGAGAAACTCCGACCTAGCACAGTGGAATTCAGAGTATGCGGAAAACATGGCTGCTGCCGCTAGAAGCAAGGTCCACAATAGACTTGTCACCATTGCCAAAAAGAATGCGGCCTTCTGGGTTCTTGGCTCAGGAATTGGAGCTGTAGGTGTTGGTCTGGGTTCCGGAGCAGTGTTACATCCACTTGCTGCGTTCTCCGGAGACCAGCTTCTCGCGTCCCTTACCGGGGCTCCTTGCAGAGAGAAACGTAGAAAGAGGAACCACGACGAAAAGGAGGACGCCGATGCATCTGTGGGTAAGAGAGCTCGTATCAGGGAGGAGGACAAGGACGACGAGCCTGAAATTGGCCTAGGCGAGGCTGTTGACGTGGAGGAGGGTCTCGGTCTTGTAGTCGAGGTATGTCCTTGAAGTTATATTGATAATCTTTGTGCGTCAAGTTAACAAACATGTTCGACATAGGATATCGAGGTTGGCCGGCAGGCACCTTCGTCTCTTCGGGACGACGACCTGTCCAACATGCCATGGAACATCACTGCGTCCATCAAGAGCAAGAGCTCTGCCCGGGCTTCATCGGTGTACTCTCGCCAGATCTTTGCGGGTGGAGGTGTGTTCTCAAGCATTGGTGGGCCCCGTTCTGTAGTGAGCCCTGGACCGGATGGGATGCCGTCTGCCTCCAACGCAGCAGCAGCCGTTGCCGCCCATCGACGAGGACGTCTGACAAGTGCAAGTCCACTGGCTGGTCGGGGCAACCTCCAGCTACTGCCAAGTGACCAGGAGATGGACCTAGACATCGACACCTTCAGCGGCATCGATGCGGCTCACTATGGCGATGACGAAGGAGACGGCCAACCGGGGGAACAACCCCTCGGCCATGATAATGCTAATGATGATGATGATGAAAGAAGGGGTATCCAGGGACCTAAATGGCTAAGAAGCAGCAGCAGCCTCGACCAGGAAACCGTCAACTTCTACGAGTACCTGCAGGCCCGCATCGAGGAGAAGGAGCAGAAGAAGGAAGAAGAGAAGGAGGATCGGGCGGTCGGAGGAAGCCACTCAGGGGTATCGGTATCGTTCACCTCGCTTCTCCCGCCCAGGTCGAGCTCCCGCATCGTCGCGACGCAGGCACTGCTGCACGTCCTGACCCTCGCAACAAATGGAGCCCTGAGAGTCCGGCAGGATGTTGCCAATAAACCAAGGAGTGTTCAAGATACAGGGGACATCATCCTAATGCTTGGATGATAAACACAAGCGGCTCTCACATGCATCCTAGCTAGGTATTTCATCCGGAGTACCTGGCCATGCGATCTCTTTCTTCTCGCTCTTCTCGTTTCTCATGCTGTTTCTTATGCTATGTTGCACCGGATATACATCTTATATCTACCCTTATCGCCGTAGTTACTTATGTCCCTGCCTGTCCCTGTCCCTGATTTGATATGCAAGTACCTGCTCCGTCCTTGTACCTAAGACTAACTGCATGACGCTGTCATCTTCCATGCACTGCCACCAGCCTTGGCAGAGACACCAGCCTGAAACAAACCTTCATCTTTTTCTTTTGCTTCTTCTTCGTCTTCTTCTTCTTCTGCTGCTGACGCTGACGCTGACCAGGGGCGCCTCGAGAAGCGACTTTTCCTCCCAACCACCGCAGCAGCAGCAGTGAATCTACCTGCACCCGTCGCTCGCTCTTCCACCTATCTCCTATCCTTCTATCCTCCGTCTACTTTCCCCTACGGCCAGCCTGCGCCCTCCGCCCTGCTTAGTTAGCGGCCAGCCGAGCTTGGCGTCATCGTCGTCAGCTTAAGGGCAGGAAAAACGCTCGCTGCGAAGTTCCACCCCAAAAGGAAGCCAAAGGGAGCCGAGAAGAAGATCCACCACCGCCCGACCGTCCAGAGGCGCCGCGTCCCTTGGATCTCAATTCACTCTTAACCACCGCCGCCGCTGCTGCAAAGGAACATACATACACACACTCTGCTGCTGCTCTGTTTCTCTGCAACGACTCCCAGGAGCCACTCTGCTGCCACGAGCCCTATCCGTTTACACGTCGCTTCCGTCGAGGCCGACCTCTCTAGCGTCTCACGAGTCGACAGGAACCACCCCGTCCAATATCTATCTCACTTCCGCCGCTCAGATGACCTGAAGGGCCAGTACGGAAGTTACCTGGACCGCATGCTACGCTCGCTGACTGCTTGTTGAATCGAGTTCTCTATTCACAGTCTCTCGTTTTATTTTCACCACCGTTGCCGGGCTATACGTCACCTTTTCCTGCTCGCCTGTCGCTTTTTTTCTTTTCTTCTTTTATATTCTACTTCGCCTTTCTCGCTCATCACGACAATGCTATCCTCTTATCGATCTCCCAAGTCATGGATGTCCCTCCTGACGCCGTTGCTGGGGGCCCAGGTGGCCCTGGCATCGATCGAACTGAATCTAGGCGATGATAGTAAGGACTCGCCAGCGTCAAAAACATTGCTGTTGCTGTCGTATTAAGTCGCTAACGTATGCTTGTTTTGCCGTGGGGAATAGATTCCATCAAGAAAGCCGCCAGCCAGGCCGCCTATGGCATGGTATCCTACTACACCGGAAACCACACTGGAGATGTTCCCGGTAACCTGCCAGACCCTTACTACTGGTGGGAAGCTGGCGCGATGTTTGGCGCCCTCATAGACTACTGGTACTATACCGGCGACGACTCCTACAACAAGATCACAATGCAGGCGATGCTTCACCAGGTCGGAACGGAAGTCAACTACGAACCTCGCAACCAAAGCCGCAGTCTTGGTAACGATGACCAGGCCTTCTGGGCGATGAGTGCAATGAGTGCCGCCGAGAACAAGTTCCCCAACCCGCCGCCGGACAAGCCGCAGTGGCTGTACCTCGTCCAGGCGGTCTTCAACCGTCAAGCAGCCCGCTGGGACAATGACACCTGTGGCGGAGGTTTACGATGGCAGATCTTTACGCTCAACAATGGTTACCACTACAAGAACGCGATTTCCAACGGTGCTTTCTTCCACATGGCTGCACGTCTGGCGAGATATACTGGCAACGAGACCTATTCCAACTGGGCTGAGACCTCATGGGAATGGATGACCGCTGTCAAACTTATCAGCCCAACATACCAGATCTTCGATGGAACCGATTCTGCCGATAACTGCTCCGGAATCAACCATATTCAGTGGACCTACAACAATGGTATCTTGCTCCTCGGCGCTGCTCACATGTACAACCACGTAAGTTCTCTCTCCCCCCCTAAAAGAACACATCCATGCATTTTAATACATATCTTACCAGTGAGCTGCTAACACATGTATGTCCGCATATAGACTAATGGAGACGCCAAATGGAAAAAGCGTCTGGACGGCCTCATCGAGGGAGCTAAGGTTTTCTTCTCCCAGAAAGAGCCCATGGGCGTCATGATCGAAGTCGCTTGCGAAGCCCAAGGAAACTGCAACAATGATCAGCGTTCATTCAAGGCATACATGAGCCGCTGGATGGCCGCAACCATGCTTGTTGCTCCCTACACCGTGGATATTCTTAATCCCCTAATCAAGGCATCCGCAAAGGCAGCAGCCCTTCAGTGCAACGGCCCAAACAACGCCTGTGGTCTCTACTGGAACAAGGGAGCGGACTGGGGCACCTCCAAGACCGGAGTTGGCGAACAGATGTGTGCTCTGGAAGTCTTCCAGGCCAACCTTTGGAAAAATAAGCAGAGCACTGGTCCCGCAAACAGCAAGACAGGTATAAGTGAAGGTGACCCCGATGCTGGTATCGGCCAAGGTACCACCATGAAGCAGCCATCCGAAATCAATTCCGGAGACAGAGCAGGTGCCGGTATCCTGACCACTCTCATCCTCCTGGGAATTGCAGGAGGCGTATGGTGGATGGTATCATAAACCAATTTCCTCCTCCCCCGGTCTCCCTCTGTTCAGTATTTTCTTTTTCTTCCTCCTTTCCTTTCTAGTTCACATATATGTATGCATTTTACCTGGTGGTCTGATGTTTCATCCCAGCCAACCCAATAACCATCTGCTTTCATCATCGACACTCTACTTTCTTCTGTTTTTTTTTTCTTTTCATCTCTCTGCTGCAACTAAATACATACGCATGCACACGTCATACTTGTAACCCTATTGCGTCTCACCTGTATTCCCTATCCTGTTTTCTCTATCTTATATTATCACTTTCCCATTCCTTTCCCTTCTTCCCACCCATTTCCTTACCCATCGCTGCTTTTAAAGGAGAATCGGAGTGTAGAGGCGTGGCTGCGCGTCTTAGGCAATATTCATGACCTTGTTTCCCTTGAAGATGCTTATTGCTTTGCTTTGCTTTTCTTTGTTCCATTCCTCCCTTTTTTGCTATTTCCTCTGTGTCGCTTACAACAAATACGCCCTGGGCCCAACCGCTTTGCAAATAGTAAATATTAGTTATTAAAGTTACGCTTACGCTTCACTTCTCTGGCTGTTTCTAGTGGTCACCCACGCTTAACTCACTGCTGTATTTCCCTTTCTTTTTGCAACACTTAAATCATTGTGTTTATTTTATATTCTATATGTACATGAGCGGGAAACTGCAGAGATAGATAGATAGATATACCCGTATCGTCAGTCAATAGAGAGTAGATGATATAATAATGTCCTTCACATGGATCAAAACAGCCTGCCAACGCCGTCCCTCAACTCAACCCCAGACCGTTGCATATAGTACATTATATCCTCACCTATGGGAAAGATATCGTTAATCCGAACATCCTCCCTGTCCGCTTTCTCGAAGATGGTAGCGCATAACCGTACGTCGTGCCGTGGGCCGGTTTCCCGCCTACCCTATGGCCAACCCTAGCATATCACCCGGCCAGTGCGTTAATCAAAAACAGCCGATGCTATATCCACCTGTAGCCCGCTCATTCTGAATCCTGCTTCGGCTGTACTATTTCCGTCTTTCGCTGCTTCTTCTGGTCCGCTTCCGCTGTCTTGATAGCTTCCCACACTATCCAAATACATTTCCATCAGCTCCGTAATCAAATCATATAACCCAATTAGACTGTATCTGTATAATCAATAACGTACTGTTCTTATTCGACTTCGCATGTTCCTTAAGCTGCGTCACGAAATGATCAAACTCCTGCTGTCGGCGTTCTCGGTTCTCTAAATTGCGCTTCTGTATCTCGGGGTTGTATCGCTGTTTTCCAAAACAGATATGAATCAGCCATCCTCTTGATCGGACGTAGGCCGTGATGGCCGTGTGCGTACCTTGAACAATTCCTCATCAGTAGGACGCAGGTATTCCACCAGTGCTGGGCCTCCGAAAACCAGTATAGAGCCTCTATTTATCAGTGCTGGTTAGCAAATGCTCTCAAGGACAAGGCAGGGAACCACTTACCCGACAAGCATCTTAGTCCATGCTCGTGCCGACCTCATGATGCAGAGTGACACCCGTAAGGTACAATGTATCAAGCGGTTGAATTACTGTTCTAGTCTTGATAGCTGCTTTCTCCATCTATCTTAAGCTCTTCGTTATTTGCTGCAAGTTCGAGCTTATCCAGGCTTCCGTTTTAGGCTTAGCGTGAATACTTTGGATAACATCAACGCTGCAAAGTAAATCTTCAAAGTAACACTTCCAATGCCAACATAACCAACACTGCAAACCCGATATTAACAACACGCAGGAATTCAAGATGGCCAATTATCCCATGAACCACGTATTGGACCCTACGGATATTTGATTATTGCTTTGAAAGTAGAACCAGTACCACCTCATAGATAGCCTTAGCTTATCCAGATTCTAGAAGGCGATTAGAGCATGTCTCGAGGCTTTGGGGAGGGAATAAAGGAGGCCCAATTGTGTGATGCCCATAGTAAACTAGTAGATGAATGGTTACGCAATAGGTAACAGTGTCGTGGGCATTCATTATCAAATTATATCTACTCTTATAGCATGTAAACGTTATATACTAAAGCCTAGCAATTATTCTATAATCATTGCTTCAAGCAGCAAGGCTCTTGGGAGCTTCAGTTGCTGGACCCTCAGGGGTAACATATGCCTAACACAAGATTAGCAACAGTAACTAGAATTAAAATATAATAAAACAATAACTTACCCTAGTCATGCCGCCATCAACAACGAAATCAGTGCCGTTGACAAAGCCACTCTCGTCACTAGCCAAGAACAAAACGGCCTGTGCCTGCTCAACGGCTTCTCCGAATCGACCAGTTGGGAAATGAATCTCACGTCTAAGGCGCTTTGGAGCATCATCACCTAGCCAATCCTGGAGAAGAGGGGTGCTATGTTTCAATAGATCAGCAAAAAAGGTCTCTTAAATCATCTATCACACCGGCAACACTTACTTCAAAGGAGCGGGGCAAAGAGAGTTGAATCGGAATCCCTCGCGGGCATGGACGATGGCCAACTCTCTGGTCATAGCAAGCACAGCTCCCTTGCTAGCGGTATATGCAAGCTGAGGAGTAGCACTGCCGACGAGAGCAACAACACTAGCAGTGTTAATGATGCTTCCCTTGGTCTTCTTGTTCTTGCGAAGACTGGCAACGGCATGCTTGCATCCGAACCACACTCCCTTAACGTTGATGTTTTGCGTCAAATCCCAGATCTTCTCAGGAGTATCGATGGCATCTGCATCGTCTGCATGCATGATACCGGCGTTGTTAAAGATGATATCCATGCCACCCCAGGCGTCCAAGGAGTCTACCATGGCCTTGACATCTGCTTCTTTGGAAACATCGCATTTCATTGTCTCAACTCTGGCGCCCTCTGGAATGGCCTTCTTTACTTTCTCAAGGGCGGTTTTAAGGGCTGGCTCAGAGATATCTGCCATGAGGACGGAGGCGCCCTCTCGCGCGAAGAGGATGGTTGTTTCGAGGCCAATTCCACTGTTATACGGCCCAGTTAGCTTTGCACAAAGAAAAGGAAGCTATATCCAGTCAAAGACAGTCAACAATTACCCTGCAGCCCCGGTGATAATGGCATTCTTGCCTTGAAGACGTCCTCCAGCCATGGTAATGATAGTGAGTTGAAGTGCGGGGTGTGCCCTGTAGGTATACCAGTTAGACCAAGCTGTAAATGAGGGAAGACGCTATAACCAAGGAGCAATATAGCTGACGGCGCAAAACTTACTATGTAACTTGATATAAAGAAGTGTGAAGGGCTAGCTTGTACAGGTTGTTCAGGAGAAGTTGGACGAGGGGCAGAAGGAGACGAGGTGAATCAGCCAAAACCGAGAGCCGGACGCAGCAGAAGTCCCCACTTGGTGGAGCAACTTTATACGGTATAAGGATAAGCTTCTTCTCTCCTTTGCAGGCATTTTGATACTCGACATTTGAGCATTTGAGTTGGTTATTATAATGATCGTGGCTATTTTGTCTAGCAAAAATATAGGTGACTATGTGTTGATACTTGTCTTCTGGTTTTACCTCGACGGGTTATAGGTAGTGATAAGGTGCAGCAACCGGTGTACGAGAGTGTTATTGAACCATGATAATCCAGTCTCCCAAGGAGTTGTAGTCCATTTGATACTGCTGTCCCACTCTCATCCTGGCGTTACCTGGACCCCAGATCAAGGGGCATCCCTCATGTAACAGTCGTGGTAGGTAACCAAGGAAACTACGCCCGCTGACGTAGCCATCTCAAGTGCCCAACTAATATCATGAAACAGGCAGAGCAAACAAAAGTGCCTTCTCTCTACTTACCACCCACTTCGCTGTCTTGTAGATGCTGTTTGTCCATCCTGGAAATCTCCTTTTGATCAACATCTTGAAATGAAATGAAATTGCTTATTAACATACTTCATGACTAAGCAAACACATGACTCTGGGCGAGATAAGCCTCGGCGATAACGGGCGGAAGACGAAGCGACGAAAGGCGGAAACCTTCGAGGGCGAAACGAAGGTGGAAAGACGAAGATGAAGGCGACGACATCAAGCTGAGAAGAGACGGCGACCTGCGCTTGTCCCTGGCCGCTGAGGTGGATTTATTCGTTACTACGGAGTACTAGAGCTCGCCGTTCTCTATTTTGCGCCTTGATTAGCCTTTCATCCCTGCTTTTTGCTTGTTCGCTGCAATCCCCGCCCTGCACTGTCGCAAAAAGAAGCGGGCAGATCTCCAGTATGGCTGCAGACGCCGTATCCCTTGATAGCCTCGAAGAAGTCCTCGCAAACGACACCCAGGTCAAAGTAGCTGGCTTCGATGCCGATGGCATACTCCGCGGGAAACTCGTTTCGAAGAAGAAGTTCCTCTCGATAGCTAAAGATGGGTTCGGGTTCTGCTCCGTCATCTTCGGGTGGGATATGCACGACCAAACATACTTCAAGGAGCTGGGAATAAGCAATAAGGAGAATGGATACAGAGACCTGGTGGCTGTTCCAGACATGAGCAGCTTCCGAAGGATACCGTGGGAAGACAATGTGCCTTTCTTCCTAGTCAGCTTCTTTGATCCAGAGTCCAAGAAGTCGATCTCAGCATGCCCGCGGGGGTTGCTGAAGGCTGCTACCTCTGGGCTGGAGAAGAAGGGATATCAAGCCATGGCTGGAGGTATGATACGCACTATGCATAAGATGTGATCTTGCCCACCGAAGGAGAGAGTCCGATTCTAATGTGGCTTGAAAGTGGAATTTGAGTTCTATCAGTATCGAGCGCCTGCTACCGCCGACTCTTTTGAACGCAACTCCACGGGGACTGCCCGTTTTCTCAAAGAGAACCAGGTTACCGATCTACAGCCATTGACGGAGGGTATGTTTGGTTATAGCTTGACTCGGACTGTGCATAACCAGGAATATTTTTACAAGATATTCAACACCTGTCGCGAATTCAACTGCGATGTTGAGAGCTGGCATACCGAGAGTGGACCCGGTGTATTCGAAGCTGTGCGTAGATCGGTGCTCAAGCCTCTTTGTCCATGAGATAGCGCTAATGCTGCAAATAGGCACTGCAATTCGGAGAAGTAAAGGCGATGGCTGATCGAGGCGGCTTGTTCAAGTATGTACCTGACACACTTGCGATGCAATGCATGCAAAACGGCTACGGATACTAACTAAGAAGCAGATATGTCGTCAAGTCAGTCGGCTCAAAATATGGAATCACGCCGGTC
Source organism: Nannizzia gypsea CBS 118893 (assembly GCF_000150975.2). NCBI lineage: Eukaryota > Fungi > Ascomycota > Eurotiomycetes > Onygenales > Arthrodermataceae > Nannizzia > Nannizzia gypsea. The sequence goes on along the minus strand of NW_003345201.1, from coordinate 656,550 downwards.
TTCATGGCCAAACCGCGTCAGGGCCTCCCCGGAAACAGCGGCCACATGCACGTCTCTCTCGTTGATGCATCAGGAGCCAACTTATTCGTCCGCGACTCTCCTGATCCTTCTCCACCATACCCCGATCTTGCCTACATCTCTGATATCGGGCGATATTTCCTTGCAGGAATACTCGTCGGCTTACCAGATATAATGCCCATACTCGCTCCAACAATAAACTCATATAAGCGATTGGTAGAGAACTTCTGGGCTCCTGTAACGGTTTCATGGGGTCTCGAACATCGCGCTGCGTCAATTAGAGTGATCTCCCCGCCCACCTGCAGCGGGAAGGGAACGAGGTTTGAAATCCGCGTCCCCGGCGCCGACGTTAATTCGCACTACGTCCTAGCTGCAATTGTTGCATTAGGATGGCGCGGTGTGGAGAAGAAGCTTGATATCCCTATCCCCCCACTGCCCAAGGGCGAGGATGTTGGCGGAAACGCCGACAAGGGCGAACGGCTGGCGAAGAATCTCAAGGAGGCTGTTGTTCGGTTCACGGCCAAAGAGAGTATTGCCAGGGAGGCGTTCGGGGACGATTTTGTAGATCACTTTGGTGGGACGAGAGAGCATGAGATTCGTCTTTGGGAAGAGGCCGTTACCGATTGGTATGTTCCATTCCGTTCCATTCTTCTTCTCCTTTTTTTTTCTAGTGTCTGGCTAACATCGCCATTCCGGTATTACAGGGAGGTAAAACGATATATAGAAACCGTGTGATCTGACAGCGTACATATATATAACCAACTACGTAAGTATTTACAGGGAGTTGTTCTGTTTTTGGTTATACTCTAGAGACTATAATATTATTCTCGCGAACCCTACTATTATTACTATAACTAATACAAGAGTACTTCCGTTGCTATCTTTATCTATGCCCTCTTACCCACTCAGGAGCGGCGAATTTTACGAATCCCCGCCAGGCACGTAACTAGAAATCAGTTACCAGGCACCAGGCACAGAATACAGGAAATAGAACGTAAAAACACCCACCTTGACCTTGTACAGCGATTTCCCGAATACCGGCACTACGTATTGGGTTTCCCCAGATTCTGGGGATTTCCGGGTATGTGTACTGGGTATAAGCATGTTTCCGCATCCATACCTACATTATGGGGGGGGGGGTTTTACGGAGTACAGCAGCGTGTATGGAGTACCTAAAACCTGCGTAACAATCCAGTATTTTTAACCATGCAAAAGCCGGCGGTAATTAAGGTCTGTCTCGTTTACCCTTTTTACCGCTGTACAGACGGGAGCTAATTAGGTGAGTATAGAAAACCTTAAAACCTTAAAATTCTAACCGGTAAGCTAGTATTAGAGGTTAAGTTGTACTCCGTAAGTAGGTATTTTTGTGCTAAACGCGCCTGGTACGGGGTACGGGGATGTGAATTAAGTTGGTGCCTTACGGTAAGTATAGAGCCATGGGTGGGGTGTTATTTACTGAATGTTTTTACGGCAGGCGTCGTTATTATCGTACGGTGGTGGTTTGTACGGAGTACGGTGGTTTGTATGGGAAGCATGAAATATCGGGGTAACGAGAGGGGAGAAAACTGTGGCATTTTTGCATTATAAAAGTTGAGGTGGTGTAGTTAGGGTGGGCGGAGGAATCATATAAACGCCCTTCAGATGATAAGGCGGGTGAAGTGAAAAAAAAGAGGATAAAAAGTCTTTAGGGCAAGAAAGTGATAAAAGGTGCAAAAAAGGCGTGTTAAAAAAAAGTGGTATCAAGAAGAGAAGATAAGAAACATGTTCAGGGTCGAGAAAAAAAGTCAGAAAACAGTTGAAAAGAAGAAGGCGAAAAAAATAAAACATTAGAGCGTTGGGAGGCAGACGCAGAGAGAGACAGGCGCCAGACAACTTTGGGGGCATAAGGTATAAAATGTTGAGACGAAAGGAAAAAAAAAAGCAGAACGAACACCAAATTTCCCTGGCCATGATGTAAGTATAATAACTGATTTCCATACAAGCAGAAGCATTACTAAAGGGGTCATTCCAAGCGTTGGGCAGAAGGCTCTTTTTTCGTTTAATTTTTGTTTGTTTGATCTAGTTGACACGGAATGCATCAAGGATCACTATTTAAAGTTAGCACAACATTAGTATTAATTATAATAGAACAACACGAGCGGGAGAACATCCGTCATACCTTCTGAGCCACGTCGACAACCGCTGCCAACCCACATGATGGTATTGACAAAGGCGTACCGCTCATCGCCAGTTTCCATGGAGATGTTGACGCGGTACTTGTACGTGTTTGGGTTGATCGAGTCGGCGATGGTAGGATCAGCGACTTTTTCTAGGACTTCCTTTGCGCCGGTCATCCAGCCGTTGGCCTTGACCATGATGAACGCCGGCGGCTCGTCAGAAGTTTGTAGTAGGTAGGACGATTTCATGCTGGTAGCCAGCTCCTTGACTACGACTTGCGAATCTTGACCTCCAGGCTGTAGCGACGTTAGTTAGGAGTCCTGCAGTTAGACGGGTATAATAAGGAAGAAAGAGAAAGAGAGAGAGAAGAGAAATAAACTGACCAGGACAACTCCCTTGCCCCATCTGCCGGCCCACTGGCCACCGACGAAGGTGACCCAGTCCCTCTGGCCCCAGATACTGTGGCCAAGCGAGACAGACGGGTTGAGCTTGATGCTCATGCGGAAGTCCAGCTCGAGAGTGGGTGCGGGCAGCTGCAGGGACCGAGCGATGTCTCCTTCGGGGAAAGTGTGCTGCAGGTTGTTTGCAGGGATGGAGTCTTTCATGACGTTGAGATATGTAGGGCACTCCAGCAGATGTTGGCGCTGACGGCTGGTGTTCTTTGCGCGCACCTGCTGGCAGTATATACATTGTACAGAGAGACACTAAACGGTCAGTTAGTCACATCCGTACGGGCACTCACAGACGTAGCTAGGTACTACGTAGAAAATGAAAGAAAGAAAGAAAGAACGAAAGAGAGATACCTTATCTTCCTCCTTTGCGCGGAACTCGACAAAGGCGGCGTGGACGTCGTCGAGCGGCGGAGCGGGCAGGCTGGAGGTGCTCTGGCGGGGCTGCTTGGCGACTTTGGGCGTGCCGTGGGGACGCGCAGGCCCCGCAGCAGCGGAGGGAGGAGCGGAGGGCGGAGCGGCCTGCGAGGGCAGCGAGGGACGACCGGGGAGACTTGGCATGGGCGTCTGCATCCCGCTGGCGTGCGGGTTGACTCCGGGCGTCATCATGGCCCCGTTGGTCGACGGCAGCGTCGCGGTGGCTGGTCCCGGCCCGCCCGGAGGCCCCGGAGGCCCGCCTGGCGCAGCACCGTAGCCATTGGCAGCTCCGCCGACGCCGTTGGGCGGCTGTTGCTGCTGTTGCTGCTGCTGCTGCTGCTGCTGCTGGGGCGGCGGCGCGGGCTGGGCGTGCGGGTTGTTATGTCCGCGCAGGGCGGGACACTCGAGGAGATGCTGCTTCTGCCGGCTGGTGTTCTTCGCTCGGATCTGCTGGCAGTAGATGCACTGCACGGAGAGACACTACAGGAGACGCAAGGGGGAACACATCACCGCAACGACTTAGTCTCTTTTCTTTTTTGGTTTCTTATAGTATGTGTTTTTTTGGTTTTTTTAAACGGTTTTTCTGGGGTATTTACTGTCCTTCCCTCTGCACATCCACTCCCAGCGGCAGCCGGCAGCAGCGCCGGCAGCACAGGACGGGAACAGAAACAGGAGCGGGAACACGACGGGGACAAGACGGGACAGGACAGGACAGGACAGGACGCAAACGACAGACAAACGGAAGATAATACAGGGGCAAGAATAGAGATAAAAAACGAGAATATAAAACAGAGACAGAGGAAATACGGGGGCGAGTTTCACCTTGTCGTCTTCCTTGGCGCGAAACTCGACAAACGCAGCGTGGACTTCCTGGTCGACGGTGCGACCCATCGTAATGTTCGAGACAGCGACGGTACGAGGCAGCAGCAGCGAGGGGTCGACGACCGACGTCTGGACGGCTGCTCGCTGGCCTGGGAGCGCGAGAGGATGCACACTGGGCGACGCGCTCTCCCTCGCTTTCTTTCTCGCTGCTGTCTCTCCCTGCCGTCTCGCTGCTGTGTCTCTGCTGTCTTTCTGTGCTTGCCTTGCGGTCGGCTGGCTTCCGTCTCTGCTGCCACTGGGCCTTTCTTTTCGTCTGCTTTCTTTCTCCTGCGGCTGCGGCGGCTTCGTCTTCGTCCGCTCTCGCTTTTGTCTCTTTTCCCTGCTTGCGCGCGCTCTCTCTTCTGTCTCTCTCTTTCTCTGCGCTTGATAGAAAAATAACAACAATCAACAAGGAGGCGGATAAAAAGTGAGAAAAAAAGGCGAAAAAAGAGAGAAAGATAAAAAACAGGAAACGGAAAAACCGTCACCGCGTTCAGCGTATTTTACGTCACAGCTGCTGACTAACCTCGGGATGGGGCTGTATTGTTCCGTAACGGCCGTAACTTTGGTCTTGGATTACTGTTTTCCCTCGTATTACAGTACGGCGTCGTACTTTTTGTTCTGCTTTTTATTACGCTCTTTTTAATATTTTATATACTTCTTTACTTTATATTTGATTTTATTTATAATACTCCGTATATCAAGTTGAAAGACGAGATGCGACGGTAAAGAAGTTGTCCTTTTTTTGGACGGGTTAGGACGGTTTGCAGCACTGGACAGGTGGTCGGTCGGCTGTCTGTGTTGGCGGTTGGGCGCCCTGTTAGACGAAGAAGGCTCTTGGCCTAATGCACTCTTTACATATACAACTATCCTTTCAGGAGAGAAGGTGTAGATATATCAGTATATTCTATACCAGAAAAGGGCGAAGGGAGTAAAAAAAGGGGTAGTCATGCCGGCTCCTAGAAAGAAGAAAACGGGTGAGTTTCATGTAACCGGGAACAGCTGACGGACACACGGCTGACGGTGATGCTAGGCGAACGGACATTCGCCAGCAGACTTTGCCCTGTCGCTGCAGTCTTCCTGCCTGGCTGCCGAAGGGGACGACTGCTGGCTGACGGCGCCCTCGCTCAGCCAGTCGCAGCTCGGCTTCGGCCCGGCCGTCTTTCTCTCGGTCTCGACGCATCTGCTGGCCAATCCGAACCTGATATCCCCTAGCCTCTTCAGGGCTGACATCCTCCACGACAGCTCCGGCCTGTTGTTGGCTACTGACCAGGGGCGTGAGTCCACGGAAGCACCGGAGAAGGATGGCAGGACAGTAGTACCGTCTCACTTTCCTGGATTTGAGCTGGATCGAGTGGTTGTCAGGAGGCTGATACCCAGAAATCCAAACCTGGACCCTACCCACGACCAGACATGCCATCTATATCAAAATACAAAGACTAATAGCAAAGAAGGAGAAAATGGAGGAGAAGAAAATAAAACATCTCATCTGGCTGTATACTACCCTCATGCAGCAGAAGAGAAAGATATACCATTCTACCACCCAGTCGTCTGTGGATTTGCCCTCTTATACACCCACTCCAACAAGTCAGCCGATGGAGGAACACTCTCCTTACACTTCCTCCCTTTCTCACAGGGCATACCAACTACTATATCCAACCGACTTCACCGTACCCTGCTTAACCTCCTAGCCATACATATCCGTCTTGCCTCTGGTCCATCTGCAACCTCACACCCAAGTGGCACCCAACCAAGGCCGTTCAAGGATAATCTCATCCCCCAGCACACCGTACAGAACACATACACTAGACTAAAGACAAAGTACGCTCACAGCCTAGTCAAAAACTGGGTAGAAGTCACTGAGCCGTCGAAACATGTCTTTGAAGACCTATCCATCGCTGCATTCTTAATTGAGCTATGGAATATCATGTATCACCAACAACCCCTTTCCCCTTCTACCGAAGAAGTACAGATAGTAGACACGCAGGTTGACGTGATGAAGAGAGATGCTCCCAAGATGAGAGCCAACTTTCCTGGATTTGTCGACATTGCTTGCGGTAACGGAGTGCTAGTGTACATTCTTCTATCTGAAGGATACCGCGGATGGGGCTTCGATGCTCGCTCACGCAAGACGTGGTCTATCTTCCCTCCCTGGGTCCAGGAGCAGCTGAAGGAGAGCATATGTGTGCCGCAGCCATACAAAGACGCGCTAGGCTACTCGGAAGATTCAACTGTGTCCGGCCTGTTCGAGAGTGGTACGTTTATCATATCTAACCATGCAGACGAACTTACCCTTTGGACTCCCTTGCTTGGAGTTTTGTCAAATCCTTCGCAACCCCTGCCTTTCCTCGCCATACCATGCTGTTCCCATGGCCTGTCCGGTGCAAGGTACCGCTATCCACCCCCCAAACACTCAAAAACACCGAATGCAGGAGACGAGGAAGAAGAAGCGGAGAATGGCCGTATAGACCATGACGAAGGAAGTCAGCACGGGCAGAATCCTCAGCCACAGAGTGGTGATTTGAAGGCTCTACGGGCCAAAAGGCTTGAAGCGCAGCAGAATCCAGGCTCAGCCTCGTCTACCTATGGCTCTCTGACGGCAAAGCTTGTCTGCATCGCTGAGGAGGTAGGCTATGAGGTCGATAGGACGTTGATGCGTATACCTAGCACGCGGAATATAGGCGTGATAGGAGGCTTGAAGGCATGGCAGGCCACAACTCTCCGCCCTGAAACGGAGGACATCGCAACCCACATCGACCAGCTGATGGAAGGGATGAAGACTAATGCTGGTAAACGTAGGGAGGAAGTCTCCAGGGTTGTAGAGCGGGAGACAAGTAGAGACGGCGGACTCGCCGTGTCCGCTCAGGCGTGGGTTGACCGGTCGATGAGCTTGCTCAAGAGCCAGGGAAGAGGGAAGCTCCATGGCTCCAGAAGTGAACACCATGATGATTGATTCACCTGCGAAACAGCATGGGATCAAAGTATGTATGGTCTTATATACTCCGTATGATGAGAGATTGAGCCGCGAGACTCCATAAAAATATCATGCAGGATGCCATCTATGCGTAATATCCAAAGTACCTCCCCGTCACACCCCTCGATTAATAAACCGTATACATGCAAGTCAGATAGAAGAAAATAAAAAGGCGACATTTTAACATCACCCTACCATTGCCCTTTTACCACGGGATTTCTCAGACATACCCTGCTGAGCCTTGACTTGCTTCATCCGTAGCACGCACCGTTTAAAGTCCAGCTGTTGATAATCATCAGGCATGAACTCGCCGCTGAAAATACATAGCACCGTCATACCGGGCTTGTATACCAGTCCACCAAGCAGCTTCGGTGTAATCAGGAAGTATTGGCCACCGGTGGTACCTGAATCGGCTTGTCCACAGGCAATATCAACCATACGCTCGTGAACCATACGTTCATTTCGAGGGTCCATGCCCTGGTTGATCTCGTCGACTACTCTAAACGGGGAGGCAGAGAGTGACTGTAGTGCCATGAGGTAGAAGATTGTGCTGACTGCTCGCTCACCACCAGACTGACGATGAGAGTCAAGGATAGACAGGGCTTCGTGTTCCCGGAATTTGACCTGTATTCTGATGGACCACTGGTCAAAATCACTCCCCGGGCCTATGTCATTCCCGACATCTTCGTTCTTGTCAACGGACACCTGTCCAGCACATCCAATGCGTGCGAAGTTGTCTGCAAATGCATCACTGATTTTGGCCACGATTGCGTCCAGCCGTGGCTCCCATTCGCTTCGTATCTCCTTGATAGACTGTTCAATCGCAGCCAGTCTTTCCTCTGATGAGCTGAGCTGTTCTCTCAATTGTTCAATGCGGACTTCTCGTTCCTCGAACTCTTGAATGACATTGCTGCTTCCTTCGTGCGTCAGTTCAAGTCTGGCCTTCTCGGAGTCGATGTCCGCTTCTAGCTGTTCGATGGTGTGGTTCTTGATCTCTTCGCCAACCTCTTTAAGCCCAGGTGTTGAGTGCATGCGGGCAACAACGGCTCGGACCTCCGCTTGGCTCGCCCGAAGCTTTTCTCGCATTTCATTCAGGTTTCTTATTACCTCTTCGACTGCTACAGCTTTCTCATTCAGTTCCCTGGTATATCCAGCGTTCCTTTCTTGCAATGTGTTCAAATCGGACATCGCTTCTATTGCGAGGATCTCCACACGAGCCACATCCTCAAGTATGTTACTTAGAGAAACCACGGCAGCCTTATTGAAATATATTGTCAGTTTCTCAATTCTAGTTATCAAAAAGCAAGGGCAAACTCACAGAGTACTCAATGGCCACTCCGGCTTTCTCGACAGCAAGCTCATCTTGCTTTTCTCTCAATGACTCAACTCGATCTCTGATACCCTCCACTCGCATATTGTAGGTTTTCAGTTTCTCCTTTTGTTGTGCTAATTGAGTCGTATCAACGTTAGTCGTAGTACATGAACTAGAGACTGGGGTGAGCGAGCTTACCAAGTTTCGTTGGGAGAGCTCGGTAGTTCACCAATGCGGACTGCTTCTCTGCCTTTTCCTTTTCAAGTGTTGTCTGTCCAATGCGTTAGATTATGTATTCATAACAAATCAAATAAACAATCATACCTTTTCACCGAGAACTGCGTCTCGTTCTTCCTTAAGCCGTTGCAGTGTATCCCTTTCTTCCGCCCCAGACGCAAGAATCTCGCTCAGCTCTGCTTTCCATTGTGTGACGCAGTTCATCAGATCCTTTTCAGTAGAAGACGAATCGACAGGTTTGTCAGTCCACATCCTAGCAGGCCATAATTGCCTTACCCTGGTGGTTGATGCGCTTGGACCATATTCACGTCGACGGATAACCTGATAATTCTGGTTTCCAGCAATCCATGTGGTGATATTACCCTTCTCTAACCTGCGGTATTCCTCATCCGAAATGTCCCTTAACGTGACAGCCGTTGAATGGAACCTGTTCTCACTGCACAACATGGCTAGAACGGGCTCTGGGCCGTCCATAAAGTCCTTCACCCAGCCATCGAAGTTCAACGAGCGAAGCTCTTCATCAGTTACTGGTGGTGACATGCTGGACAACGATACAGTACATGTTTTTATACTTATATCATGTAGCCCCAGATCGTTGTTTAGGGCACGCTGTAGGGTCCTGAAATCGGCGCGAGATTGGGTCGTAAACGCCATGAAGTCATTTCTCTGTAAAAGGGATTCCGCAGCACTGGCATACTTTGGATCCTTGACAGAGCATTCCACAATTGGAGGGCCAAAAACATGCTTTTCAAAACGGTCTTGATTTTGCTTTATCCACTCCCAGGCTCTAAACGAATGCTCAGATAGTCGTTTCAGCTTCTCCTCTTGTTGACCAGACTGAGACTTCAAGTCAATCAACCGTTGCTCAGCGTTTGCAATTTGTTTCCTATGGGTCTCCACTTGGAGTATAGTAGTTTTCTTTCTGGTTTGGATCTCCATTGCTTTATCTTGGATTTCACGTGTGCGCCGGACACAGTCACGCTGGTAACGAAGTACATTAGAACCAGTAATATATTAATTGGGAATGGATAAGTTAAACTCACTATTTTCTCGTTATACGCGGCAGCATCAAAGTCAACGGCCTCTTCTTCCATTTGACGCTGGAGTCTGTTAATACTTTGTTGAATTTTCTTGCACTCCTCTAGCTGGCTGCTGCCGCTTTTCTTTTCCGCATTGATCTGATTGCTCAGATCTTTTATCTTGTCATCGACCTGGATCAGCTTTTCTGAGATGGCGGCGGCAGCCTCTTCTCCATTTTGAGAAGAGAGTCTTTTCTGTCTGAGCACAGCTTCTACTTGGGTATAGTAATCCCGTTTTGAGTTGACTGCTCTTAAAGCCGGTTCCAATTTCTGTTTCAACTCCTCCTGTTCTCGCATCAACCTCTGTTTCTGTTCCAAAATCGCACTGGACTCTCTCCTGCACGAGTTGAATCGAGGCAGAGGTCTCAACATTTCCAGGAATTTCAAGCGTTTTTTAACCTCCTCTCGTTGCTTCATTCGTTCTACATCCTCACGTTGCATTTGTTGGCGCTTTTCTAGGTTTGCCAAATGTTCTCTTTGGCTGGCACTCTCTTCCAGGATATCTTTTTGCCCTGACCGTAGCTCTTTCAAGTCATCATGCCACTTCGCCATCTCAGGTCCAGCCGCAGCTCGTTGAGTGGAGTGCAGCAACTCAACAGGTGATAATGCAGCAAATTCACTGACTTTATCTTGAGGAAGAAATTGGCAAAGATTGTCAATTTGGATTGAAAACGACTTTGCAAGCGATAACACAACGTTCTGCCTAACAGACTGTCCGTTTATCGTGAATGTACTTTTATTGCCCTCGCGCTTAATCGTCCTGCAGATGATCGGGTTTTGGTTCATACCCTCTCTAGCTTTAAGCTCAATCTCAATGATAGCTTCGTCGGCGCCATGTTTCACGAATTCAGCTACATCCTTAGCTCGACCGAGATACTACAGCAAAGCAGCAACGTCAGCCAATATCCTCACAAAGAAATCAAATCGTTGCGTTTGCATATACTCACTGCTGGTCCCCAACCTAGTCCAAGGCAGATAGCGCAAACAAAGGTGCTTTTTCCAGTACCATTAGGCCCGATCACCATGTTTAGTCTTGGCCCTGGATGACATTCGGCAGAGGTATAAGTCACGAAGTTTGTTAATTTTACTCGCACAATTGACCCAGGAAGGTGTTCAAGGCCTTTCCCCCCAGCCCCAGCATTCCCCTTGCCCTGGTTGTTGGAACCCCCATGACGCTCATTACTCGAGGATGCCACATTTTCAAAAGTATCCCCCAAACCCCCCATTACCAGAGTCTCATCCTTACGGTCTTCGTCACTGTCATCTTCCTCAAGTGAAGTCTCTTCGCTCGCTTCGCTTTCATGATCGTCTCTTCCAGTAGTTAGTTTAACGCGTTTGCTGCCGTTGGATGCATGCGATAACGGGGTCCCATCCCGGTCCCTGTTGGACGCTTCATCATCATCAGAATCGGACTCTGCAGCCCTTTGCCGTCTTTTCGGGGGCGCTAGAGTGTCTGGCATCATCCCACACGCCAGTTGCTGTCGCCGTTGGGCTTTTGTTGACATCGAATCGTCTTTTGTCATAGGAAATTCTCCCACATCACTAAGTCCAGCGCGTCGCGAAAACGCTAAGCCTATTTGGGATAAATAGGATATATACACACCCCTACTCCGTACTTCGTATAACATATAACACGCCCCCTTTTTAATTTGCCGCTGAGGGATATTAGGTCGTATTCAATTCTATATGTACATAGCTTGCTTTCGTTCATGGAATTATATTTAGTTATCTACACTAGCAACCGAGGACGGCAGAAAGCACTACTTTTGTTTTCTCACCCTGCCAAACTCGAAGCGTGGTTGGAAAATGTGTAATCGTCCTGTTTGTTGGATATTGATACAAGCCAACCCCATGGTATCTGAGCGCCGTCAGAATATAAAACCGGTCTCATGACCCTGTGCCCCGTGGTATAAGTGTGGTATAAGTGTAAAAAAGCAGCTGTCCCAACCCGTTGCGCCAGAACCCCTAGCATACACGCCCTAAAAGAAGAAAAAAGAAGCCTCCATCCAGAAGATTTTCGTATGACGTCTATAAAAATGGCCAAAATGCCCGCAGCCGATTTATGGTTAAGCCGGAACTGATAATGGACGGGGAATATGAAGAATGAGGAAGGTAAAAGGTAAATAAAGGTTATGGCGTCCAGGAAAAATCGTAAAAATGAGTCGATGTACGTAGCGTGAGCCAGAAGTGGACCTTGCACCGCAGTACTAGTCAATAGTAGGGTGGCAAACTTTCACGGCTAGAAATAGTTCCCATTTGGTAAGGTCATGAAGATACCAACAAGCACGCCGGTTATCGCGGTTCCGAGTGTCGTTGAACGGATGATGGTCATGGTCTGAAGTTGACAAAGGGTTGGATCCTGAATTCGCACTGGTGGATCAAAAACTTTGCTGAAGAAGCCCCTTTTCTTGTTCTTCTGTCTCCAAGGTTCGTCGTCGTAGGAATTAGTCAATCCGAAAGCATCAAAGGCTCTCCGATCAAGTCGACAGGAGTTCTTTGGAGCCTCATTTGTTGCGCCGTATACTTCCCAAGGATGTAGCTGGCGCTTGTAAAAACAAAGAAATAGCTAAAATAAACAAGATAAGTATTGTGAAAATGGGCGTAGAGATTTGGCAAGGAGCACATACCATGCAGGTTCCCTCCATCGCAGCAATCAATGATGCGATGCCAGGGAATAGAAGCAGGGCGGAAAACATCCTCCAGCCGCGATGAGCCTTGCTGAATACCAAGACAATCGCTAAAGCTAACCCAAAGGCGATGATTAGCATGCTACATACACGAGCACACAGTAGCCGGCTGCTATTGCTGTTATTTAGAGACCATCGGAGGAATTGTGGATGCGATTGTTGGCGTAGATTCCATTCAACTTCTTGCACTACGCCGGCAAAGGCGGATGGATGAGTCGTAGCAGATAAAGCCTGCATCACTATTATGCGCTCTATTGATGTCAGATTCAGCTGTCGGGGTGCATTATCTGAGATGTAGGTTGATATGATTCGGTTAATTTCCTTGCGATGTGGTTGAATGGTAACTAAAAATGGGGTTTGTTAGCAAGAGCTGGGATAATTTGGTAGAACTGATAGTCGTACATGGCTCAAGAGGGACGACACCGTCAAAAGCGCTTGATTCATCGATAGACTCCTGGCATTCCCCCGCTTTTGATCCTCCATCCCATTCAAACCAGTCTCCGCGGGTGATGCTGCTGGTTTCAAAGTCGATGTGAGAACTGCTCGGGCGGGTTGCAAATGGAGTCAAATCGTCCAGCTCGGTTTCCCCAACAGGTGGAAAGGCGGGAGCAGGCACAAAGGCACCAGTGATAGAAGGAGCACGCTTTGCTCTCTCCTTCGTTCGATTGTTAAGCCTGATCACTTTCTTCCGCTGCTCCTCGGTCCACGGCGGCGACAGTGCCCACTGCGATTCAGAGAGAGATGCGAAGCGCTGGATATAATCCTGGTACCACAGGTAGAACTGAAGATTCTCGGCGGCGCGTTCAACATAAAGGAGGTAATTCATAAAGTCGACCAATCCACAGGGCTAAGATACCGAGTGTTAGATTATCGTACCGCCCAGAACGAAATATGTGATACTGACCGAACAAGTGCAGCCGTTAACGATCGATTCGAAGGTTAGGGCCTTTTTCCTGCTGCCAAACAACAGCTTCTTCCACGAAAGCCATTTATCGGTACTCGAGGACGGAGACGAGTTACATGGCTGATTGCGGGCTGAGCGCAGGCCATACTTGGGTGCCATGTCAACAGGATATCATGGCGCTGGGAATTCCAGAACAGCGACGGATGGCGAACAAAGAAAGACAGAAGAAATCGAAGAAATCGAAGAAATCTGGAATGCCGGAAGGAATGGATCAAGGTCAAGTAAGTCTGAAGTACAGCCAGCAGGCGGCGACTTGGCGATCGTCAACCTTCGCAAAACCTTCCAACCGGTGAAGAGGGGACGAGAGCATCCGTCCGCTAGTATTTTAATTGCTACGAAGTGGAGATGTAGGCGAAGAGTTTGGAGTTAGGCGAGGCGGTTCACTCCCAAGGCTTTCCTTACAAGGGTATATGATCCTCTGGTCCAGAAAGCCGCAAGTGGACAAACGGATCATAAAAGACTAAATTTTTTGGCTGTTGCTGGATATGATATCTTCGCAGCCCTGTGTACGGGAAAAAATCGCGACCCTGCATATACTTAACTGTTGACTAACTCTTTTGTCAGTCTCGGGGCAATGGGAACATCAACCCTGGAAAACAAAAAAAGGAAGGGGTAAAAATAAAATGCCCGCACATCCGTGATGCTTTTTGGGCGACTACGGAGTATACTAACTGGGTGTTGGAACACTTGCACGAAGCAAGGGAGCAAGGTCCTGAAAGTGAACCTGTCAAGCACCTCGACCAGCTTCGCTGCTAACGAAACTAATGCTCATAAGCGGGAATGGGGATATAATTCTTCTCTGGCGTGACGGGGGCGAAATGCCGTTGAATCATCCCGGGAAGCCGCTACAGGAAAATAATCGACACCGCTTGCTTCCAGAACAAGGAGCCCCAAGCCGAGGGAGAACAATGGTTCGCCAGCGCTCTGGGTGATGCATGGCATCGTCTTTCGCACGACTGCTATGCAGCGGTCCCCTTTCCACTTGTTACACACTGTCTGCTCCCAATGCTGTACATCATCAGCAAGGACCGAGGGTGCCAATGGAAAATCAGCTTGACTGTTGCTCAAAGTCCGCTGATTTGGTAAGGATAGTCCCTGCATATGACGGGGTCTTCTGACGAGCCAGTGAGCACTACAGGCTCCTTATCGAATAGTTGGTTTTTCCCTGGCGCAAGAAATCTCCCTGAAGAATTGTCAACTCGGGCTCCCCTCTCGCTCCATGACGCCGGCGGCGCAACTTGAATGGCTGGCTGGGCAAATGTGGCTTTTGCCCAGATTTGTTGAAATGACACGAGCAACCACTTAACCTCGTATCCGCCCAAGACCGGGCCGGCTCGAGGACCAGGATGGGCTGCAGGCTAGGGGAACGCTCTGTGGGGTTACATCGTAAGTAAGCCGTCTTCTTTCCGCCAGGGAAGCGTCCTTGCGGAGCCAGACAGGCGACAGCTCACATGTTAGCTGTTCACTCCGTTCCTGCAGGCCCCTGGGAAGTCGCCTCCATGCTTTGTTGTCCTCGTAACCCATAACCCCGGACAAAAGGCCTCTGCCCAAGGCGCGCGCGCTCGACGGTCGACGGTGTTGCTGGCCAAAGGCAAACGCTGTTGACGTTTCTGCAAACTTCGGACGTTGCTTTTTCCCCTTTCAGCTAAAGCTTAATTATGTAATGCATTCACATAGAGTTCTTATCTAATCTGATTATGTAAAAGAAAGTGGCTTTGGTCATGTGACAGGAGTGTTATTCGATCTTTATTACATAATCCAACCACTCATTCCAAGCTGTGATCACATGTCAGTCGAGTTGCCTAAAGGGGAAATGCAAGCTTCGTCGTTTTTTTCTTTTATTCCGTTTCTTTTTGCGCTTGTCACATTCAGCGCTGCTGCTGCGCATCTGACACTGACAACCGAAGCACAACAGTAAACCAGGGCAAGAGACAAGCTATCGTGATGGCATCGTACTGACAGCAGCAGACTGCATGGCGGCTGTTTTATATACCGACAGATACCCCAGTTTCTGCGTTGGCACGAACCCCGCGGCGGACGGGATCAATGGATCGAGCTATCGACATCGACTATCGACATCTTTAGCGCACGCACTCACCGAGCCATGCCCGCGCATGGCCACCCTGCCCAGGCATCAGCGGCATCGGTGACCAAGTGGAAGAAGCCCCAGGGAGCTCGTCCGTCCAGCAGCACGCTTTTACCGTCCCCTGTTGCGTCCCTGGTCAGCTTGGTGACGCAGTCGACCTCCCTCTCTTTGCGGCTGTGGACGTATCTGGGTAGTTTTGTGATAAATAGTGCTAGAGCAACGACTCTCACCGGGTTAGAGCTAAGCAGGGCCGTGGTAGAGGGTATCCTTATCCGGGCCGGTCGAGATGTGGTCTCTCGGAGCAGTGACGAGCACGGAAGATCGGAGGCAGAGTCACTCTTGGAGCGAAGCGTGAGCTTTCCACTCCCCTTCCCTATATGTGTTTTCATATATATGCTTGGGATAGCTAATTTTTGGTTATAGCTGGCAACTCTGCACACGACCATTACTTCCGCTTCATTCTTCGCCTCCGCCAGCTTCCATCTTTCCTCAGTCACCCTCTCTTCGGTGACATCATTCTCTCAGACGCTTCTTTCGACACTCGATGCCATTCTTGGATCTACCGAGTCATCTAGGGCAATCGCCTCGATCATTACTCTCATTCGACGTGAATTTCGCAATCCCGAGGTGATTCCGCTTGGAGAGACGGTTGGTGTTGGAGACTTGCTTGTTGGCTCCGTAGGATTTGTTCTATTGCAACGATGGGGCCGTAGACAGACGGACAAGGAAACTAGGCAGAACGGGAATGAGGAAACCATATGGGACGTTGTCATCCTCGACAATGGCCTGAGAGCTGACGTTGTTGGGACTCACCAAACGGCGTTTGGGGAAGAAATAGATGGAGGTGATTCTTCGTCCTTACGACCCTCATCTTTCCTTTTACCTGATACCAACGGAAATGAGAGTCTAGATGCAGTTGAACGAGGGAACCTGTCTTTCAGCCACCTCAGTCATCTGGTTCCCCACGTATCTCTTCCCTCAGATCGCCAACATGAACTTGCGGATGATGAGATTCGCCGTTATATTGCAGAGCAGCTGCCACGAGGTTGCCACGCAACCATAAAGCTTGATACGGTCACCGCCCGGACAATCACTGTAGACGTTTTCGACTCAGGCCGTGTCAACATCTCTCCTCCGCCTGGAACTACAAAGATTGAGGAAAGGGTACAGCCGGAATACAATAATGCAATTATTGGCTCGGAATTGACGGGTGAAACTCTCCCGAAACACACAATTGTTTTTAGGACGGTGTCGAACTCCTTCCAGGACTCAGAGTTACGGATGCCTTCCCAAGTGGCCTCACCAGACGCCCATTACGGTTGGCCTCAGGTAGATTCCAGGGAGAATACCCCCAATGAAGATTCGAGGTTCACACCGTCGGCTAGTATTGAGACTAGCCCCGAGATGCGGCCAAAGCGTGCTCATCGGCGCCGGAGGACTTCTGCATCAGACACGAGCGGTTCTGAGACTCCAAGAAGTGTTAGAACTAGATCTTTCGCACGCATAACTAGCAAAGTGAAGGCTAACGCAGAGGAAAAACCCGCGGGTGGATTGACAAAGAAGTTATCGAATGTAACGCAGAGCAACCCAACTATAAGTGCATTTCACGAAACCAGGAGCCGGCACAAAAATGAGTTAAAAAAATCATTAAGCTCCAGCAAAGAAAGGGAGGAGAAGAATACCTCTGCTGTAAAAAATAAGGCAGTGATGTCAGATGCCACAAATAGAATCAGGCCACTATCCCCTAAGAAAGAGAAATCTTCTCCAAGGAAGACTGAACGCGAAGCCAGCTCCAATGAGGCCAGTTCCGGGAATCAGCTGGCATCCAGCCGCTACTTACTTCGCGAGAAAGGCTCGGAGTCGTTCACTCACTCGGATGCCTACTCCATTCGATCCCCAGAGACACAGCCTGGCTCCCCATCTCTTTCCAGGGAACATATTCGCAGCAACTCTTCCTTGTCAAAGGCTAGGTCGGAGAAAGATATGTCTCTTTTTCTCAACTTCGCCAGCCGCCCTGGCACCCCGATGATGTCTCGGCGCAACTCTTCCAAATCTGCTGTTCCTAGCCTTTACTCCATTGCTACAGGATCCGAAACCTCGCTCCTACTAGCACCTCGAACAGGGAAGAGTGCATATGACGACAATTCCGCACTTTCATCCCTTTCACGCACTGGGTATGTTCCCGGGCTCTATCCATCAAATAACTTGGTGCGGAACATACGTCGTTTCTCTCGTTTTTCATCTGCATCATACGGGTCAAATTTCTTAAGGATAATGGGCATTTCTAATGCCACTACTCAGCTGCACCCTGAAGACCCAGTAGATCATCACGAGCATAATTCATTTTCAGACTACACAGGGTTACCGACATCAACCATCCTACTTTCATCGTTTGTTGACACAGCTGGTGGCACTAATTCTGCAGGTATTACTTCCGAAGGGTTCCCTTTAGTCCATTACCTATCATTGGACCATGAGTCCAAAGCCGCTGTCTTAACACTGAGAGGCACATGGGGCTTTGAAGATATCCTTACTGATATGACATGCGATTATGACGATATAATTTGGCTCGGGAGGACATACAAGGTCCACAAAGGCATGTTAGCCTCGGCAAGACGTCTTCTGGAAGGTGGTGGAGGCAAGGTCATGGCCACTATTAAATCGGCTCTTGAAGAATTTCCAGATTATGGCGTTATTTTCTGCGGCCACTCCCTCGGAGGTGGAGTAGCCGCTATTCTCGCAACACTTATGTCACAACCCCAACATCCTGACCTGCCTGGCCCGTCATTTGTCACATCATCATCGCAACAGGCCATTACTGGGTTACTCCCCGCCACTACCAATGAAGGCACGCAGAATATCCATCAACAAACGGGCCAATATTCATTACCTCCTGGACGACCTGTTCATGTATATGCATTCGGCCCACCTGCTGTCATGAGCCCACAACTCCGTCTTGCCACCCGCGGATTGATAACAACAATAGTTAATGGGCATGATGTTGTCCCGACCCTTTCTCTAGGTGTATTGCATGACTTCCACGGCGTGGCCCTGTCGTTCAAGCGCGATGTCGCCGACGCTAAGTCTCAAGTCAAAGCCAGGGTGTGGGATGCAATCACGCGCAGCATTGCTAACAAGCTAAACATGGATAACCCATCTTCAATACACGCTGGTGACGGTCTAGGTGAAGACTCGTGGGCATGGAACACCCTTAAATCCCTGCGGGAAGGCCTCACAGCTACAAAACTGTTGCCCCCTGGCGAAGTATTCGTTGTTGAAACAATGCGTGTTCTCCAGCGAGACGCCTTCTCAGGAGATATGGTTGCAGGAGATGGCTATCCTCGCCTCGGGCGGCCCGCCACCCGGGTTCAATTAAAATACATCCGAGACGTGGAAAAGAGGTTTCGGGAGGTCAAGTTTGGCTCCGGTATGCTATTGGATCATAGTCCAGCAAGGTACGAGTCAAGTCTGGCGATCCTAGCTCGAGGAGTCCTTGAAGATGAGTGACATAGATATGTCTTTCCCACCATTGGTCATTTCATTTCTTACACGAATGATATATACGAATTTTCTACGCCATTCTCGGGACTTTTTTTGGCTGAACATTGGGTAGGGGTTTGGCCACGATTGTGAGCTTGGAGCATTTGGAGCATTCATTCCTTTTTACATCCTTTGGTGTGTTTCTTTGTTTAAACGTCATATAGAAAACCGCATTATACCTTGTTGTGGAACTGGCGTTTTGCAGATATACCCTAATACCCTTAGATAGTTCGAATCTAGTACATAGGCAAAGTGATCAAGACTTATGTCGTTTCCCAATATCCGTAATAAGTTTTTAAATTGTACACCATATAAGCAACGGTACCAAACGTCGGTACATGCAAGTAGGTCCTAGAATAGTAGAATTTTCCGCCGAAGCAAACACTGCCATTTTCGTAGAGCCTTTCCATGGTATTGTTTTTATCCCCTGTTCCGGAATTCCCCTCTGTCATTTGTTGACTTCATGGAAGAGCTTACAGCCATGAATATTCCTGGCCCGTGAATTGGGAGCTAGCCATGCGAGGCAAGAATATAAAAGGGTAAAGGGCCACAAAGCGTAAAAAGGTAGCGTATAGCCATGATATGGCTCTCGGTGCCTGTCCTGGGTCTTCGAGCTGCCTTATCGGGGTCACGTCCCAGAGATTCTTATAACAGTCAGGCGTCGGAAAGCGTACGCGATCTGGTGGTCAATTGGCAAGACTGGCGCCTACGGCCGTCCCGGGGGAAGATGAAGATTGTAAGTGGTTTTGCATTCCACTACCGAGTGCCTCTTCACCTTTGCTTGTCGTTTGGGGATTGGTATTCTCGTGGGGTCCGCTGTTGCTGTTGATACTGCTCTTTTTGCCGTATAAGTTCTGCTTTCTCAGCCTGTCTTGCTTCAATTCCCTTGATCTGATTTTCAAGCATCCCGCGCTTCGCAACTAAGTTCTCCCTGGCTAGTAGTAAACTGTTTATTTTCTCCTCCGGTGTGGCATCCAGACTCCTTTGAACTCGCTATAAAACGTACAAATGCACAATTAGCAATCTTCCATGTCAATTGGGCATTGATATCGGGGGTTCAACTCACCTCTTGTTCTTCCTGGTTCATCTTCAAGCTTGCACCCCAAACCGCACCCGAAGCTGTGATGACAGCAACAGCACCTGCTAGTATTTTATTTTTCGCTTGTGACGACAGCATGATGTTGTTTCGAATAGCTCCAGGTGTAAATTATGAGCTCAGTACTTTTCATTAACGTGCAAGATAGAGCACTGTGTATGGTTCTGTAGTTCTCTTTGATGCGCTGAAATTCGAGGTTGAAAAGCTTCCAAGAACAAAGTTCCAAGTCTTGGCGCGTCTTCTTGTGTTTATTATTTCGACGACACTCCATTCTCAACTGCAAAACCAACGAACAAGACAGGACAACAGCTAGCCATAATACCCACAGAGCCTCTAAAAAGGAAGTTTTGAATCGCTCATAGCGAGTTTGCCGAAAATGAATCCCAGCAATGGACAATCTACCCTCTCCCCCGCGAAGATGAGACAGTATTCCCACCTTCACGCGCAGCTAGCTCAGCTCAATGCCAACCTCGCCGATACGCAGAATCTCATGCGCATGACAAGCGCTCAGGCAAGCGACCTTCGGTTTCTAGGTGGCTATGTAGGGAGTCTGTTCATGGGTGCGGCGAAGGTTCTAGGCGAGGAAGGGATCAATAGGCAAGATGACAACAGCAAGAAAGGCGAAAGTAAAAGCAAAGACACTACCCGAACGGATGATGAGGATGAAAACTGTGAAGACGAAGACGAGAGCCGCCGTTAGGGGAAACGGCCGAGTCTGTATGACATTACGTTTTACCCGTTGAACGGGAAATGATGATACGATACATTTCCATGACAGGGTTGATGGTCCTCGCAGGATCTACTGATGGGCCAGTTACTCGTTAGATATGCTTCACCGCATGGGGGCATTGGCTGGTGCTGATGATTTCAAAAGCAGCAAGACGACTTCTTTAATTGCTGGTACATGGTCTAAACCCACATCTTGCGGAGTACAGCAACAACGCTTCTATTGCTCGCCTGAGAACCGCGGACAGCCTATACGCCCAGGGCCTGGATCTCCGGCTCGAGGATCGCAGTTTGTTATTTGGGTAGCTAGCCAGCCTACTGGAATTTTGACCGGAACCGACTACCATATCCCCGCGACAGACCCCTCTCGAAGGATCATTCCACGACATCCAGAGGACGGTGAATAATCAATCCAAGAAGTATGTGGACATCACCGATATAACTCCTGCCCTGAAATTGTCTTGGGGGAAGTTAGGATATGGATCCGGAACATACCAAACAGCTACACAGCACTAGCAAGAACCCAATGTTACGACTTAGGTGATATAGCTTAGAGACTATGGAAAAGCAAGATTCGTTCTCTTTCAGAAAAGTAAAGGGGATCACGAAGTAATTAAAAGCAGATACGCAAACGCAAACGGTGTCAAGCCACATTAAGCAAGCAAGCAGGGAAGTAAGTAAGAGAAAAAAAGGAAAGAAATCAAATAACCCGCCAAAGATCACTACAGGTAAGCAAGCAGGCAAAACAAACAAACAAACAAACAAACAAAACAAGAACTGTGCCCTAGCCGATAATCAAAGCAATGCATCGAAAGGAGAGAAGAAAAGACAAAACAATCAAGCATGCAAACAGTTCTCATAAAAAGGCAAAAACCCGATGTCGCTGAATTACTTTTCCTGCCAGTTGATCATTATGACCCCCAACCCGGCCTCCTTATTCCCCTGTGTGAGTGTCGTTGTTCCTCTCAATCGAGTTCATAAAATATTGAATAATAGCAACGTAAAGAAACAGAAACAGAAACAGACATGTAGGTAGGCAGGTACTTACGTGAGAGTTGATAAGTAATAGAGGAAGACAGGAAGAAAAAGAACATTTAATCAAGCAGGGAAGACAATAAGTAAAAAAGAAAACATGTGGAAAACGATAAGCATGTGCCCCCTTGATTCCCACTTCGGCCTTCTGGCCCCCCTTTTTTTGGTTGGATATGCGCCAAAGAAATCCCTGATTCTACCGATGTAAGTCGGCTTTTGAAGTTGTTGCTTTGTTGTCGATGATGATGGACGAGGTAGTAATTACTTCAGTATGTAGACTAGTATAAGAAAAACAAAGAGAGGAGGAAGTAAAACACAAGTCGATTGAGGGAAAGGAAGGGAAGAATAGCTTGTGTACACGGAGGGAAATTAAATAGCTTAAGCAAAAGAACAGAAGAAAAGCGACACAATCTCTCCTTAATGCAACATGAACAAAAGGAACAAAATGTAGAAAGAAAAGGAAAGAAATTTTTGTTTGAAGCCGACAGGTGGAAAGTAGAGGGAGCGAGGAAGGCCTTGGTATGAATGCGGCCGCGGAAGTATTATCATAGTATTAAACGCTGACGGACGGCCGGTTATCTGTCCAAAAAAGTGAAGACGTGTCCATTGTACAATGAAGGCAGCAGCATGGGAAAAACACTGCCGGCAGGCTGTCGGGATCGAGAACGTAAGCCCAGGAAACGAGACGCTATTTACCGTGAGTATTTTTGATTCATTTCGAGGTGACTTCGAGTCAGAACGACGGTTAGGGATTTCGGTGGAAAAGGGATGCTAGGAAATGCCGAAAAAAGGTGTAGGCGAAAAGCTAATGCGAATTATGTGTTGAAGGGGTATCGTTAATGGGGATGTCTATAATTCGTGTCGTGAAGAGGTAGATATCCGCTCGACGTGGGAAAAGAAAAAGACGAGGGAGAGGAAAAGGAGAACGGCGTGGCCGTATGTACGAAATTATCGAACTGCATGTCCACGGTGGACGGGATCAAGACTGCTCTGGCTGCTGTACGCTGAATTTTCTGAGTCGATATGTGCACTAGCACCACTATCACCACTCTCCGCGCTGGCACTCGCACTGCCCGTCAGACTTCGAACTTTTGAAGGACCTTTGGGGGGGTACGGATGGTTGCTCACCCCGACATGTTGCTCGACCTGATGCGGCATTATAGCATTACCTTGACCAGGCGGGTGCCTTGGTACTGGAGCTTTCATCATCCCTGGGGGTGATGGCCTCCCACTGTGTCCCATTCCATTTGGTGCGGGCATCTGGCCGCCTTCGTGGCCTGTGTTTGGCCGACCCATCCGGCCGTTTGGGTGGGGAGGATTGCCCGGGGACTGGCTGGTCCTTCTGCTTGGTGGGTAAGGGCCATGTCCCATCTCGCCCATTCTCGAGGCAGTCAACGAATTCGCTCTGGATTCGTTGTGCATCTCTCTTCTGTCGACGTTACCGTATCGGTTGGATGAGTAGCTCATCATAGGGTTGTCCAGCAGTGAATCATGTACCCCTGGTATCTCTTCCATTATTCTTGAACTAGCACGATGTCTTCCCGCACCAAAATGTCTGCTGAAAACGGACGGAGGGCGAGAGCTGTTCATTTCGGGGTTCTTGCGGAATTCCTTGGCAGGGGCGGTTGGAGTTTTCCTATTTCGTCGAGAGGTTACGCTCATCATGTCAAAGTTATCTGGATCAATCTGAGGGATAGACGGGCTGCGGTGGTCAGGAAGGTCACAACCTTCTTCGTCGTCATCGTCGAAGCCACCTCTAGTGGACGGGGCCCTCCCGCCACCTCCACGACGCCTCATTTGCATCTCCTGCTCCCGTATGGCAATCTCTCGTTGGCGAAGCATTAGCTCCCGCTCCTTTAGCGCCAACTCACTGGGCGATGGTCCCCCGTTCATATGGCCGTTGTAACCGCCGTGCTGGGACTGGTTATCGTCCTGGCCATCTTCATAAAGCACAAGGTGGCTGAATTCATCGAGAGCTGGGTCTTCGTACGACAGGTCACGAGGTAGGCCCTGCTTGGGACCACGAGGGCCATGGCCATTTGCCTGAGGAGGCAGTGGTCTTGGATTGTTGGCCAAGGAGGATGGGCCACGACGTGGAGGTGGTGGTTGACCACGGAAGTTCCCACCACCACGAGGGACACCGTTCGCCGGCGGTCTTGAAGGGGCAGACGATATTCGAGGGGGAAGTGACATTACGGGTGAAGATGGTTCGGTCACGGGTTGACGGTTTTGGTTGGTGATGTTAATATGATGTAGCATTGCGTACAATGTTTCAATGCGAGGAATCTTCACGCCATTATCAGTGGCCATCTTGACTGGGGCTCCAAGGTAGGTTTCGATTTCCATGGGCCGCCGGGCCTGGAAGTCCTGGTACATGATGCTTGAATCGGTCGAGGCAACCATTGACTGGATGGTTTTTTCTTTGAAGTCATCGGCAAAGGTGCATCCTTGCGACTTTGCAAGTGCGATCAACTCATCAAGGACATCCGAAACCATTTGACGTACCCCAACCTTTTCTAGGAGCTGGCTATGGTTTGGGGTTTCGAAAAGTACACTGATAGGGTGGAAAGCAATGGGTCTAGATAGTGTTAGCACGTCAAAAATAATAGAAACGGTGGGAAATGGGGGAACATGATACACACCCAATCATACGATCATACTGCTGCTGGAGTATATTTTCTGATACTTTGCAATTCACCTGAGCGGTGCCGAGGGTTATTGCCAGCGCAGCAGCCATATCGTTCTGGATAGCAGTTGGGATCATCGCGTTTTTTGAGGCCGGGCCAACCCACAAGTCGGTTGAAGAGGTGTGTTCAAACTCGCTAGCACCGGTCTGGACAATATCTACTGCAGACACAAGGGAAAGGACAACATTCTTCGGGAATCTCTGCTCCAGATGGGCCTCGACACCTATTGTGCTAGTGGTATTGACCAGTATGCATGTGTGTTGGGGGGTAACGACCGATTCGATCACGCCGGCGAGATCGTAGATATCTGGCAAAGCTTTCACGCAAAGAATCACATAATCAAACGACGACGATATGGCAGCACCTTCTTCTGGCGTACGGACAACTATATTTATGTTAGCACGTTCTACCTGTCAAAAGTGTTGCATAGCAGGACGGGTACTGCATACCGTGTCGAGGTTTGAAGCGTTCGTTACCGAATGCCTTCGATCTAGTTTGACGGAGTGTGAGCTGACCAAGGTACCACAAAGTGAGATATAAGGGTAGAGAGAGAGTTAGCCATACTTAAAGGAGATGCCGTACTGCTGGACGGTCTCGAAGCTGGACTTCCACACCAGCGTCACATCACAGGAATGCGTGGCCTGGAGTCTCCAGGAAAGAAATGCCGACACCGCATTACCACCAACTATAAAATAGGATGTCAGCCGGCCCATCACAGAAACACGGTATTCTAATGTAACTAGGAAATCAGGGCGAGTGTGATTCCAGGACTGGTTCCAGGTGAGAGATATTCCCAGTTTTTTTTCCCCTGCTGCTGCCTTTATTTATTTTTGCTTCTTCCTCTTCTGTTTTTTGTGATATCTCCTTTTCCTTTTCCTTTCCTTTCCCAGGGAGGCTCAGCAGGTGAAGAGTCGAGTGAAGGCTTCAGGATATCGACAGATAAACCGAGGACTTGGAGGAGGGCAGGGAACAGGACAGAACACACACATATGCACAGAGCAGGGAAATGGGTGAAAGAAGTGAAAGAAGAGAAAGAGGAAAAGGAAGAAAAAGAACAAGGGGAACGAGCTGTTGTACCTGATAGAATGCGAAGTCTCGGCGGCGACGGGGCCATTGGGAAGGCGGAGCGTAGGATAGATGCAGCCGAGCAGATGTCGGGCGGGAAAGAAGCAGCCCAGTTGTTTGTACCGCCAAAACGCGCAGCACGTTACACACTGCTGGCCGCTGCTAGCTAAGTGATGCTTGCTTGCTCGCCTACTTGTGCTTATGCTTGATGCTGCTCGATGGTGCTCGATGGTGCTTGATGCTGCTCTGGCCGAACGGAGGCAGCAGGATGGAGTCGCAAGTGCTCCCGTATAGGGATGATGAAGCGTATGTGCTCCCCGTCGGAAGAGGAGGGAAGACGAAGAAGCAAAGAGAAACGGCGCTGCCCTTTGTCCGATGGCTCGTTGTCGCAAGGGGTTCGTCCCTTTTAATGCTTCTCTTAATGCTGATTTATTTATTGACGTTGATGTTCTTTTACAGCTGCTCGGTTGCTGGCTGGCTGTCCTTGTATAGTATGGATATAGGGCCTTATCTCATCGCTTCTCTCGACCTTCCCGCGCGCGCAGGACTCTATCAACCCGGTCGATAGCTGGACGCTGGATCGAAGCGAGGGCCGTCGATGGCTCTCGAGAACAAGACACGTCCGCCCGATCCGTCAGCCCTGGTGGTTTTCGTTTGATCGAGGGGGGGTTCGCGGGTAGCCGTCGCCAGGTCAAAGGGACGAGGGAGGACGCAGACGCAGACGCAGACGCAGACGCAGACGCAGGACGAAAAAGAAACGAGAAGAGAAGAAGAACTAAACGAACGGAAGACCAATGCCTGTCGGGATCGAGAGAGAGAAGAGCGAAAACCGACCGAGAGAGAGCGTGAGAGAGACGCAGGCAAGCGGTCGAGGGTTTCTTGTCTGTTTTTTACTTTCGATGGAGGGAGAGAAAACGCAGCAGCGAGAGCGATGGACGAAAACTTGCGTTGGCCGGAGCGGGCGAAGGTTGAAGTTTTGGCGGGAATCTCGAGCGAGGTCACGATAGGTCGTATTACGCTTACGGTACGGCCAAGTGACAGGGAGACAAGGGCGACGCAGAGCGGCGTTACAGTGGTAATGTTCCGGTAAATACACGATCGAGCGGGCTATGGCTACCTGTTGCTCGAGATCGCAGTTCTAAGCAGATAAGCAGGGAATCTTGCCAAGTGCTGTTTTAGTTGGCAAGACCCGTGGGAAAAAGAAAGCATCTATTACATCGACAAGGCGTTGGCTGGTGTTGCTTTTTCCGTCTCTGCTCCCCCTTCTGGCGCCAGAGATTTTCAGGGTGAAGGAGCTAGCCAGCTTAGTGACGATTGATATCTGGATGGGCGAAGGCTGCAATGGGGATGACAGCTCTGGAGAAATTGATAGGGCGCAGGATGCAGAGCTACCACCACGTTGTGGCATTCTCAGTCGAGTTTATCCTTGCCTGCTAATGACAATCCCTCCTGGTACTCCGTACATACATTACTTCTATCTAATAATTAGCTGGAGATCACCAGAGACAAAGGGGAAATGAAAGCAGAGAAGGAGACTCAGCGATATCAAAAGAACTCCTGCTTTCCGACTTGAGGTTGTTTCCTCTACGGAGTACGGAGTATAGGTGGCCAGCCTCATCATCCATCGTGGACTTGTCTGCGTTTCAGCAGGCATTTATTAAGTACCCAAACATACGGAGTACCCAGTCCCCCTTACGCCCTCAGGTATAAGTGAGTAGTTATGCATCAAAACCTATGTTATGTACTCCGTATGTAGGTTCGGAATTCGATTCACACAGCCCCCCGACGGAGTCGACGGATGCTTAAACGGATGCTAAACTGGCCCAGTTGGTACCTTATGCTTCACCTCGATCCTTTTTCTTTTTAAACCCTCTCTTCCTTTAACGGTTTCCTCCCCCCCTTTTCGCAACGGACGTCATATCAGACTGTCAGGTAAGAGTACGGAGTAGTAAACCTCGTATCTGATGAGCAGTCCAAAGAGACAGGTGGGATCATTTGTCCTGATCACGGTTATTCGTTCATATTTTAGCTAGGTCATCCAAGTGTATGTATTGCGTTGAACAGCTGTGATCCCTGAAAGGGGATTTGCATGTCGAACTTTCCAGCTTGCCGCCTGCTTGGTTGCTTTGCAGCTCCCGTTCGAATATTGCTTTTCCCTTCCCAGATAAACATCTTGACGCAGTGGCATTTTGTACGGAGTAACTTCTCTCTTCCCAACCCTTTTTCTTTTCTTTTCTTTTCTTTTCTCCTGTACGCTGCTCTTCTCCCTGTCGTGGCGAGATCAGACTAGCAAGTTGATGAAATTATTGACAGGCTCAGGCACCAGTTACCAGCTGCTTCCTTCCCGTGTGGTGGAGAAAAGGGCGAGACAGGCGCATATCGAGAACAACCACAACAACATGAATCATCCCCCAATACTCTTATTTTTGTTTTTCGTTCCTTTTTCACTTTCTTCAATCCGCGACTCCATTCTGCCACACATGCATGTGTGCTGCAATGCATCGAAGCCGAGCACTCCGTACACATAAGCTGTCTTGTCTGAGTCTGTCGAGGGGGCCAAAATGAAATAACATAATATACTCCGTAAATCGTAAAAATATAAAAAAATATAAGAAAGTCGGAGCTCTGTACGACAACGCCGTGACAGAGAAAACAATCGAGTTTTGCGCGACGAATTTGTTTCCCTTTCGGCCATGCTAGGGATAGTTTCGTCTTTGCCACTGGCGGACCCTAAGTTAGGCAGACGGGATGGGATGCGCTGGCGCCAAATTGACTCGTCATCGCCGCCGCTTAGTCGACTTTCTCTCTGATGGCTCCGGTAATTTTCAGCACCACAGGAGCTCCATCGCTGTAATTTACTGCTGCGAGCGCCGTATTTTTGGTTGCTTTTTCGCTTTCCTCTGCCACTTCGTCTCCCTTGCTCTGGCGCTCGCGACGAGTACATCGACACCCGGACTTTCCGTCAGCCGGTTCCTGAATATCAGTGACTCCGTGACTCCGTATCTCTTGTGTTCGTCCCGCTCCCCTCCCGCATATGCATACACTCTACGGAGTATATCGAGGTAAACGTCGTCCACGTCTCCTTTCTTCCTTTCCTCTCTACGGAGTATTTCTCCTTGTTCCTCGTCGCTGTTGGATGATGTAAAAATAAAAGTCGGGCGTTATTTCAAGGTTATGACTAAGCTTTGCGGCTTTACATTTTATCCGACGACTAAGGAACTCTAAAGTCAGTGACGTTATTTCCAGTATCTCTTTTTTGCCTGAAGAGGCGCCCATAAAAGGGCCTGCTGATACGGAGTACTCCTTAATGCACAACGAGCTCGAAGAAGCAAATATGAACATCAATCTTCCATCCGCTTTTAGCGACGTTACTATTTATGCACCTCTTGGTGAAATCGAATACCCTGTGGGCTACGGAGCACATACCTTGCATATCCCCAGCTTGGACGGCCGATCGCAAGTAGGGTAACAGAGTAGACTAGCCCATCATGGCCACTTTCGGACACTTGCCAGAAGAAATCATTCTTTCCATCCTCGACTATACGTGGGAGGCCTGGAAGGAACTGGAGCAGAATCATGCTCGTCTTGAGAGCCCACAGCGTAGCTTTCAAAGTAGCCTCCTGCCTGTTAACAGTACGTTTTTCCCTCTCCTTATCCGCTTTCACGTTTCTTCAAAGCTGTATTCCCCCTCCCCATCAGGCACCGTCCGTCGATTGGAACCCCTTAAAACTGATAAACTGTTCTTGAAGAACAATTTGAAAGGCTCGTCACATACTGGTGGCCAAACAGTTTATACGGCGCGAGAGGACGAATATGAAAAAGGAAAGAATGGCTGGAGTCAATGCTCTCCTCGGCCAGCAACACAGTTATTCCTCGAAACGCTAGTAAGGAAACGAGGAAAGCCGAGTTGGGACGGGCAGGGCAGAAGAGGGGGGCGGGGCAAGGAACTTACAAACTCCATTAATGAAGTCACTGAGTATCTACTGAACGAAACTCAACAGCAGCACGACGATGAGCGCTTGGCGTTAACGCGCAAGTATCAAGATACCCTGTGCACAGTGGCTGCAATGAAGCTTTATAGCGGAAATCAGGAGCCATTCTTCGACGACTTTTTCGAGGTCGAAATCAAGTCAGACCATAAAAGCTCTAAAAGAACAGCCATGGATATCTGCAGCGCTGCGGGAATAGTAGCTATATCCGAGGACGACACTGCCCTATTGACTCGCGTGTTGAAGAAGGGGCCATTTAGTGTTGATACTGTTCATAAATTCTTTGGCAACCCAATTCTAGTCGCTGCACAGAAGGGGAGCCTCGAAAGCATGAAAATTCTTCTTAAACAGCCTAGAAGGAAATTTCTCATGGATAGCGCGGGGCTAAATGCCTTGCATATTGCCTCCAGAGCGGGTGATGTGCCAATGGTCAAATTGTTGATGGAGCACCCTGATGAAAATCCGTATCATGATAGACATAACGGGTTGCATTTGGCTCTTGCGGCGGAGAAGGGCCATGAAACTGTCGTAGGTATCCTGCTTCACAGCCTGGATCCTCGGCCCTCCCTCGAAGATGTCGATGGGGCCATTACGGATGCCGCAGGCTCTGGACGTGAAGGAGTCGTAAGGTATCTCTGGGAGTACAGTAGTATACCTTCTAACGCTGAGAGAATACGTGGTGGTATCTCACAATTGAGGTTAGATGACAAGGACAATGTGAACACTGCTGATGGGGTGGATGGGGTGGATGGGGTAGATGGAGAGAATGGCGACGATAGTGATGAAGTATATCTATGGCTTTCAAACTCAGAAGACGACGGTTCCAGAACAAGATTTGAAGTCGATGAGATGTTTGGTGCGAGTGTAGAGCTCGATATAGCATTGACGGCAGCAAAAAATGACCATGACAATATTGTCAGGCTTGTCCTTGATTCTGGCGTGATAATGGCCAGAAACGAGTGCAGAGTGGTTCGGATATGTTTCCAAGCAGCCCTGCAATATGATGGCGTAAAGGTTGCGAAGCTGCTTGTCGAGCGCTTCCCAGCCCTGACCAAGGATAAATTTGGCATGTATGCTACGACGCCGTTAGCTTTGGCTGCGGCTTGTACAGCCACAAAAGTCATGAAATTCCTCCTTGAACGAGGCGGTATTGACGTTAATGGCCGTGACGAAACCTGTGCTACCGCAATATGCTATGCAATGAGACCCCCGATGGAAATGGTCTATAAGGTGACGGATCCATTCGAAGCACTAAGGCTCCTAGTTGCCGAGGACGAGGTTGATGTTAACTGTGCAGACAAACTCGGCGACAATGCACTGATTGGAACAGCTATAGTTGGAGACCCGCTTATGGTGGATCTGCTGATGAGCCGTAAGGAGCTTGATGTTAATGCTAGCAATTGCTTCGGCGAAACTGCGCTCTCACGGGCGGTTGTGCGAGGAAACACTAGCGTTATCAAACTCCTACTGGCTCGGAGTGACATTAAGGCAGATGAACGAAACAAACTTGGCCAAACTCCTTTTCTTATGACGGCCATAACAGGCCGTGTTGACATTATGGAGCAGTTCATCAACCGCCCCGATGTCAACATCGAGGCAAAGGATCCCAAGGGACGAACTGCGCTCTGGTTAGCCGCTGAGCGAGGGAATATCCACGCCGTCATATACCTGATCCATCACAGCGCCAAAATCAACGTGGATCTCAACAAACAAGATGACGAGGGTATATCTCCATTGGAGGTGGCAGAGCAAGAAGATTCCGCAAGACATCAAGAGACGGTGCTAGCTCTGACCGAGAAGAGTCCAGCAACGAAAACCACCGAGCCTCCATTCTATAGTGAAGACATCCCGCCGACCTTCCTACTACCGGATGAGTGCTGTATGAGTTGCGTGCTCATCCACCCAAAGGCTCACAGGGTCTATAGCGGGCATCTTCCTGGCTTTTCATACCCGTCCTCTGATGACATCGATTTCGGTGATGATGGCATGCCCTGCACAGACGAAGAGGGCAACGTCGGCGACATTTCTGACTTCTCCGTCTCCGACCTCTCTTCCTCTGACTTCGAAGATGGCTGTAGTTATTACCCGGTGGGTTATTACAAAAATACTTCCTTTGCTGAAGCCCTTGCGGCCCAAGGGAGACAAAGTTTACACCGAGACCCGAATCGCTGAGTCATCGGTATTAAAAATGTCCGTTTATTACCAAAAGTTACGGAGTAAAGTTATGATTTTTCTTTTTCTTCTCTCTTTGTGATATAAAAAGACAAGCTGATAACAGCATAAAAAGGGCCAACAGATAACTAATTGAATCAACCAATTTTCTCTCAGCCCACAAACTTCCGCGTTAGACCGTCTCCATAACCTAGTAACTGACTGGTCTTCCTTTAGCTTGGCTTTTGGATACCCAAGATTGATACCTTGCACGTCATGCAGCTCATGTTTCCAATAATTTATCCCAAGTCGAGTACTCCGTACCTGGAGGCCTGCAACTAGACCTATCAGACGAGAGGTTCAGCTCGGGCATGGGATCGATTGGGATTCCTTCTCCATGGCTGTTTTAGCTTCAGCCGCTGAACTAAGACAAAAGCTTGTCCACAGCTAGGCGCATATTGCGATAGTCTCCTTGTGACTGGGAGCGTGATAGAACCTCTATTTGTGGGCCTCCAAAAGGAAGGGTATGCCGTCTATGGAGCTCCTGTTGAATGACTTGAAAAATGCCTACTCTTAAATTCTCTTGTCACGATTGCATGTAAATGAGCCCCTTATCCAAAGCCTTCTAACACCCGGAATCCACTATGTAACATCTCAGGTCTCGTTGTCAGACGAGAGTTAGATCTAGTTATCGTGACACTTGTGAGACGTGGACGGAGTGAAACAAGCGTCTTGAGCACTGACCATCTGTCTGAATGATCAGCCTTGCGTTTCGTACGATGGGTAGTGCATGGTATGTCAAGCAGATTCGGGATTTGATGGATGATTGGGATCAACAAAAAGACCTTCTAGAATAGCCATACTGTCAGGATGCTAAACTGGTTAAACTAAAAATATAGGACAATGAAATGGTGAGGGTTTTCGTCGTAACTTCCTTTTCCTTTTTTCTTGAAGCTGAAAAGCAGTACAAAATTACATCATAAAGGTTGGAAGGCACTGTAAACTTTTCCTCTTGGTTTTACTTCGGTGTAAATGGTTCTGCTCCACCAGTAGAATGCACCGCAAGAGGTATACTAAGAGAGGAGTTCAATGAAAACAGTGCCGGGTTCGAAAAGATAGATGAATGGCCAATTTAAGAACATGAATAAAGAAAAAAGGAAATCACTGGACTCTCGGAAAAGTGAATACCTAACGCGCCAGATACGAGACCCCGGATCATTTTGAGAAACAACTATACGTCGGGATTGCATAGTTCGATCAATGCATTTTGGACGCATAAATCAACTATGCCATGTAAGTGCTGGCATCGACACCTTCCTCAGGGTATTCCCTAGATATGTGTGTGAGCAAGGCTGTAATGAAATTTGTGGTGATTAGGTAAGACTTACGGAAGGGCAACCTCGAAACGCTTCTCAATATCTTTCAGGACCTGCATGTTCTCTTCGTCACTAACGAACGAGATAGACAATCCTTTGGTACCGAATCGACCAGCACGGCCGACTCGGTGAAGGTATGAGTCGGCATCAATTGGCATATCATAGTTGATGGCCAAGTTGATTCGCTCGATATCAATACCACGGCCGAAAACGTCAGTTGCCACGCAGATACGCTTGTTGAAGTCTTTGAACTCGCGGTATCGTTTGATACTGCATGAAGTCTTAGTATATAATTCGTTTATAGAGTTAGAAGAGGGCTCCCGCTTACCGCTCTTCCTGGGAAACGCCAGAGTGAACAGCAATACTTGGGAAGTTACACTCCCTGAGAAGCTTGTCGAGTTCTGTCGCACGAACGGTGCTCTTAACAAAGATGATGACTTGATTGAATTCAAGGTTGTCAAGCAACTCGTTGAGCTTGCGGTTCTTTTCCGCTTCGCTGAGTTTGATATAGTATTGTTGAAGACCATGCAAGGTGAGCTTAGTGTCATCATCAACATACACCTCAAGTGGGTTTCGCATGAATTTCTTGCAGACGGGACGGATCTCCTGGGCAAGGGTGGCACTGAACATCATCACTTGCTTCTCAGAAGGGGTAGAGCGGAAAATCTCTTGTACATCAGCACGCATGTCTGCGGTGAAACATATTAGTTTAGCCTTCGTACGTGGTCAAGATATGATATTGATATAAGACAAGACTAACCCTTCTGGTCAAGCATTTTGTCACACTCGTCCAAAACAAACGATTTGATGTTGCGGAGGGATAGCTTCTTGTCTCGTAAAAGTGCATTCAATCGGCCGGGAGTACCAACAATGATGTTGGGATGGGTTTCCTTGGAAGACAGAATTTCAATGTCCTTCTGGATTGGGGTACCGCCGTAGAACACTGCGGTCTTCACGTCTGGCATGTATTTGCTGAACCTGGCATATTCGTCTTTGATCTGATAAGCCAACTCCCTAGTAGGGCACATGACCAAGATAGAGCACGTTCCAGGGACTGGCTCAAGCTGGTGGAGAGTGGTCAAGGCGAAAACAGCAGTTTTTCCGAGACCAGATTTGGCTTGACAGAGAACATCGACATTAAGGATAGCTGTTGGAATGCAGACTTGCTGGACTGTATAGGGAACGTGGCAGACATGTTAGATTGGTTCGATCCAGTTTCAAGAAATACGCAGGATGAAAATGATATCCGCCCATTCCAGCTGTCTTGAAAGCGACAACACAACAGAAGAGAATTGGATTGCCCTTTTTCCACGCGAAAAGGAGGGAAATCCGACAGCAAATATATGTAATACTCGGAAGAGCGCAGATTTCATGCAACATATAGGCTTATTTGCAGGGCGGCACGAGGAGGCATCTTCATCGTGGAGAATGTTCCGATGGATACAACGTTTCCACACTTGCTGATTTCGCGACAGTTCAAGGTTATGTTCCCCTTGTGCCAGTAAAGGCCGAAGAAGACCATAGGCAGCGAAACCGACGTTAGTTCGATCCTACTCTTGGGTCGAACGCCGCAAAATGAGACTCAAAAGGTCTGTATCTCTTTCACGACAAGAAACTTAATTCCACAGAAGAGTTTCTTTTCTTCTTGTAATAATGAGTCCTCGTGGATTGCTTTCCCCTCGTGCCGCCTGCAAGCTCGTATCGGCCATTTTTCTCTTGATTCCAAAGCGGGAATGGGCGGATATTTGGCTGGGTTTCAACAGGAAGGACGTGGGAGAAATGTGATAACTAACCCTCCGATGGATGTTCGAAGCCGCAATCGGTGATCGCGCGTAGAAGTTCTGCCTTGAGGTAGAAATCACGGAAACCGGTTGAATGGATACCGACATAGCTGCCCTTCTTGTCGGCGCCCGCACCGGCTACAGTAAGATCGCCCTTCTTAGACGCATCACCGTTGGCAGCCGGCGCAGCTGGCACAGCGGCGGCATCAGTGGTCTGGAGTTCCTCATCGGAGTAATCGATAAGATCTTCTTCGGTGGCCATGGTGTAAGGTTTCTGATGATTTTGGGTCAAGAGGGGGAGATTGTAATGGAGAAGGCTTCTCCCAAAGATATACTAAGCAAGGAGTGAGCAGCTAGGTGTTCAAACCGGAGTACTCGATGAATATGGGCTATTATTGTGTCCGAGAATGCCCTTTGAAGGTGGTTGTTGCTGATGATGGTGACAGAACAAAAAGCTGAAGTTTCGTTGGAAGTTGAAAGCGCGAAAGTTGAAAACGAGCGTTGCCTCTTTGGGACATCTCGTAAAATTGTTGTTCCGATCACGTGAATATTACTTGATTAGTCATGTAGTTATTCACTTTTCGCTCCTTTGAGCGGGTGTGAGGACAAAATGAACATCCACTGATCAGTCGGTTATTTTGATACCAAGTGAACACCCAGCAGCACTATGGCGAAGAAGGCCCAAAAGCCCCAGAAAGGCTCGGGAGGCCGGACACAGACCCATCTCCATGCAAGAGTGGCTTACCTATGCAAGGCCGCCGACTACCTGCAGAGTGCTACGTCTCATAAACCTGGCAAAGCTGACAACAAAAGCCAGGTAATATATGATACCACTTCCGTCCCCGAGCAAAATATTTCAAAGGAGACCCAGCAACTCGGAGTGAGCCATGGAAAGGATATGTTTTCATCTATCTCGAGACAATATGGTAACCAGCTCCGCGCCGTGTCCCAAAAATCTCAAATAAGACTGGTCCGCGAGACAAAGCGATCCATATGCAAAAGATGTGATTCATTGTTGAGATCAGGAGTGACGTGTTTAGACACGGTAGAGAACAAGAGTCGAGGGAGAAAGAAGCCATGGGCTGACACTCGGGTCATCACATGTGGATTCTGTGGCACACAAAAGCGTTTTCCCCAGGGTGTTCAAAAGAGTGTCAGACTCGCTGATCGACGAAAACCTCACCTACCCAAAGAAACTGTGCCATCACCACAAGATATGCAATTAGGATGAAAGGGCTACTGTTATTTTACCTCTAACTATTGTTTTTTCCGGCCATACCGCATCAATGGTGTTAACTCCCAGTGCCAACTGCCCAATCCTCTGGACTTCAGGCCAACATTGCCTATGTATGATCACGCCTCCCAGTTTTCCGTTAATTCTCCGGACGAAACTTGAACTGAGCGTTTCTATTTGCTAATTGCAAAAGCAATTAAAACACCTAAATAGCAATGCAGGCCAAGATCGCTTGCTTCGAGCCACGGGAAGAAAAGCAATTCCAGAGTTTTGGCTGATACACACCGCTGAGGTGCATTTGCCAGTCTAGCAGTGTTTAAAACATCGACAGCTATTTATTTGCTTATAAACGCTATTCAGAGCGGTATGAAAATTTGAGTGCAACATTGCCGTATACGATATCGAATATACATGGTGAAGTTAACCGTGTATGATATTGATACACATGAGATACGAAGAAGAACATAAAGTAATTCTACCCTATTATCATTTTCATAAGATCGAAGTGAACCAGAAGTAATTGTTCATGATTTCAAGTTGAAAAAGGGAGGCGTTGTTAGTTGAAGTTTAGGCAAGGTAGCTTCATTTGTTTGTCGGGGCCGGATAGATTTTAATTTATCCCTCAAGGTATATCATTTATTCGACTTTGCTGTCAAAGTTCTCGCCCTCAACTAAGTCTGGGATATCGTCATCATCCTCGTCATCCTTCTTACCCTCCTCCTTCTTTTGCATGCTCTGGTAGCTTTCGGCAAGTTTGCGAAGGGAGGCAAGAGAGTCAGGGCCAAGCTGGTTCAGGATACCAGGAACCAATTCAGTGAGTTCCTTCTCCTCACCGTTGCCGTAAATGGCAAAGGTGTTGCTGGGAACAGAGGCGTGGACTGTTGTTCCGTTACATTGCTAGTTAGCGTATCTAGAGCAAGAGAGTCCAAATGGCTAGTGAGCTTTACCTTTGGGAGCAGCGAAGTGGATGACGTTGCCATCCTCCTTGAACATGTTGACCTCCTCAATCGCTTGAATTGGCTGAACGTTCATCT
Source organism: Nannizzia gypsea CBS 118893 (assembly GCF_000150975.2). Classification (NCBI taxonomy): domain Eukaryota; kingdom Fungi; phylum Ascomycota; class Eurotiomycetes; order Onygenales; family Arthrodermataceae; genus Nannizzia; species Nannizzia gypsea. Next base: position 619,598 of record NW_003345201.1, on the reverse strand, counting down.
TCTTCAAAGCAGTCTGGAGCTTCTTGTCATCGGTTCCAGAGGACTTGTGGACCTTCTTCACCTTACGGCGGGGGGTTCCCTTTCCACTATTCGCATCGTATAGGTCGTCAGCCACAAGTATCCACGTTGTCGATGGTTTTCAATCCACTGAGGTTTGCCAGAAAATAAACAATATGTTCTCCTTGCCCCTCCAAGTTGTAGCCTGCGGACGGGGTTCGATAGTGGGGTGTTTGAAATAATCCAACAATCAAAGGAGAGAATTAAACGTACCCTAGAAGCAATTGACAGTCATGTTAGCGAGGCGATATACTTATATTTAATGCATTAAACCACAGTTAAAGCGGGCGAGTAAGATATAGGGTTGTCAAACTCCCAACACAGCCCGGGGAGCTTCGGTGTTGATGTTGGCACCAAGAAACAACACAGCCATAGGCAAGAAAGAAGAGCAAAAGGGTCATACCAATTCGCACACTCTGCTGCATCTTCTGTAACTTTGCGAGATCCATGATGAATATTGTCTCCCGTCCCTTCTTTCCTATAATCTATGTTCCTTTGAATTTCCAAGCCCAGGAATTTCCACCGAAGTATACGGATTCGGGGAAAGCGTAAATGAGACGAGTGAAAACGTCTGAGAGTGATGAGCGGGTTGAAAGGGAGAAAGGTCTAGAGTAGAATAAAGAATCGCAAAAGGACGAAGGGACGTCCAGATCGATATTCAATTAGCTTCACTTGCACACATCCAATCAGGGTTATTTGTGGGGGGAACGGAAAAATCGGGGAGCTCGTTTTGCCTGCCGTTTGCAGTCCGCGAGGCGCTCCCCAAGTAGTCACATCGTGCACACATTAGGGGACTCTTTATCACGGGCGGCAACTCACCGTCTGGAATGGTAGATATCTGTGTCTTGGAGGCGTCTGGTCGAAACGTCGGCTACAGAAATCAAGCTCGCTTTTGCTCTTTTCGGTGTTGAGCAATAAACGCCAAGATATCATTCGGTTGGTGGGTTTATCCGGGCGATTAGCCCTAATTCACTTCCCAATGAGGAAATCGGATTTCAAGGTCTCTATATAGGAAGGCTATACAAATTGTTGCAGGTTAGGATATACATATATACTAATAACTGGTGGATATATATAGTTGAGATTAGCTGTTTGCAGCTTGCTGTTCTGACCACTCCCACAGACGCCGTGCGGTATCCCCGTCGTGAACAAGCTGGTTCTTCCAGTCCGGTATTCCAACAGGAGAGTAGTATTCGCCATTGCGCAGTTGGTTCTTAGCACACCCGGCAGCCCATAGATGGTTCCTCGCCCCGTTCTTCTCACTAGATGCGAAGGGAACAAGGAAGGCAAGGCCATATTTAAGTGCAATAGTGGCCGCCCTGCCTTGTTCGTACAAGGCTGTCAGGATAATGCCAGGATGAATCGAGACACTCGTAATATCCGGGTGCCGTCTTGCTAGCTCCGATGCAAGCAGAATGTTTCCAGCCTTTGAAATCCCGTATCTAGCCCACCTGTTACACGTCAATAACTCGTCAGTAGAAGTCATAAGGGAGAGCAGTCTCGATGGCGAGGATGGAGCCGCCTGCCAGGCAGCAGACGAGATGGATAAAACTCGAACATCCGAATCACGTTGGGCAGCTGTCTTCTTGAGCGTAGGTAACAATAGTGACGTCAGGAGAAAATGACCCAGGTAGTTAGTGCCGAACTGCACCTCATATCCGTCCTTGGTCCGGTAAGGGTCCAGGCCCATCACTCCGGCGTTGAGTATGAGGGTATCAAGACGCTCACATTCTCCGGTAAATAACTGGGCGGCTTCCCGGATAGATTTAAACGATGACAGGTCAAGGGGTAGATATCGAATGTCAATCGTCTGGTTTAGCTGTGACTGGATATCCTCCATTGCTTTACGGGCCTTTTGCTCGTTTCGAGCACCCAGATATATCCTTGCAGGCTGGTGCTTCGCTAGCTCCAGGACAGTTTCTTTTCCAAGGCCCGTGTTTCCTACAAAACACATCAACATGAACAGCCGTATAATTAAAGGGTGGTTGGTAGTAAGTCACTCACCTCCCGTAATCAAAATAACTCTGCTAGATTGGTCTGTTATATCACGATCCGGCCGAAATGCCGACCCATAGATGTGTCTCGCAAACTGATGCATGAGCAGGAAAACCAATCGAGTCGTCTCCAAGGGATGAGCCAAAGCAATCCTGGCTAAAGTCAGCAGAGCGACCAGCTCCTTGAAAGCATGGCCCATACCGTCCTTCGGCTGTGGCTGGGCTTGGCCTTTACTCGTCGCGTGGCCATGGGCGGTTGAGCCCTCTGCTGCAACTTTGCGTCGTTGTGTGATTTCTGACATGTTTAAAGCTATTTTGCAAAATGGTATCTCACGGTAACAAAATGGTACTGATACATCTAATTAATGCCCTTCGTGTACGGAGTAAGGATATATTTGACGTAGGAACTGCATGATGTGCTGTCCAACTGGTTTGCTGGCGCAAGGGTATCTTTGTATGTCGTTGTCTTGAAGATCATCCATGGTTGGTTTGGTTGTTAACTTAGGGGCTGCCGATGCTATCGAGTTAGCGTGGGGCAGAAGATGACTAAACACAAATTCACCCCTGTAACCACTAGCTAGCCGAATGTATGTCAAGATGGCTGTGCAAGGAACAAAAACAAGTGTTTTGATGATTACAATTGATAGTTGAATGTCACACAGAAGTACCCAGGTAGACAGGCATGATATACGTAATGATCCCTTGCCACTCGCCATACCCTAGTTACAATTGAGATAGGTTACAAAATAAGAAGATACTTTAAAGATAACAAATGAGATAGTCATATCATTCATCAGTATATATGTTTCTATGATACATTCACATCGCCTCTCGCTTTTCGCCCTGCAATTGTAACCCCGAAAACTCCCCCTGCTTGGCGGCCTTCATCGTCACTAGAGGATGTGACACTCTATCATAGGCCATGTCGATGATATCGACTCCACCTGCCATAGCTGACCTGGACATGTGCGATATATGCAAGTCCTGTCTAGCTTTGGGCTGATAGTGTGGATGTAAAAATGGGATGCCCGAGATAAGTTATATAGTTCATGGCTCGGCTCAGCTTTCCCGTGAAGTAGTCTGTTGATTCGATTTCCAACCCTACCAGAGGGAGGATGATCTCAAATCATATGCATGATTTTCACCAAACTATGCAAGATCTACTTTATTGTTCTGTTGTACCCCTCGACCCGCACTTCAACCGACATGGGGGCCACGCTGGGTGGCACGACCGCTGTGGCAACCTCGCTCGTGGCGCTTCATGTTACTGCGTACACTGAAAGCCTTGCCACAGCCAGGACGAGGGCAACGGAATGGCTTTTCACCAGTGTGGCTGTGAGAGTGAATGCGGAGGCTGGAAGGCCGGGAGAAGGCCTTGTTGCAGGTGCGACAAATATATCTGTCGTGGTTGAGTGGATAGGCCGTAGTATTTGATGGAGGAAAGTAGTGATGGTGTTGCCAGGTGGTGGTAGCAGTCATTTCTCCCATGTTGACCATTTGGTGGTGGTGATGCTGGGTGGGTTGCTGTGGCTGTGGCTGTGCAACTGGAATTGGCTTAAAGGTTGGCACACTGGCGGGATAGAACTCTGGTGAAGAGGCTTTTTGCTCGGGAGAGGCAAAGTGAGCCACGTTTGAGTTGGCTGGGGATGGATAGCGAGCCTCGCGAACCTCTGAGAAGGAGGAGCGGTTGGAGTAAGAAAGTCTAGAAGCTGGACGCTCGATGGGGGCATCTGAGGCCGGGCTAGTAAGGGTGGAAGATCCAACCAAAGTCGGAGTGCTGGAAGTAGATGGCGAGCGTCGAGACTTCTCGAAGCTAGATTCTGGTCGTTGTGGAGGAGTTGGAGGAAGTATCATTCTATACTTGCTCTCCGACTTTTCCTCTTCCCAATCATCAAATCTTGGTCGTTCTATATTCATTTGTTAGTGACCGTTGTCTTGCAACATATACGTAACACATGGGCTGCTTACTGGCTGACTGAGGAGGTGATATGCTTTCGATGCCCTGGGAAGAGGGTTGAGATAGGTGGTAGCGAGTATCTGACAATGGGGCTCGGCCTCAGGAGAAGGGGGCAGCTCCATGATGGTTGTGTATGGAGATGGGGTTGCCTTGATGTTTGACGAAGCAGCTCCCCATGACCGCCGCGACTGTTGAGAAGAGTATGAGGATCGTCGAGGTGACGGAGGGGCATAGTTGGTGACTAGCTGCGCAAGATCCATGGCTGCCAATGTAGGGTATAGGACAGTGATATGGTATGTTGGTGTTTAGTGTTTGAATGTTTGTTGTGTGTCCAGGAGTAGATGTATACAATGAAGGAAAGGTCCGGGGGGGTGGAGGATGGTGATATATATAAAAAAGAGGAGGAGGAGGAAAGAGAATCAGGATGGGCTAGAAGGAAT
>NW_003345201.1:581046-614935 GCF_000150975.2 Nannizzia gypsea CBS 118893 | reverse complement strand
AAGGAATGATGGTCTCTTCTCTCTGCCTCTCTCTCTGCCTTTTCCTCGTCTCCTCCATGGGGTCAGGGATAAACTCGATAACACGCCGGCGAAAACCTTGTCCAAACCCCCCGTATTGCAATTACTGACTCGCCGGGGGTTTAAAGTAAAGTGAAAAAAAGGACTGCGTTTATTCTTAGCATTTTTGCAAACCCTTTTTTCGCTTTCGTTTCTTTTCCTTGGTGTTATATTTCTTTTTCCTGCGTCTCCCAAGGGGGGGAATCCATCCGCGGTACAAGTGCATTACGACGCAGGTTGATCAACCGGACGGACATGCACACTTCCTTGTGGCCGGGGCTTCCTCGAGAGAACAAAAGAAAAAAGAAAAAAGAAAAAGAGGGTCTAGGTGCTGGTCAGCGAGTGAGAGCTCGAACTAGCGATTTCAATCACATCCAGGCGATCTTCGACGGACGCCATCTTTTCTTTGCACTCGATGAGGAGACAGATTTCCAGCATGGCCCATCAGGGCGGAGTAGGAATGGAGAGCGACAGCTGTAACGTTCGCAGTGGAAGATATCTCCGCAGTGGAAGCTATCTCCGTTGTTCCATCTTGTACAGAGTATATAATATAATGTAACCGGGTACCTGTATAATCAATGTCGTAGTGAGATGTTGATGACTGGAATTTGCTGCTACTGTTGTTGAAGCCCTCCGCAGTCTTTGTCCGCCTCTCAGCCGAGAGTGCGATCTACAGATGGGGCACGGCTCTCGGACTCTGCTTTTTCTCGGTCTAAACGGATGATGGTCGAAAGTCGAGACAAGACTTGGGAGTCTGTCTTGTGCCGAAAAGCCATTTTCTCATCATAATCTCTTTTGGCGCTCGGGAGCGTACATCCAAGGCATATTTCACACAACCGATATCGGGAAAAGATCATAAGTGCAAGATGATCAACCGTATGTATATAGTTAGTGGGTTATGGGCATCGTGAGGTATAAAAAAAGACAGAAAGTAAAAATATACCCCAAAAGAAAAACGAACGGTTGGTTGACGCTTCGACTTGTTGTCTTTGGCTTAGTGTTTTGGAAACGCGGAACAATTAACCACTCAGCACTCACCGCAGACATTCTGATATGCGTCTCGAGGTATGGCGGCGGGTGGGAATATGATCCGTGCCATTCATGATATTCCTTTCATTTCATCTTTCTTTTTCTCCCTCTTCTCCTGTGGCACTTGTCCCGGGTTCTGCTGCATCACTGATAATAACTAGGATGCGTTGAATGTCTATTCGTGGACTGGCGTCTAAACGAGCAGCGGAAACGGCAGCACAGAACATCCCGTACTCGGTCACATCCCATCACATCGCATGGCTATCCTCGTGGTCATACGATAGAGTACAGAGCAGTTGGACAGGTCAGTAGTGGTGATACCGAAGCAACAAGCGAGGCAGCCCAGCAGAGTGTTTTGAGTTCGTCACAAGCGAAAGACACCACAGGAGCCACGTTAAACAGGTCGATGTGGCTGTCACCTTTCTCTTCCCTTGTCTTCTCACACTACTTGCCTCTCCCCGATCAGGATGCTGCAGGCGGGTTTGGCCTCGTGGGAAAGTCTTGCTAGTCCAGTCTCGGTTTAAGGCTCACTCGCATCTTCTTTTGTTGTACTCTCATGCAAGGGAAAAAAGAAACCATCTAACGGGCTACCAGATTTGGCCGAAAGCCAAATACGAGGCAAATGTAATTAAATTTGGGTTGTAGGTATTGACTCCCTCGAAAAAGAGAAGAAAGAGGAGGAGGGAGAGTCCTCCGTCCACTCAGGCCGAGATGTATACGACAGATTCGCTCGTATGGGGAAGATACGCCCTTCTTGTTTTTATTTTTGGCTTTCTTTCTCTTCAAACGTCAAGCACAGATCGTTTGAAAGGGGTGTCAAGGAGGATGTATGTATATGTACTCCGTACGGAGTACTTGGATCGATCTGTACTGACATACTTTACCCATTCCATGGAGAGTTCGATAGAGGGGTTGGAGATATGTCCGGTCTGCTGCTCTGAATGGTTGGCTTCTAGCGAACCACGATGGCCTTCTTTGCCTCGCCAGCTGCATCAGCCCATGTCATGCCATGCCCATGCCTTGTTCTTGATGCCTTCACCAACCTGAGGAAGTGTGTATAGGAGTGGGTGAGCATGGATTGGTGGGTTGATCTTCTGCTGGGGGATGCAGATCTACGCGATGGCCACACACCAGACGGCACGCACGAGGAAAAAAGAAGAAGCAAAGAAAAGAAAAGAGAAGAAAGGGGAGCGTGGAAAAGTCAAAGGCCTGCCAGAAGAGAAGGCCTTTTGCTGTTTTTTTTTTCTTTGTTTTTTTTTTTTTTTCATGCCCTCCTTGTCTTCACATCACTCTTGATTCCTTGATTCTTACCCAGACGGTGACTTCTGAGCAAGCTAGCTAAGCTAAGCTACTCTGTACCCCGTGAGGCGTCCCGTTTTCTCGGACGGAACATTTTTGCCGCACTCCTCGCTCCTGTCTCCATCTCTCGCCTATGTTCTAAATATATCCTGCGAGAAGGTGAGCTAAAGCGCTCAGGGGGTGGACGAGACACAGACAAACATCGAGAATTTCGCCTTTCTCGCTCAGGAAAAAAATTGGGTATTGAACAGGTTAGCTAACCGACCATGACCAATAGACGGGCAGATGTCGAGAATAATAGCAGGTTCTGTTATAAGGGGGCCAGGGTGCCTGGGGTAGGAGGGTACGAGGAGGAGAGAGAACCATTATTCTCTCGGGCGTAAGATCGTTCGAGATCGAATCGCACCCAGAGCCCGTCGTCTCTGCTTGTTTACCCGAATCGAGATGAGATGGGTATGAAACATCTCCTTGTTTGTTTTCCTGCCGTGGCTGGTTCTGGGCGGTGGGCAAGAAAAGACTGGTTATGGTGAAGTTAGACAAGATCAACCTTCTTGTTAGTTATTCCAGCGAAGGACGCCACGGACGGCCCTCTTTTTCCTCAGGATCAGCGGCCAGCACGTTTAAAGGGCCCAACCGACGTCGCACAAGGGCTGTTCCGTTATCTTGGAAGCTTGAGGTTATGAGGTTGGGGTTGGAGCTGCGATTGTTATTGTTGGTGATGGTGATGATGATGTTGGCAGCAGGACCTCGACTCCACGAGAATCATGAGCGGGCAGGCAGTGGGTCACCTGATCGACACAAACTGGTCCATCCACCCTTGGAAGAGTTAGTGTTATTATTTTTTCTACGTCTACGGTGTATGATTTCAGGTATCGGGACGCGGAATACAAGGTATGGAGCACCATCGTCGAAGTACAGCAGATTCCCGCCTACAAACAAGAGGGCTGCGATGTACAGATGGAACTGCGGGCGTCCTGACGCCTCGGCAATACGAGGCCAGACTGATATTAATTGGGACGAGGAGGCAGAGCCAGCCTCGCGGCTTGAAGCAGCTTCTTTCCTCGACCATCCTCAGACAATCATGTACGTAATTAAATAAACATATTTGCATACCACACGTGAGACCAGCCACTACCCTCCATGGGGAGAAGGAAAGAAACGGTGTACGGTGTACGGCGTACTTGCTGGCTGGCAGCGAAAGACGGATGAGCGATCAAATGGCTGTTAAAAGGCTATTAATCGGGAATTAAATGCTAAACCGTCTTTTTGTGTTTTCAGCTGGTGGAGGGCTCATCGGGAGAGATGTGTCAGGTATGAAAGATATGTGAGATACCTCTCCCTCCAGAATGCACCCAAGAGGCAAACAAAGAGCTTGGTCAGTGCCCACCGTGATCGACTTGCAGGAGGGACCAGCCGACGTTTCATGGCGCTTTGCCTCCACGTGAAAGTGGGACGATCACCGCGCATTACGTATGAGGATATATACATATACTTGTACGGAGTAAATGCAAGAGGTTTTCTTTTTTTTTGTGTGTCAGATGAAGGGGTGACATGGCAAAACCAGCATCTTGCACAGGGCATGGTCAGCTTCCCCGTTTGAGGGCGATAGATAGCGATTACCATCGACCTTCTGACTGCAGCATCTTGCTCCGACGCAACGGCGCTTGGTGCCATGGTTCGCCATGCGCTTGGTCCAGCGGTTCAGGGCTCTCAGGGCGCATGCCAGATCTGGCAGGTCGAAGCAGGGGGGAAGAGGCAGAGGGCGCGCGGTACTTCCGTCGCCATAACACTTTAGCCGACGGCGGAGGTACCTCCGGAGGCAGAGGCGCGCGGGGAGGCCAGATCGGGGTCTGACGGTCCAAGCGTGACCTTGGCATGAAAGCTTGTATTCTCGTGCCCCACACAAATTCAGCCAATGGTGAGAAAATAGCAGTTTCCCTTTCCCGTAATTGGTGGAGCAAAGCCGCGTGTGTCGAAAGGGTCGCTGTGACCAATCAGCGCTTGGGTAATTCTCCTTTTTTCGTCCCGACGCTTTGATCGGCGGGGGAAGTCGGGATCTTGCTGATCGTGGACAGCGTGTTTCAGCTTTGTTGATCTCCCTCTCGTCATGCGATAGCTCACATGTATGTATATGTGAGTATGGATGTACGGGCGGGTACAGAACAACGGAGAAATAGAAATGCACGTTGGCTGAAGCCACGAGAAAGGGGGAGTACAGTATTAAAAAGAAAAAAGGTTGGGCAGAGACAGAATCAGGTCAACGGAAGCGCAGGCGAGGCACAGTTTCCTACTCGCTGCTCCTTGGACCAACACTTTTTGGGCTGACTCTTGTCAAGCACATGATTAACCCGACCTCCGAGTGCCTGTAGAGTGAAATAACATAACTAAGGACGGAGTAATAACTAGGGGCAATCCTCCATGCTGGGGTGTTATGTGTTATATATAAGGGAATGAATGCGCTACGGAGCACGGAGGATGGAATACGACGGCCAAACGACACCGTTTTAAGCAGTGATAACAGCGATGCTATTAATACCGACTCGCCAACTGCTTGGCCAGGGTCTCAACGGTGAAGGATGGAGGCTAGCTAAGGAAGCGTGCTGCTCTCGCTCTGTCGAGATGGACTAAGAAGTGTTGGGTTAGAGTGAGGATCAGTGGGTATGATACCTGCGACCCCAGGAGTCCTTCTGGAGTTTGTACGCCGTATACTCCGTATGGAGTACTCGTGCGTATAAAAGGGGTAACCAGCTATGGTAAGGAGCCATGCCCAAAGAGGGCAGAGTCGTCTCATCTCTCCCGATGCGGCCATCCCAGGTAACATTACCCTTCCTCTGTTTGGGCGAAAGCGAGGCCCCTTGTATCAGCTAATACACGCAAACAAAAGAAAAAGATGTTTTCCTCATACGGCTAGAACGAGTTCTAAAAATGGCATACTTTCGCTCGTTACATACTTTCATATGTAATTTTTTATATACGATTATTACACAGGGGTTACAAAGACTTCCACATGCGTAATACGATGTAAGTCTCTCGCTCGCTGGCTGCAAAAAAAAAGAGAACGATGGTAAAATACTCCGTTTTAGATGGGTACTCCTGTCCCCTAGCCACACTAGGCTTACTTAATCCTTTATTACTACCTTTATCCTTATTCTATATCTATTCACACTTAGGGCATGGTTAGGTTACGCCTTAGGGGGCCAGGTAGACAGGTAAAATCAGGCAAACGGGGAGAGAAGAAGGGTTAGATAGAAGATGTCTAGATGTAAGTGTGCGTAAGCCTGGTGTGGCTAGGAATATACATATTACATTATATTCCGTAAAACAGAGTATCTTACCCTAAGAAAAAAGCTTTACCCTATGCAGTTAGTTAAAGCAGAAACAGTGGCATTTTCAATGGGGGTTTGAAAGGGCAGCATCCGAGCGATTACTTACTCTGTACATATAGAGCCATACTTATAGCGGAGGAGAAATGCCGCTGGAGTTACTACTGGAGCAGTTACATCACCATGAAGCAGGCCTGGTGAGACCGGAGACTGGACCCTGTTAACGTGGTATACGGGATCGATGCGCGGATGGGCCACTATCCCCGTCGAGGGTAGCAGTCGCAGCGAGAGGTGCGAGCAACGGTTCGAGGACGATGCAACGGCCACCAAGGTGCGCGCGTTTCAACAGCATGTTCGTCCGGGTTCGTCCAGTCCTGTGGGTGGATGGCCAAGTATGGTTATGGTTATGGTTATGGGGATGGAGACGAGTATACGGAGTACTTAATTGGAGATGGCTCAGGGTCAAGGATGGAGAAAATCCGTCAGGTAAGCATCATGTAAGGAATATACTTATGCTTACGATGCCTCAGGCCCTTCCTTGTCCATGGATGTTCAGGGATCACGGCGATCGGGGCAAGCACCACCGGCTTCCCCGGCAGGCGCTCGCGGCGTTTGTTTTCTCCTGCCTGATCATCACGTTACGAATTACCACAAATTCTCACGCTCGCTCTTTTACTTTTCCCAGCAATCGGGAACCCGCCTGTTGGTCGGACTAAGGATATCGTGTTCACCCTATGCAGTTAGCTAGGTGGACACAGGTGGTTGGGCGATGGGCCTTTTTTTCTCAACAGGACAGCGTCTGAGCAATTACTCCATAAGTGATGAAAATCATCGACGGATAAAGCGGCCTGGACGGGCAAAACCCATCTGTCCGTGTCATTTCCACGTGTGAATAGTCGTACCAGGTGCTCTCTCTCCACACGGCTGGCCCGCTTAGTCGTTGCGGACATGTACGGAGTACTTTGCATCTTATACATGCAAACACCCGTACGGAGTAGTAGGGAGAATTGACGGTGGGTTCGATAGGTGAGATTGTGTGTATATGTCAAACCAAGAAGACCTCTACATGACACACCTTTGTCTGATGCGCCCTAGTTCTTGTCCTCGTCCTGCCGCAGAATAGAGTTGTTTTGATCCGCACCAACGGGCGAAACGTGGCTGACATGGTGGAAATTGCTTCTCGGCGATGGCGTGATGGACAAGAGATATATCACTCTTCAGGTTATCTGAGGGTTGTTCGGAGTGCGAGTGTTTTGTTGAAGTTGGTTAATTTATTCTTATGGTGATGATGAGGCTGTCCGAAGATCACCGGCTCTTGGATAGAACGTAACAGCATCCACATCCACTCTCTTGCCTCTTCTGGGCCTTCCTTCAAGGGCCCATTCATTATTCCACTTTTAATGTCCGGCCTTGCTATGAGTTTATTCTGAGCATTCGTCAGGTTGAGGGTCGTCTCAGCTGGATCTCCGTCCTCTAACTCCCTTAGGCAGGTTACGCTGTTCATCGCCGCCTTAGCCGTTTGCGTCCTCATTTTCGACTTTTGCGCAGTAGTCGGTCTGTGCTGGTCGCTTCCAAGACGGACGGATGGAGCGAGGAGGCGTCTTCTAGCTCATCTTCTGGTTCAATCTTCTTCTGGACTTTCTTTGGGTTCGATAGAAAGAACCATGATAACCCCCAAGCCTTCTAGCCCACTGTCTGCTCGACCTTCCATGAAAAGACAAGCTGCCTGAGCTCTGAGCTATCAATTTCGAGCCTCGACCTTCCAAGCTGATAGCAAGTGTGACCATCTACATCGTATTAATGGACGGTCGATGAATGCTCCTTAGCCGACCTCTTCCTATTAATAACATAGTAGCCTCATCCTCACACTCATCCTCATCCTCCACTAGCTCTCTCGCTTGACTCTTCGTCTCGTCTGCTGAGTTTCCAGAGGTACCGCCAGTCAGGTAAACCGCGCGGACGGGCAAGGGAAGACTGGACCAGCCAAAAGTCTCTTTTTGCCTTCTTTTCTTCTTCGTTTGTCCCTTTAGGCTGATTTCCACGTGGAAAAAGGGCATGGGCAGGCCAATCATCCGCTTTCTGTGTCATATTTTCTCGTATTTTAGTCCCCGTTTGTTCGGTTGTTTTTTTTTGTTTTTTTCGTTCTTTTTGTATTTCGACGAAAAATACCAGATTTGATAAACCTCTTAACAAGCAGCTATTTTTGCTTATTCCGTATTGCAAATATGAATGGGAGTGGCGTATCATCAGGTTCTCTCGGTACGGTCCATATTTAGTCTTCTTGGGGATGAAAGCGCACAGAAGAGGAAAAAGGAAGAAAAAGAAGTCCATCCGTTACTTAAAGAGAGCACTGTTAACGCCGGGCCCAGCAGATCGACCGAGGACGACGTATTTTAGTGACTAAGGGATCCAACATATTTTCCCCTGGCGTTCCAGCGTCTGTCTCTCTTGCGAAGTTATAAACATGTGTCAGAGTGTTGCATGCGAATGCTAGTCACGGAGCCGCCGCTGTCACATCCGCAACCTCGTCGCATGTTTGTTATGCAGGAGATTGGCCGAAGGATGAAAGACCTGACCATCTTCATCCCAAGTACTTCTTAAGTATAGTAGTAAGTATAGATGGAGATGGAGGACTGACATCACGCCGTCGAAGTACTTCACACCCAGTCCACACGTGGAATTTGACCTGGTTGGATCCCTTAAGTTGGAAAGGAAAAAGCACTTCCCACCTGCATGCATCACATCTCTGCATTAGCTCTGTATTGATTTCGATATTCATGTACGATAACCATTTCCTTCGTTTCTCAAGTGGATGACTTATTTTTTTTTTCACCTTGTCCATCCCCTGTCTTTCACGTGGATTGGCCTGCCCCATGTCAAGGAACGGAGTAGACAGATATGTGTATACTCCGTGGTCTAATATAAGTAGATAGATAGACTGACGGGTCAAGAGATGCGCAGGATGGTGTCTCATAGGCTGCCCGGTGCATGCATATGTTATAACCTAGTTGCGGTCTTCCCTCCATCATGAAAATCAATCCTTCTCCGTCCAAGGGTACGGGTATGCCTGGCCAAGGGGGTTGAATGGATGTGCCGGCTGATTTACCCAACTGTTAGATGCCCTGGTCATGTTTGATAGAGAAAACTGTTCATCATTTAACTAGATTGTTCCCGTTTGTGTTAGTCACTCCGTACGTACTCTGTACAGAATACATTCAAGCCTCCTGGAGGATCGGTACCGGTTGATCAGGCTTGGGCGTTGGTCTCGCTTCCTTTCATCGTACATGGCCATGCATCCAAGTGACAAAGAGACAGCGCCATGCGGTTGCCATGCTTTTCTTCATCCTCGTCCAGTTCACTTGCTAGTTGCACCACGCCACACCCTGCTGATGCCACGCTCAGCCATGCCCCGTATACTCACATCTTCTCCGTATCCGTGAAGCATGCTCTTGTACGACCTTTTCTCTGCCTCTCTTCTCGTTTAGTTTTTTTTTTCTTTCTTTCTTATTTCAAATACCGAAGTTAATTTCCAGGGCGACTTCGAACTGCCAACTCCGGTCTCGCAAGTTCAACTTCTTAGCTGCCTTTCTCCGGATTGCGGGAGGGGATAGTTGGCGCTCCCGATAATTTTACAATTTCCAACCTTGATCCAGTCTCTTGATACATCCGGATTTTTTTACGTATGTAACTTCCAGATCCATCAGTCAGATCTTGGTTCATTCGGACTTGGACATTGTCAAGTCCGGATGGAGCACCTTGGAGACGTTAGTTGATGGAATCAATATTGTCGGACTCCAGTTTTTTTGCATGTCAGGGTATGAAGTAGATCTTCTGTTTCGATCGTTTGGACTTCCTTCAACCTGTGGGCGGAATTCCGAAGACAGGGCGAGTGTAGAGATAACACACTCCGTATATCCGTCTGGTCTCGTTAGGGCCTCCATTAATTTCACCGCGTCTGGTTCGAAGTGCAAATCCATACGAGGGGGTCAGTTTCGACCAGGTTTGTATGCTGAATATTCGGTGAAGAGATTGTGGCGAACTCCTCGAGATGTGTCTCGATTTATGTATGCTGATTGTCGCTTCTTCAGCCTCTGCCATGCAACTGTTAACTAGTGAGCTCATTAACTATTAAAATACGAATAGGAATCATGAAAATACCACACTACCTCGGCCAATGAGGTAATCCGGCATGATTTCCTTTTCAGCCTAACAGTCTCGTTCATCCTCTCATTTTCTCGGCCTTTGATGGGGCTGTTTTATTTTATGCTTTGCCTGGGGTAATCATGATGGGAGATGCCTGTTATAGGATCGCCTCCGGGGGTGGAAGGGAGAAAGTGTGTTTGGATGTGAGGGCGGCCTTTTCATATACGACTTTCGCCTCTCATTGGTCTTTCATCTTCCTCTGTCGAAACTATCAGAGATCTATACTTAGTTAGCTGATATCTTAATTTCACTCTAAATGGCCATTGGCGAGATAAGGCCGGTGCTGAAGAGCCGTCATTCCGTCAAACTCTCCTCAGAGCTATATTTATATATAACCCTTATATAATAGCCATTCCAGTAGCCTTCTGAAAGACCTCGTTCCATCTTGGAAACAGTTTGGGAGACCCTCCCCAAGTACGGCGTATAAAAGAGTGATGAATACCGGCATTACCCTTTCATTATTCGGACTTTTCATCAGTTTTTAATGGTGATGACGACAATGATGAACGAAGTGAAGTTGCCATTTCACATGCCGTGTTACGGATGCTCTTCGTCTCGGACTTCAACGCCCCTCCTCTCACGCCCTTCTATGTCAATTCCGCGTTTTATTGATGCGCTTTCCCCCCCTGCTCGGGCCTCCAGCCAAGGGCATGGCTCTTTCTAATTTCCCTTCTTATATAAGTTTGGTTAATTCCTCATCTTCGGGTATGCGGAGATCAGATGAAAATACACGGGCCGGCCCAACTAGTTTCCTACCTGTAACCATTACACCGGTGGGGATCAAGATATGCAGGTATGCCTCTCGGCACACATCTTGGAGCGTTTCCTCCATCAGGTCTCCATATATACGTTGCCAGTATATATATCAGTAAGAATACAGTTCTCAGTCAGCACGGAACTGCCGATGATAGACCACTCATTTCCTTATCGGGCGCTTTCCTTTCTCATCACTCCATAAATGCGCTGTTTTGCTTCTTCGCGGCTGGAGTAATTCACCCTTGTTCATCGATTCTTTTTTTTTTTTCAGCACATGGACCTCCGTAACTTAAGGCCATCAGTAGCTTAGACTCCAAATGCTGCATGACCTTCTTCTGCCCTCCTTCAACTTCCGCCTAGCTTGTCGTTATCCAATCGACTGCCTGGGATAGATAATTCTTCAGGCTTCAGATGCAGATCGATATTGTCGTCTGCAGCACAAGAGACTTTCTTTCCTTCCGATGTAGACGTGGCATAAGATTTCACAGCTTGTCATCGCCCTGATTTGCTGGCCTGCTCGTTCATCTCCTTCCCGTCGCTTGGCTTCTCCCCATGTGGTGAAGTTGATGCTAGCAACTGTGACTTGTCTGACGTCAAGCCCTTGCAATGTTGACACTGCCTTGAAAGGGCAGAAGTGGTGATGAATTCGGACTTTCCGCCCATCGTTCGGTCTCAATCGCTTCTTCTCAGATACATTGTGTTTGTGTGAGTGTGCAGAGCAGCAGGGCATTATTTTTGTAAGGGCGTTTCACATTTTCCCCTTCACCCAGTGTCGATCTGTCAGCTCAACGTGGACCAGACAGGGAAGAACCATTTCTTATTTTTCCTCTGGAACTGGTCTGCTTACCCTTATTAATTCTTAAAATAGCCCTTGCTCTAATCACGATATATTGTCCTTTACCAAAATATCCTGACCCCTGGTTGATTCTGTGGCTTTATTTCTTCTGTAACACCTGACGTCGTATATTCCGTATCTTTCCCCCCTTCCTCTTTCCAGAGGAGGATATTGAACAATTGCTTTTCTCCTCTTTCCTTTTGTGTCCTCTGCGATTGGGTAGTTAGCTATAGCTACTGAATTCAGGATTTGTTAATGCCTGTAAAGGATAGGAAGGCATCACCAGCCCAAGGCTGATTGTTTTCTCTCGACTGTACACAACCGTCTCATTCGAAACCTTTCTGTTGTTTCTTATTTTATCCTTGTTTGATGTGAGGGTGCTGTGTGGAATGGAGGCTGCTTCCGACCCCGATGGCGTTTTTGTCGTCAATTGGCCAAGTCGCCGGCCTCCTACTGGGAAGACTCAAGCTCTCTCTTTCCAGGATGCCCTGACAACCATGTCCTTACTTTGCGATGACGCGATCATGAAATCTCCCTTAACGAGTGGTGATCTTCACATGCGGTCATCCCCAATCATGCAAAATTCAAGTTGCATCTCATTTCATTTCAATATCACCCCGTCCCATCTTATATGCCATCCTGCCCCTTCGCGTACCCGGCTCATACACTTGCAGGAATGTCACTTCCCCCTCTCATGCTGTCATCACTCTTTCTCCGCATGGAAATGTCATCATTGGGGTTTTGACACGTGGACAAGGGACCCTGATGTGCTGCCACAAGGCTTAGTGTCATTAAAGCCCTCTGAAACTAGGATCTTGGTCTTATTTGAAGATGTTGTTTTAAGCAGGTATCTCCATCCATGTTTGGCCGCGGCGTTGAGTATTATGATATCATAGTAGCTAGTTATCCGGCGCTGAATCGAGCCAACTAAAAGGTATTATTTTTCTCCATATGAAGATATTCGCCCACTGTGCTCTCCAAGTCTGAAGAAGAACGACCTTGACAAGGCGTGTACTTGTGTGTTTCCTGCATGTCTTTGATGTTCTGAAGTTCTCATCGATTTTCCTCTGTTGTTCTGGTCACGTGGACACTGTCCAGCCCTTCATTAACTACTTGAACTTCGCGTTTTTAATATTTTCAACGTATACCAAAACTCATTTGATATAGCTAGCAAGGCAAGCTAAATCGCGAGTCAAAGAAGGGTAGCTATGCAGTTATAAGCAGCTTTGGCTGTTCCCGACATTGGACTCGTGCAAGCGAGGATTACCATAGCAACGGATATCAACCAAAAACCAGCCTCTCTCATTACCCAAAAAGCTTTGTCCCCTTCATTGTCTCCTTGCTTGTGCTCTGCTACAAACTGTTCTTAGAAGATATATGCATTTGAATATTCTAGCCGTTCCTTTTAGATGGCATTTGAATCCCATCCTTCTTTTTCTTATAGTTGAACTGGGAGGCGGAAGTTGAATCAAGATGACGGGCCACGCTCATTCTTCATCCTCCCTTTCCGGGAAGATGAGTATTTCACCGTGAGATTCTTCGTTGCCATTCGGATTTTAGGAAAGTTTTGCTCCTATATCGGCGTGCGAGACCTCTCTGCTCCCAAGTCAACATGCAGATATATTGCTAGGGTTGCATGTATCCTGGAAAGGAGGTCTTAGTCACTGATGATATATCAGTCTGTCTGGGCAGGTGCCCCATCATACACCATACCGTGAAATAAGGAGATGAGTATGGTTCGCATGATAGGCGGCAGGTCTCTTGTTGTTAAACTTAGTGAAGGAATTTTTGGAAAACCGAAAATTCCTGATTAAGTGACTGAATATTCTCAGTATCAAATCTCTAATCGAGGGGCCTGAGCAGAATACGATGCGTACACACGGCCTACGTATTTGCTGGGGCCCTCGGTGCTTCTCTATAAGTATATACTTACTATATATCGTGGCACATAGCTGCACATATGCGGTTGCATGCAATAGAGTTAGCAGAGCTGTGTAAGATTGTGCCACATGAGCGCTCACCCGGAGCAATTGTTGGACTTAATGCGCTTACAGCAATGGTCAACGGCATCTGGTAGGATGCCCCCTACCACCAGAGAATGCTGACACCTGGAACAACCAGATATCTGGGATTATGGTGGCCATCTGATTCCTGAGATGTATGAGGCATGGAAATGATCACGGGACACGTTATAACGAGATATATCCACACTCGACGTTAGAAGGCTGTCAAATTCTGAACCAAGATATAATGGTATGGATATTAGTTTAGCGCGCAGCCTGTTAGATGGGGAATTCGGGCTAGAGGACAGCGACTCTGACCATCGGACTGGAGAGGCACCCAGCTAGATATTTCACAGGAGCACATGTAATCATGGTGAAGTGATGCGAACATCTTGGTGGTTTGTGTGAGGTTGATGCGATTCACACGACTCTGCGCCTGCCAATGGTCCTTATCATTCTATTGACCACACCGTGCGATGGCTACTGGCGAAGCTATCAAATAACAAACCTTGCCTAGATACCGTAAAAGGCATTACTACTCAGTAAAGGTTTAGTTAAAGTCTCTCCACCCGACTTGGGATGGTCACGTACACTTGGGCATCTGGCAATGCTGACCCCACGACTTTTGACACTTTTGATATAAACGGAGTACTTCAAAGGACGTAGTCGAGTGCCCAGAGCTTTTGTTTAATGTCGCTGCTGAGATATCAAATAAATATATGTATAAGCCGAGGGCTCCTAGTTGGCTGAAGTACCTGTCTAGTAAGTAAATAGCCGCCAGGTACGTATCTGGGCTAGCTAGTTGACTTACCAGGCGGCTAACTAACTACTAAATAACTATTTAACTAGGCAAAATTTTTTCTTAGCCTGGTCCCCTTTCCAAGCACTTATATATAACTATTCCAGGAGTGAATGTTCTAAGATAGTACTTCGTACTCCGTGATCATATATCTCATATACCACTCGTTTTTAACGATTAACTAGCCGTTACACCTGCTTGCGAGACCTGGGTGAAAGTTGGGGGGTGCCATTTCTAGTGTCCGACACACGATTTTCCAAGAGAAACTCAGAGGGTTCGATTTTGAGGGGGATACAGAGTCCATAGGCATACCTTTGTCCAATACCCACAGTCTACTGCTAGACTAGCGCTAGCTGTTGTGATTGTGACTTCCCATTTCTCGTATTATCTGAGTCGCCGTCGATAGAGATACTCTTGGAATAGGCACCTCACTAGTTATTGAAAAGCCCGGACAAGAATCGAACGAGCTACTGAATGTCGATATCTCATGTGGAGTGCTGTGTAACACAGATGACCACTTCCCTTTGAGCTTTTAGACGAGGTCTGTTCCCATCTTGGAATAAGAGATCTTCTAGCTCTCAAAAAGACGAGTAAAGCGTTCCATAGAGTTGCTCGTATCTTGGAAGAGAGAGTCGACCAGCGCCTTAAGGCTTTCGTCAATGATCCCAAGGGATTTCGATTACAGCTGGGAAAGTGTGATGCCTTTGTTTCGGGACATTTTGCTCTTGACTTCTTCCTTAATGGATCGCAGAATGCATTGGAGATGGACGTGTATATACGGGCCGAGGACGACTATACCGAGTTCTCACAATATCTCTTGTCCAATGAAGGCTACAAGCGTACTCCATCACGGCACCAAACTACTCCATATGCCCAAGATGTAAGTATCTCCCTGCCTTGATGGCAGTGTTTGAACGAAAGGTCTCTAAACATTTTGCTAACTTCCTATGTTCGCGCCTCTAGGTTGAATCATTTTATCGACATGGTAGCGAGAGGACAGTGAGGATTATAGGCACAACACACATGCCTATTGAAGCTCTACTTCACGAGTCGTATACTACGGCATGCCTTAATATCATTACCTGGAATAAGGCATACTGTCTTTTCCCACGGCTAACCCTCGCCCGTGGGAAGTCATACCTCCTCAAGGATATGGATGAAAACTTCGGCAAGCTTCTTGAGGAGTACGAGTTTCTGGGTTGGCCCTCTGGAAATATGCTATGGGCAAATATCGAAGAGGTCGAAGACTACCTGCTTCAAACCCGGACAATCGGTGGGAACTCTTTGATAGTGCGGTTGGCTAGACACGATCTCTGCAGTCCAAGAAAACCGGATCAAGTGATTGAGTATAGCCAATTTCAGCTTCAAAAAAGCGTATATAACGATATCTTCCTCTGCCCAACGCCTACGAAATTTCTAAGTTCATGCGCGTTGCGTCACACTTACTTACTTACCAGCAGTCATTGGGAGTCGTTTGTGAAAAAGAGGTTGCATATGATAGCGGCAGCCGAGCTGTATAAGATTCAGCCTAGAAGTCGTTCCGATCGGGCTACCCGTGCTTTGAATGCAGATTTCATTCACCTAGATGAGTGGCCAGGGCTTGAAACGACCCAACCCACGAAATACGATCATATAAACAGGCCAGATACCTGGACTTATGCTGATTGTCTGATTCGTGAGTGGTATTCTCAATGGGCTAAGAATCCTCAATCCTAAGGAAAGCCGCCCAGTTTTCCATGTGTTTGCCTTTCCTTTGCTTGACTTCTTTCTTTCTATTTTCCACGTATTCGTTTCTATCCCTTCACTCTTCTCTCATCTGATCATGGACACGTCACCTCGAATAATCAATAACCGTGCCAGTTTAATGTATCCTAATTCGTTGCGTGTAAGGCCCAGAAGCAGACGAGATGTTTGGCTAGTAGCTGGACGGTTAACCAAAATAATAAAAATAATAACAATAACTCACAAGTGCACACTATGGCAGTGCCCCAAGGATAAAATAACTGGGTGTAGTACAACAAAATCGCCGTATGGCTGCTGAAGAGGCAATTGAAGAATAATGATTACCTGGGTATCACATTTAGTATGATTGCCTCTATTTTTGACGCCATCCTAGCGTGTGCTATCGGTGGGATGGTGAGTGCCAGTCAAGGACTGGGTGCAGCATTAGTATCTGATTTGGTTATGAAAGAGAAGCTCTGTTAGACCCCATTGATCGGGTTAACAACCAATATCTTGTCCTTTCGCTCTGGCTCAGGATATCGGGTACCTAGGCTCCCGCCATTAGAAATGATCCGATAAAGTCCGCACTTCTCGACTTATTTGACGAACAAGGTAAGTTGGTCTTTACCGCTTACCTACAGTGTTAGAATTAAGCAAGTGTAGGAAGCTAGGCTTCCCATCCTCCTATTCCCAAAATCTCTTTGGAAGAGTTTGTCAAGGGTTTGTTGGATGCAAACTTGATATTCAAGCTAAAGTGTAAAAATAACCAATTAAATGGGAGTTTGTTATTGATTAGTTAATTTTTAAAACCTAAGTAGTTATTGGTTAACTAGCCTCATTAAAGTTTAGTTAACTACTAGTTACCTGGATAAGCACTACCTAGTTAACTCGTTGAAAGCCAATAATAATGCAGAAAACTCGTCACGAATTACCAAGGAAGTTGGTTATAAATCCAACGATATTCTTGCTTGTTGAAACGTTCAAGTCATACAGTAAAATGCCATGGATTAGTGTATTTGAAGAACATCATTCCATATCTACGTGAGGAATGCTGACGCTGAAAAATTCATAACTATGTGTTGGCCAAACCGTGGTGCAAGGCTCTATGACCTCTGCTGTTTGTGATATGCCAAATAGGGGCTGGGAACCATGGTAATTAATACCTACCGGGCTCACATGGAAAACATCCTCTTTAACTATGCAGCTCTTTAGCTCTGCTCTTTACTTTGACTTGGAGCTGGTTATGAAACCGTGAAACCTCGATGAAGTCTATCCTACCTGCCTCGTATTCAACCGAGGAAGGAGAGATGGCTTGTTTACAATTTCAATCTTTGATATCCATACTTCTCGTCTTGATGGCCCTGGATCGCTGTGTGACATCTTACCAGAGAGATCAGAAAGCCTACCCATGTAGTGGATCATGAACTATTGTTGAAGTATCTGCATCATACTCTATTACCGTGAAACTCCTATCGTCGAGGCCTTGATCCCTTTCTCGCCCGACTTCCTCCTCTTTGCGGCCGGCCAAAATACACCCTCAATCACGAAGATGTTTCTGTTATGCATGTCGTGGAATACCATTACTCTGTTATCTTTACTTCTTTCATGCTATCCGGTTGCTTCGCAGGCCATTGACAATGATGAACGGCAGAACCGGTGGTCAAGGCTTAGAAACGCGCATCTCTCCAGAAAAAAAGTGCCACCACTCTACACAGAAGATTTTGGAGATTGTATGGCGAATTCAATGGTCAAACTCACTCAGTTTCGTGCTGCTTACTACCATGATGACCTGATGATGGCCTTCCATCTCAACGGTCATACGTCTCTTAATAGTGAATCTATAATGGGTACGATATGTTCTTATTGTTTAACTGAGCCCTTAAGTACCTGGATTACGGTGTTTAACTTCCATAGTGTACATTGGTTTTTTCGCGTACGGGAAGAGAAGATTCGATTTAACATTCGATCCCTGTGAAGCAAATCTTCAGAAGTAAGTACATGACTATAAACTGGTTCTGAGTCCATGATACATTTGCTTATCGCGGGTGGGGGTGCATAGTCTCTGTCCCATGGATGCGTCTCGCCAAATTGGGGATGGCGGCCTGTTGCCAGTGACGCCTACCGACATCTCGGAAATATCACCAGCGGCCTTACGGTTACCCGACTTTGAGGGCAGGGCAGTAATACGGATTTTCTCTAACTCCACAAGGTCTCAAATAGCATGTTATGCTTCAACGTTGACAAATGGTGTTACAATGTCGCATCCGCAAGCAGTGGGGTCACTGCTGGTCCTGTTGATAGCCATCACATTCATTCTCAGTCTTGCAACAATCATCTATGGCGAAGACGTTGCAACTATGCAACTCCACTATTCCCACTCCTCGTCTTTACTCCTTGCTTTTACGGTTCTCCACCACATTTATTTCACTGGAGCCATTTCTGCTAATTGGCCTCGAGTGTTGGTGGAGTTTTGGTCAAATTTCGCGCCCTTCGCCGGGATGATTTACTCCAGGTCAATGCAAGGCTCAATAGATAGACTTGTTGGAGGGGATAAAGGAGATATCCGTATTCTTGGAGCAAACCCTGTTGGTAGCGTTTCCTCCAACCTCGGGGGGTATAATATCACAAGTATATACAACACATCGCTATCTGACAGGAATGCTGGTCTGTTTAATACGGGGCCAAAGTTCTCCATGGAGGAACTGGATTATCGTGTTTCTACCAGCTCGACATCCTCGTCGTCGGCTTTCCAGTGGCAAGGCCAGCTTGTCAATGATGGGTTTCCGATACCAGGGAATTATTCTGGCTTTGCAGGGACTCTCGCCATGCAGAAAATCTCAGTTGTGAATGCTTTCACTACTGGAGTGCTTTGGTTCCTGGTTCTATTGCTCGCCCTAACCGTTGTGATACCTTTAGTCAAACTCATGATTGAATTGCTCATCAGTTGGAAAGTCATTAAGGGGAGACACGCGCAAAACTTGGCATACTTTCGAATACACTGGCCTGAGTTTGTTCTGGCTATGCTACTGCGGTCTTTATTTATTGGGTTTGGGATGCTCATGTTCCTGGCCCTGTTCCAATTTGGCTTTGGGGGCGCTTCTTCTGTCAAAGCATTGGCAGCAATCACATTCCTTATATTCCTTGTTGGATCTGTTTCAATTATGGGATATGCTATATCTTACCGCAATACTCATTTTACGCCTATACTAGAGCGAAGGCCCCTTGTTTTTGAAAGGAGGAAGCTGTTAAACGTCGTCCCCTGGTTCATACTTACAAGAAAGGGCGGCGTGGCATCGAAAGAGTCCCCCACAACGGACATAAAAATCTATCCGTGGTGGAAATCTTGCACCCATGATCCTGCTTCAAATGAATCAAAGTTTCTCTTACGATTTGGCTGGCTGCTAGCCCGTTTCAAAGACGATAGATGGCACTTTTGTGCGGTATGGTTGGTACACGAGTTTCTTCGCGCATGCTTCCTGGGGGGAGCAGTCGCAAACCCCATCTCTCAGACCGTTGGATTGTTAATCCTTGAAATTATGTTCATGATTTGCATTATAGTCATGGACCCTTTTGAAGCTAAACGGTTGAGCATTGTGCTATACACACTATCATTCAGCAACATCTCATCAGCCCTGTTGTCCATACCTTTATTAACCCAACATAATCTGAATAGGATGGCCGCTTTTGCTTTTGGGATAGCGATAGCCATCATTCAGGGCCTCCTTGTTGTCTTCCTGGTGGTTTCGATGCTGAGCAGTATCGTAACTAGTTGTATCTCCCTCACCAGACGCCGAAAAATCTCAGCCGACCAATTTGCCTCTCACCCAATACAGATGAGATACTTGGAGCATATCAATAGAGGAGCAGGCTATCACACTGAGGCATTCTATTGCACTCCCGACCTAGTGTCACCAACCCGAAGACAGGCAAGTTTCAAAGTGCACTCTGTTCGGAGATGCCCAAAAATTATAGATGAGAGCCCAACGCCTTATCACCAAATTCCCTCTACACCCACATCATCCCTACGAGTCTCTCACCCAATATATGCACCTACGCTTCCTCTGGATCCGTTTACGTCTCCCACTATCACAGAGGCTGACTCTTCTGATCCATTTACTACCACGGATTCGGGCCGTGTATGTCTTCAAAGAACAGACTCCCTTGGACAACGCAGCACTATCTCTGAATCGCGCCGAGATGGACTTTGCAAAGTTTCCTCCTTGGAAACAGTGCATTCTAAATCAACAAGTAGAAAAGAATATAGTCAAGATAATAGCTTGTGCCTCACCGATACCTTTGAAACTGCGAGGTCTGACCTGGAACCTCTTACAGAGTTTATAACCCCCCTAGAGGATAGAGGAGCAGAGGGCACATCTTATTCTTAACTTTTAGATTCTCTATTTGGCCAGAATAGGACTAGATCATTCATGTCTGTGTAATTATCATTAATTGGCTTCCCACTCATAGAATACACCATAGTATTTTTTGGGCTCCTATCAAATGCAGCATTAATTGAATAGCAGGCAATAGTTACTGTGAGATAGTATTTGGGTCCATTTTGTATATGTAATTCTTATTCACAGAAGGCTGTATCCAGCATTTAGATGTATATATGCATTATGAGCGGGCTTGATAGAAAGCAGGTATATCTAGACGAGATCAGAGGATGTTTAGCCATCCAAGCCCAGTCTCTCAAGTAGCTGATCCAATTTGTTTAGGAGAAGCTCATAATCAATAGCATCTCTCGAAAATTCATCTCCAGCCTCCTGTCCATCCAGGGTCCGAATGACGCCACCGGTATTGTTTTGCTCGTTCCTTCCATTTATATTATTAGAAGACCCTGAGCTGAGGTTTTTCTTTGATTCCGCTGGCTGCTCCCTGGCAAAGTCTTTATCACTAGGGTTTTTGATATACGATGCAGGCGGTGGTGACAAAGGGGTAGGTGATATCGGATTTCCGTTGCTATTTGTTTCGGGGGAGGAGTTTGAAGGCGTGTTGGCATTTTCCGCTGAATTGCCCTCATTTGGATTATCCTCGGAATTCAACATATCTATACCGGAATCCTCGAAACGTAGTCTAAATCGTTCGGAAAGATAATAGCGTATATCATCCACCAGCTCGATGGAATCAGTTTCTTGCCGTTTTTGGATACGCTCGGCTGACTCCATGACCAACTGTGCAAACTCAGGCTTGTCGATATGCGCTTCTAGCCTGTAAGCAAAGTATCGGGCAGCGAACTCTTCGAGACGCTGGATGCGCATCAACCAGCCTGCACGGAGAATTTCATAGACGTCGATTATATCATCGCTTTCTCCTGCTTCTTTCCCATCCTTCGTTGGACTTGATTTTTTGGTGTCTGCCGACGGCTTTGATCCTAAAGATGTAATGTTTCCGCTTCCAAGTGTGCTAATAAGGACGGCTGCCTTTGTTTTCAGCCGTTCGATCAACAGTAGATCCGCAGCGAATAGGACATCAACTGCAATTTCAAGAGGAAAGTCTGCCTTTTCGGTGTATAAGAAAGTGAGGACTATCTCTAATACCTCTGGTGAACAGTCGATTGGTATTATTTGCAAATAGTTTGTAACCTGAGCCTCACGAAAGCTGGATGAAAACATAGCCGAGAAAAACTCCGAACGTAGAAGCATTGCTCGATGAGCAGGGAAAAGTACCGATTTCCTTTTAGACTTCTTCGCCGGGACATCCAAAGATAGTTGGGAGAAGCCCCCAATGGGTATACCGCCGTTGCCATCTTCAGGACTTCCATTTTCGCCCTTTTCGATTTCTTCTGAATCTTCATCTTCAGTGACATCTTCATCAGCTCGAAGGAGGACATCGGCGAAGATGCTGTTATCACGCGGCCATTTCACCTCATTTGCTCTATCGGTGTTAATCACCACTTTGTGCTTGACGATATTGTCTTGAAACCATGATTCCATCTGCTTTCGACCCTTGCTGACCTCGTCTGATCTTCTCTGCCTGGTCAGTCTCCTGTCACCACTGTCCAGAATGGTATCAACTAGGCCGCGGAGTTCTAAATGGTTGGCAATCTTATCTATTCCTTCAAACACCTCTGTCTCTGAGTAGCCGCCGGCACCTGGTCCGGATCTAAGATCTCGCGGAACATCGCCCAAGTATAAGTATCTTATCCCTGCACTGAATGCCGGAGGTGGTATTGTGTTTGGCAATTTACATGAAGCCGCTTCTGGAGCTATAGAAAGCTTCCTATGAAAATATGGCGATCGTGCAGATAATATGAACTTGTGCAGGTGGAAAGTCTCATGGCCTGCTGTAACGGCGATGTCCGATGTTTGAGGATGGTCTCTAGTTAGCAACGACGTTATGTGAGATGCGAAAGGCTGGAGAGGATCCGTTGATTTTGAATAGTCGTATTCAAGGAGGAGGTTTCGTATCTTCGAGTTTAATGCGTTATAGAGACACCTGCCGGCGACAGACAAAGAGCCGTAAGTATAACGGTTGCACCTTTCATATTTCTCCAGAAGGTGAAAATAGCATATAATGAAATAAGGGAATAAGCACACCTTTCGCCTTGAAAAGTGTCTCGTTCGCATAAAGCACCAGAATCAAGGAGAAGTTGTACGACTTCGTAGTGACCACAAAGACTAGCCTTTCCCAAGGAAGAAAGAAACAGGAGTAATTGTCACTTTTTCAGTTCTCATTATAAAAGCAAATCATCTTTGAGCGAGCCCAGGAAGCAAATGTGAAGGAACTTATTCCAATTTCCAATTTGGCTCAAAGCATTGACAAGGAGGATATGTTGCCGCTTATCGAGGGCTCCCGGCAGGTTGGAAGGGATGAAGGAAGAAGGGAGGAGCTTCACTCACAAGTATTAGGGGAGTGCAGTCAAATAAATCTCTGCCATTAATGTTCACCCCCTCAGTTATCTTCTCCTGGCAGGCCTTAAGATCGCCTCTTCGACACGCCTCACATAGCTCCCGAAACGGTTTACTTAGGTCCAACGGGTTGTCCTCCTTGAGCTCTCCAGCACCGATCAACTGTCGCTCGTTGAACAGGCTAGTTTCCAACTGGTCCTTCCGCAGCACCTGTGGCTCAGGTTGCTCAATCATCGTCCCACGCTTCAAAAACAGAATAAGAAAGAGAGAGAACCGCCTGCCTGCCGCTGTTTTGGCTTCTGCTATGGACAAGGTCTTGTCGCGAAAGCTGCTTCAATCTTCGTGTTGAAAGCTGCAAAACAAAGCTGAAGGTCGAAAGTGGCAGAAAGCTTATCGATAACGGGCGGCTCTAAGGTATCTCCGATCCACTAATCATAGCAGGTACATACCCATACCGCCTTATCCGTATCCCGCTAGTCCTCCTTAAGTACTAGCGCTTTTTTCCCGTGACCAACCTTGTTATTGATAACTGACTAAGCACTTACTAAGCATTTTCACTTTGGTTGCTGCGCAACGAGAACGCAGCCAAAACATTTGAAAAGCTGCAAAGAGGAAGAAGATAACTTCTTCTTCTCCCACACCAACTGTCCAGCTTGCAGGCCGCCATTCCTCGAGGCTCCAGACGCCGTTACTAACATAAACAGGTTGTTCTTTCGTTTATATTTTACTCTATGTGTTGATACACCTCGTCTCCTTGTCCATACATCTATCTATATCTTGGGGTGCACCATGGCTATCGCTTTGGCAGAAGCAGACAAATATGAGCTCCTGGAGAGAATAGGTAGGAAAAGGCCTTGATGATGCAAAATATTATGGCTGTCTAAACTAATATACTGTCTATAGGAAGCGGGTCTTTCGGTGTGATTCGGAAGGTCAGAAGAAAGGCAGATGGATTTGTACGTCACTCTCATGCCGGCGGACAGGGAGACTTTGCTTGCGCTAACGTTTTCAATAGATCCTCTGCCGAAAGGAGATTAACTATCTCAAAATGTCTCATAAGGAGCGTGAGCAACTCACCACTGAGTTCAACGTCCTGAGCTCCCTCCGACACCCCAATATCGTAGCATACTACCACCGCGAGCACCTCAAGGCGACCCAGGATCTATACCTATACATGGAATACTGTGGGGGAGGAGATCTCGGCCGTGTGATTAAGAACCATAAGCTCGCAGGTACATTTGCTGAGGAGGAATACGTCTGGCGTGTTTTCTCCCAGCTGGCAACTGCTCTGTACCGTTGCCATTATGGAGTTGACCCCCCTGAAGCTGGATCCAACGTTTTGGGGCCAACACCAAAGTCGTCAGGACTCAAAGGGAAGCAGGCTCAAATTATGATCCTCCACCGGGATCTTAAACCAGAAAACAGTACGTCATTAATGGAATATTCATACAACTGACCGATCCCACCCGTAGAGCATGTTTGCTAACCTATGTCTAGTTTTCTTGGGAGATGATAAGTCTGTCAAGCTAGGTGACTTTGGTTTGTCCAAACAATTGGGCTCTCATGACTTTGCCTCGACATACGTGGGAACGCCGTTTTACATGTCTCCTGAAATCTCCGCAGGCGAGAGATACACCTTGTACTCCGACATCTGGTCCGTTGGCTGCATTATGTACGAACTTTGCAAGAAAGAACCACCATTCAATGCTCGTACGCATGTCCAGCTGGTTCAGAAAATCCGCGATGGCAAATTTGCGCCGCTGCCGGACGTTTATTCTAGTGAGCTGCGAAGCGTCATTGCCAGCTGTCTGAGGGTCAACCCCGACCACCGCCCAGATACAGCAGCTTTGCTCAAGTTGCCAGTGATACGCCTTATGCGAAAGGAACAAGAGGTTGTTGAGATTAGCAAATCTCTCACCAGCAAAGAGGAGGCTGCCGCACAGAAGCTCAAAGATCTGGAATTACGTTACGCGAAGCTGGAGAAGGAGAAGGCTACCATGAAAGCGGCTATTGAAAGCACCGTCCGCCGAGAATGGGAGGTCAAGGCACGTCTCGAGATCGACCGCCAGGTGCAGATGGAACTTGAGAAGCTCCGTAGGACCTTTGAAGTAGAGGTTGAGCAGCGGGTGTCTTCTGAAATGCAAAAGTACAAAGAGGAAATGGCACAGAAGTATAATGTGGACCACTCACAGCTTGAACCAGCTCATCATTCCTCCATGGGATCGAGCGACGATACTGATTTCCCCTCGTCCACTGATTTAAGCGAGCTGTCTCTTGATCCGCCTACCCCTGAACAGAAGCATGCAGGGAAAAAAGGCAACCGTACTCCATTCAGCCGCTCTAAAACTACGGTTGAATCCCCAATGGATGTCCAGATGGCAGAGCCATCGCCGGTTTGCATTGCCTCCTTGTCGTTATCCCCGCGCCGGACCGCAGGGACATCAGCGAAGAATCTTTTCGCAGATGGTGGACGTACAAAACCTAGATGGGATGATGCCCTTACTATGTATTCTGATGATGAGGATGATATCCCTGAACTTCAGTCACCAACCCGGGCAAAAATCCAGGCAGATCCAAGCAAGCTAGCACATCGCCCTCTGATGCGCCAAAACACCACTGCCATGATGCAGAAAGTCAACACACAACCGGACCTCTTCCCTGTTAGCAAGACAGCGGCAGGTCGACCTGTTCAAACCTCCAACTCAGCTGCACCGCAATCTACTGATGGACGCCATTCTTCTGCGGATAATAGGAACAAGTCACCTCAGCGCCGCATTTCTAAGATTCCATCTTACAACAACCTTGCCCTTGAAGGGTCCCCCTCGCGAAAGACGGCCATGATGCCCCCGCCCGCAAAACCGGGTGTCAACCCCGGCGGAGAGGAGATGTTCAAGGCTATAATGCAACGCAACATGGGCGGCAGATCACTTGTTGAACTAGCCCAAGCCCGTGCTGGTGGCCGCTCTCTCGAAGAGCTCAGGCGCCCAGGGGATAGCAAGATCCCAGCTACTGCTGCATCCGCGCCTGTAGCCGCGGCCACCACTGTTGCCCAGCTTGACCCTCCGGCAACCTGGGACCCAGAGAGAGACGAAATGCCCAGCCCCTTTTTGGTCAGAAACAAAAAGGCTATCCGCAACTTCCGATGAGTCTCCGGCATGAAAGAGGAAAACCAAACTGAAAAAAAAAAATAAATAAAAAAAATAAATAGTAACATGAGCTAAACGAATGCATGTTTTCTTTCATGTCAGAAATAGACACATTATAGGAGACTCGGACGGGCCGGTTTGATCATGGGGGCCAAACCAATGCAAGGCGATAATACCCTTTTGCTTTTCTTTTCCTTTGGTTCGGATTTGAGATATCGTCCTCGGCATAAACGATATAATATCACCGGAGACTCCCCTCCGCACCCTCCTTTTTCTTTCCCTTTTTCATTTATTGATATCATTGTCGGCCATATGTCGTATTGGGTCATTCTTTGCCTACTACATTTCCTTTGTTTTTTCCTTGTTGATATCCTATATTTCGGTCTTGGGTTGGAGTAGCATCTGCATGGCGTTTTCTTGGATTAGTGGGAGGCTTTGTATAAGCTTCCCGGTTTCTATGCTTGTTTATTCTGAATTGAGTAACTCTCGCTGGCAATAGAACAGTATATTCATTTTATATTGTTTGTTTAAATTTTTTGTTCATATTTGGTTGTCGTTATCATTTGAACGGGATTTAAGCCGAGGCTCATCCGTAACACGTTTCTTTCTCGCATTTCGGCGGCAACGACTCTTATCGTATAAAGAACAACTTAAGAGAGACAAGATACAGACTTGCGCTTTGCATCATCAATACTTACTGCAGTGATAAGCTGATACATCGATACATCATGGTACGAATATCGCAAAATTCTCAGATACGACACTTCAAACTAACCACTACTTCGTACCAGGCCTCGACTTCAGCATCTGTCGGGCTCACCCAGCCAAGTATAATCAAATACCTATACGCCTCTGCTGTCCTCCTCCATGCTGCAGATACATATATCTTCTACACCGGCTCCACGATCCTTTTCCCCAACCGCGTGCCTTTCCTTGAAAGCGCAATGGCACGATACTTCTGCCGAAACAGCGGTAACCTCGTTCTTCCCTTTGCGCTGAATGCATGGTTTCTGCGGGGCTATCATATCCGTAAAACGCACGTTGGACGCGTTGTCGGGTCGTGTTTCTTGTTGTATCATATAGCTACTCTAGGACTCATCAGCTGGAGCTCCTTCTTCTCCGGCGGCGCTGAGTATGAGCTGGCTAATGTTTGGGGGATCCTGGGGCTGCACGCTGGCTGGGCAGGTGTTGCAGCCTGGGGGCTGCTTTTTGCGTGATTGATAGGTTTCTCAGTTGGACTTTCAAATTGGCAATGTTAGTTTGCTTTAATAATGTGGAATTGTCTGAGGGATAGCTGGGCTTACATATGTATTCCTGAGTGGATGTTCGCCAGGATGTGATTCAGCTTGGTGTGTTGGGATCTGTCGTCTTATTCAGATAAAAAAACCAAGAGCCGCTCAATTGCCCTCATCCTCGACTTCTTCGATTTGGACTGATCTGAGTTCACGATTGAACCGTTCCTCCTCTTCTTCAAGAGAGGATGCTGCCGCCTTTGCGTTCGTAGTTTCTGTCGACTGGCCAGCGTTGTGGCTACTGCCACCAACCACATATCCGGCCTTCTCCAACTTATCCATCTCTTCGGGTTCAACGAGCTGGCCATCACCCTTAACAGCAGCCTGTTTCATTCTTACTGTTGTCGGCACAAACTTGTTGATAGCTTCTTGTTGCAGATTCCTGAGGACTGGTGCAGATTCGTAAACGGCCTTTGCTTCTGGGACTGGAGGTTTCGCCGGCAGTTGGTGCACACTCCTCTCACCACCAGCTGCTACACCTTCACCTTCATCGGTATTGTTTGGTCCCCCTCGCCGTCTTTGGTGGTGTTGACGTGGGATTGGGGGAGGCGTATCCCTGGGCATCGGTATCCTTCGGACACTCTCATCTGTCTCGCTGCCACTGTTCTCATGTTGTCTCCAATGACGGCCTTCGCGTTGATCGTCCCTTCTTCTCTTCCCTAGCACATTGTGACCTTGGTCTCTGTCTCTGTCCCCGTCTCGACGAGGCCCGCCATCTGCACGTCCAAAGACCGGCGCCTTGTCCCCAAGGGCTTCCCTCGCCTTGTTAACAGCTCGTAAATCTCTTTCTAAAGCCTCGAGTATCTCCTTTTGCTGCTGTTTGAGAGGCTTCCCAGCTTCTTCAGCTGCTTTGAGGTCATCTATTTGTCGTTGGATGCGGTATGGATTTCGCCGTGCTAGCTTTTCGTTGCGTCTGTTCTGCGCTTCTGCCTTGCCCTTTTTGAGTGCCTTTTGCTTATCAAGCTTGCGTTGAGCCTGCGCAGGATTGACGGTACGTTCTTTATCTTTGGCCATGGTGCAGCCCGTCGATTAATTGGCGGCGGAGTCGTGGTTGGTGTAAATGTTGTATTGTGTCAAATTATCAACTAGGAGTGGTGATTTTTGAACGTTTCTTTTTGGCAACTTCAGCCTTTGTCGGCTTCAACTGCTACAACCAACTACAAACAATCACAACATTCAACCAGACGGCCTCAGCAACCAAACGGAAGCCTCGCCGTCGTAATCAATATGGATGAGCTGGCATACTCTATACCGACATGGCTAGAACCAACATTTATACCCCTGCCTCAGCTGGACTCGGTGGATAGGCGGTGCTGTACGGGACCAACAAACAGCATGCTGAGCTGTATCTACTATCTAAAGGTGCATATATACCTAGGTATATACATTGGCGAGTTCCAGCTACTTGAGTGCATAGATTGAGTGGGTAGAACCAGCCATGGCTTCTCAACCGTCGCGAGCCAGCACCGAGAGCTTGCTCTTGGGCCTTCCACTGTAAGTTGATACTGATCGTTTGCTGGAGAACCCTTTAAGCTGACATAGATCACAGAGACAACAACTACACAAGCCACGTCGATGACGAGCACAAAATCAAAAGCATCAATGAGACTGCCCTAAACTATGGATACCATCTCCCTCGGTTTTACGCCCGAGCGTTCATGGCAATGTTTGTCCCAACTCTGGTGACGGTTTACTACTTTGTAATCCGCAATATTGTACTCAGAAGGGAGAATGATCTTATTAAATACGGACTTCCGGGAGAAACCTGGCTGTATTACTCCTGGTTCATTGTGGGAGTGTTTGGCCTCAACTTGTCTCGGTACGCACTTCTCGGAATCGAGGCCGCCATGCTTCAGGACAGCTTCTGGCAAGTCAACAATGCTATGGGCCTCTTGATGCACTGTGGAGCAAGCTGGAGCGGGCCAGTGGGCTGGATAATGGCACTTAGAGGTGCCTGGATAGAGAGGAACCAGAAAGCATATCGTCTCTGGTACACATTAGCTACTCTGAGTCTACTGGCATCAATTGCCTTGCCTCTCTCCGGCTTAGGATTCAAGCTCTCGGAGGGGTATGTTGTTTTGCCGGATCCTCCACGAGTCATAGGCCGTACTTTTGACAATTACGCCTGGAGAGCAGCCCGCGAGACATACGAGCGAACGCTTAATTCTTGGAAAGAGGGAGCCGTTACTACCATCCCGGCTTTCGGCATTGCGTATACTCCTCCTGGCCGGGTTAATCGAGGCACACACCCATCATTTAACACAACACCAAACTCCATTCCGATTGACGGTGTGATTCCTGATATATTTCTTGCCCCTCAGGCTGAAACGCCGATTCAAGGTAGGGTATGGGGCCTGCGAATTGGATGCAATTGTTCAATTGTGAAATCAGTGTCGGAACTCACTATCCTCAACCAAAAGCTATACTCTACGTACAATGAACGTAAATATCCGTGGGCAAAGGAGTTTGCGTGGGGGTATCCATACCTCACACTAAAGACTCCCACGAAAGACGTCATATTCGCATTCAACTCTACTTTGGGCGACATGGACACAACAAATTATGATACCAGCCTATTCGCCTATACAGAGATGGGAACAAACTCGCATTCGACTGAGGAAGAAATCTTTATATCTACCACAAACAGCAGTGCATCATCCGGAGTCGAAATTTTAGAATACGTCGTCTGGCAGGCATACATGTATCCCCTCGCGGGCAAGGACGTAGACTTCAACTTCTCTATAAATGATCCTATCCCTGGTCTCGGCCACCCGGTGATGTTTGAACCTTCTAATGGGACCATGCCGTTTAACAAGACATTCCTCTCTGCTATTGATGTCAATGGAACCCGGTCTCAATATGCATATTACCCATTAAGTCTTCCGGATCCTGATGACTTTTTAGAAGGACCGGACCATGCAGTACTTCCCCCTGGTATTTCGCCAGTGGCGGCACCGATTGGAGTTCGCTGCGTTCGAAATTCTGCTTTCGGCCATGCAAACGTTTCTGCCGATGGCACATATACCTCCTTCACGGAGACTGCTAATCCTCCTAAGCCTAAATTAGCATTTGGACTCGGGCCATTTGGGTCAATCTGCGACATGATACTTCGGGGCCACTACTTGGACCATTTCAGATCAACACATTCTTCATCTCCTGTTACTACATCATTAGAAGCAGCCTTCGCAAATTACCTCCAGGCCAGCACGCTTCTACAGTCCATTTCACAAGCTTATGCCGTGGAGGCCTTGCAGTTAATGTATGAAGGTGCAACATTCTCAAGCGAATTAGCGTTCAACCTCGCCAACGCAACATCCACACGAAAGGACAAGATCATTGTCCCAGGGTCGGTCCCTCTGACCCTACCTGCCGTGCTATTGATCTTATGGGCCACGGGCAGTGCTGTACTGGGTATCATGTACGGTTTTCGACGACGCTGGTCCGAAGTGCTGGATGGATACAGCATATTCTCGTTTGGAGTGGACTGTGCCGAAGAGGTACGTGCCCGGCGTCAAAACCCTGCCAGGCCAGGAGGAGGAATACTCAACCAGCGCGACGCTCTCCGGTCGATACCGGGTCTTATAGGCGACTCTCGAATGCGAGACGAAATCGGCCATATCAGTCTGGTAGAGAGAGGCAACGTAGCCAGAAAAGAGAAGCTGTATGCTTAACCACCAGTGGAATGGTTAGCTATTCGGCTTATTTTTTTATTTTTCTTCTTTTTTTTGTTGGTTATCAAATGTCAAGCAGGAGAGATCGAGATATGGGAATCCTATTCGCCGCAGGCCGCCCGATGCAGGAAACCTGCAGCTCGCAACGTCTACGAGGCACATTAAACACCAGCGGGAGGCCCGCCGGGGCTAGGATTGGACGGCTGTAACGTCGTCGTACATATCGCATATCGCCTGCCGCCTGTCATTGGGCCTGCGTTTCTCTAGAGAAGACGCTTGAACGTCTGGGGTAGAAGAGAGAGATAAAAGCAACGGGAATCAGGCGTTTATACGTTTATTTCATGCGCAGAGAGACCGCCGCTGCCTCATCTTGGGCAGCCGTACGGGAGCATACCTAGTAGTTAGTTATCTGATCGCTCGTGTTGGCCGCGATCTTGCGGCTCTTCACCGGCGGTTCTCTAGGCAGTTAGTTATACGGAGAGCAAGCAGGCATACCAGATATCAAATATCATATAACCAACTGCCTGCCTAGGTACCCAAGTAGCTAAATATCAAATCATCCACAACTAGATGCTGGATAAAAAGGTCATGCAACCAAATTAGCCGCCCACACCCCCCGTCCATGGACACAGGTCGATGATAACCATCACACAAACTATAGTTATAAACTATATAAATTACAGGAGAACAGCCTGTCCATCCCGTCCGGCCGTCCGCGTTGCAGCCTGTGGTCGCATCCTCGGCCGCCCTCCCTGACCCCCTAAAGAGCAGCAGCAGCAGCAGCAGAAGACTGACTGACTGCCAGCTTGTTTCTTTTTCTTTGCCTGTTTCCTTTCTTTTTCTCTTCTACTCTTTGCGTCTTGAGATCTTCTGTGGAAGACGCAGAGGAAGGAGAAGAAGCAGAAGAAGCGCCCGCTCGCTGGGCGGATTTTTTCCTGTCTCTTTCTTTCTCCCCGTCACTCCTTGCAATCCGGTGCGGTCGAGATAACTAGTTGGTGATAATAGTTAGCTAGTGTTCTCGCGGCTTGTCTGTATCTTCGCCACCTCTTCGCTGCCCTCCTCGTCCTCTCCCGCCCCGTCGCCCTCCGCCTCGAACCAGATATCTCAAAGGACAAGAAGACAGCGAACAACAGCGTGAAAAAAGCCCCCCATCGTGAAGCCGAAAACCGACATCTATCGCCGGCTGGAGTCGAGAGTCGACGGTGCAGTCTGCGGCGGCCGCTTATCCCTCGCAAACGCTTTTCGCCCTTCCTTCTTCCCATCCACCATGAGCGGCGTCCTCTGCCACATATCAGTCTTGATCCAGCTCCCTGACGGCGTCTCTATGTTTTGAGGAGCATGTCTCTGATATACCAGGCCCATCCCCAATGTCCGTATCAACGTCTATTCCCGATGCCCGTCTTGGCCTCACGTCGTCTGAGTGGCAGATGGTTGTCCACCAGCAGCAGATCGCATTGCAAGGGAGCCATAATGGCAGCATCGCAAGGGGGAGGGGGATGGCGAGGAATAGCAACGCCAGCTCAAGGGCTGCCAGCGCCGCCAGCACGCAGGGGAGACTGCTCCTGGATCCAGACAGTCTGCAGGCCCTCTACTACCAGCTCGACCACCTCATGAGGGACATCCAGCGGAGGATTGACTATGTATGCTTCTCCAATACGATGAACACATGTCTCTGTAGCTTACATGCAGGCGGCTAATTGTACCAGTTGAACGAGCAATCGGAGATATCGATACAAAATACCTACGACCAGGCCGGCAACGTCGTTGCGGACGCCGATAAGGAAATCGCACGAGTCAGACAGATAATTCTCTCCATCGACGAGCTAGAGACGGAATTCGACAAGATCCGGCGCATCAGAGATATAGTAAAGTCGTTTCGCTCTCGTGTTGAATCCCTGGATAACCGTCTCGACAGTGCTCAGCGAAGGAGACGCTGATAGCTAACCCACCGGCCGACCCTATAACTAACTACACCACACCACACATGCGACCAAATTTGAACACCCAGGTACAACACAATCAACAAGCATACCACTATACATCCTCACATCTCGGTCTCCTTGCTCTTCTTACTTATCTTTACTACTTGCGCTTTTGCTTCAACCTTTCTGAACTTCTTGATATGTGACCTGACGAGAAAGACGCAGTTACGACTCCCCCCGGTGCGCAATCCTTATTACACATTGCGCCCCCTTTTTAATACAGTTTTCAATCTTCTGTACGATGACTACGACGGAACGGCTACCAACTTGATATTCGTTTATTCACCATCCCTCTCCCTTTTGCTGCTATTTGGTTTATCGCTTCTACGACTTTCAGCT
Organism: Nannizzia gypsea CBS 118893; assembly: GCF_000150975.2. Taxonomy (NCBI): domain Eukaryota; kingdom Fungi; phylum Ascomycota; class Eurotiomycetes; order Onygenales; family Arthrodermataceae; genus Nannizzia; species Nannizzia gypsea. The sequence goes on along the minus strand of NW_003345201.1, from coordinate 581,628 downwards.
TCTCCCGGATCGGATCCGCATCATCCCCTTACTCACCATGCTTCTCCGACTACTGGATGGTCATCCGCATTCTCCTGTTATTCTTCCTTTTCCTCCCTTTCCGTCTGCTCTTCCTGCCATTCCGATATGCCAGACCTAGCGTTAATACTTCGCTTCACGTCGATACGACTATTCCCTTTTCTTTCTTTTTCCTAACTATCATCCATCTTCTTTCTTTTTCCCCCCAAACCGGCTTTCCCACTCTTTTTCTGCCTTGCCAGCGGCTCTCCCCCTGACCTTCGCTTCTTTGCCATCCCGTGGTCATTGTCTTTTTTGTCTCCTTTCTTTCTCTAATTCATCGTATTCTTCCTCCCTTCTAGCATCTATACCGATATCCCGATCCTCGCGGATCCAATCACATCCCGGCACTCAAAGGTGTTTCTACGGAGTACACCAGATGGACTGACAGGACATAAACTCCATCGTACCACATCGCATAGTATGATGTGTGTGGTTTTCTTCTCAGCCTTGTAGATAGCTCATTTTTACCTCCTCTTTTGCATGTCTAGTCCTCGTTTTTTCTTCTTTCTCTCTCCCCAGTCC
>NW_003345201.1:507082-580946 GCF_000150975.2 Nannizzia gypsea CBS 118893 | reverse complement strand
TATATCCTTGGTTATTTACGTTTCTTCTTTTTGGAGGTATTCCTTTTTTTGTTCAATCGTCCTTACTTGGTTACTAGGTTTGCTTCTTCCTGTTGTCGCCCGTTTTTGTGTCTCCCTGTTAGTCCTTAAAGATTGGTTACATGCCTCACGGCAGCACATATGCCTCTTATCACCCATTACTACCTCTTTGCCTAACTAATCAAACATACTGTTTCCTGTGGCCTGTCCGGTTTACATACACCTACCTGCTAGTTAGGGTTGGGGTTGTCACTTTGATCACACTTGCTTCTCCTGTGACACGATAGCAGCTAGCTATGTTGATAAAGTAGCAAAAATTCCGTTGATTACTTTGTAAGCTATGTATCTTTCAACAAGCTCGCCCACGTACTCCGCTAATGTCGTAAGGTCTGCTCTTTTCAGTGTATGCCAGGCCACCCAGTGTGGAACGATACCGGTAAGCGCCTGGCGAAAGTCGCTGTCCAATGGAGTCCAGGAGGCTTGTATTTCCTATTTGTGCGCAGAAGGAAGTAGTTGGGTAGCTCCGTAGCCAAATAAACGGCTTGCTTCGTAATATCGTCAAGAGCGATGTCTTCAGCTTCTTCTAGCTCATTTATAGATTTAAATCCAAGATACCCTGCTTTATCCATTGGGCCACGTACGCGCCAGGCAGTGTATGCCAGGTTGCCTCGTCGGCGGTGTTATTCTTTGGTATATGGTGGCCGAAGTATGTTGTTCTGCTCATGTGGAGGCCTGAACTCAACAACACAAAGTCCGTATATGGGATGAACTGACGTGAGCCAAACACCAACCACGATATATAATAGCAAAATCTGTCATATTCGCCTGTGACACTGTAGTCTCATCATCAATAAGGTAGCGAAGGTGTGTTGAACATCCATTTATTGTGTATCCTGTCTATTTGTGGATATCTCGGGTGCCTCGTAGAATTGCTATACTGCTCAGCGGCTGCGGCTTTTTGGTATGAAAGAGCTAATTGCCTGGTATCGTGGAAGAGATCGCCTTAGACAGAGATAGAGGCCCATGGATACCAACTATGGGAACTGGACGAAAACCTCATATGCCGATCCCGTGAAGGGCAAAAACGCAAGGACAAGCAGCGAAGAAGACAGAAAGGCAGCCATCGGTCGCCCAGCCGAGTGGGCCTTATATCCAAAGCCCAACGCATACCATGGGTATGATCCTCTAAGGGACACCGCGAGCAAGATTTGTCCTCTTAAAAGGTACGAAACTTATCACCGTCTGAGTATATCGTTGTATGGAGTATCGTTTCTTGTTTATTAGAAGCGAGTTAGATCTGAATTGATGATTAACTAATATATCACGTGATATGATCCCGACGTCATAAAAAAAGGGAAAAAAATAAAAATAAATGAAATAAATAAAATAGATAATCTAAAGAATTAAATCTTTCTCCGGCTTCGACACAGCAACGCCGGCAGCTGTGATTCTGTTGCTTGACAGGCATTATTACCATCAGGGAAGCTCTAGAACCTCGCAAAGGCTGGGTCTCTTGGTTCTTTAGTCCAGCGCCATGGAATACCACTCTGTGCCGCTCGAGGAGCGCGCGAAGGACGAGAAGGGAAACACTCTGCCATGGGGATACATATACAAGGAGTAAGTCGCTGTTTATCCATCCAGCTTCATGAATTGTTCTGGCCCGTCATTTTGCTATTCGAAGCTCGTCCATACTGTTGGAAATGGTAAATACAGCTATATGGGGATTGGCTAACGTTGGCAAACAGTGAATCTCGCAACCCTCGACGACCACCAGAAGAGACAGGCCCGTTTGGCAAAAGGAGAAATACACGATACGGCTCTACCAGGTCGGCGACGCGAACGGGGACGCCAGCTAAGCGGGAAAACCCGAATGTTGCAGAGTTCGGCAGACTGTTCAGCCTTCAACAGGAGGAAGAAGCGCAGCAGAAGTTACTCGCAACTAACAACACAACGTCAAATGATTCAGCGGCCAGTAGAGCACCGACAGACGCTGTTGCGACTGAATGTATACTTTACGGATACAAAGACAAGGGCGTTGAATGGAGGGTCATTGACAAGTTCGAGCGCATCTCACTAGGCTATATCTGCGAAGACTATTCCCGGACGGACCCTGATATCAACCCTAAGTACCCTCAATTGCTGAGTGGAGGCGATGTCGTTATCCGTCCGATACTTTCAGCCGATGCCAATAGAAAATCGAAAAGATATGCTGGAGGAGCACACTGGATCAAAGTGACCTTTGACTCTCTCACAGCTGCTGATAGAGCCTGTCACTTCTCTCCGCAAGAAATCGACGGCTGCCTTGTACACTGCGAGATGTACCATGGCCACGGACCACAAGAGGACGCTCCTATTCTCAAAGCCGCCGTTGAGCAGCAGTCGCGACTAAACTCGATCTATCCATCTCTCACGCCATCCACTTCTTTCCAAACAAACGAATATGACCGCTCATTTTCATACCCGCAGCTCCACGCCGGTATTCAAAACACTGGCTACGATGTCCCTGCATCCGTTCAATCGACAGTAACGGCTAGCTCTGCCACAGTCATGGGGCAGAACAATCCGGACACAGACACCCTTCGTCAACGGCCCGGCTGGTCTCAGTCAAAATCCGAACCCGAATCCGAAACAAAACCAGCAAAGTCCGAATTTATGACCCATATACCCACAGTTCGACGGGCGGTTGTGCGTCCAGCATCAGAAGCACTCCCTCCCCAGCCCTCAGTGACGGAAAGAGTGCTCCGATCGATACCGATTCTGAGTTGGTTTACGGGGGACATTGTTGGCGACGGGCCTGCTCTGCGAGAAGACGGCTCATTTGATGACCAAAAGTCAAATCTCTACTGGCGATTCTGGCACATGGTCGACATGGTACTGGGAACCGATCTCTGCGGCCTCAAGGAAGAGATATAAACAGCCCGCTCTTTCACAACCTTCTGTCAGCATACATACACCTTACTGAACACCTTTAATCACCTACCTTGCTACGACACATAGCCCGTTTGGACTCCAAACTAGACCACATCCTGCTCACAGCATCTCTTTGTATCTTTTACGACAATGCGAATGTTGTTATCGCTCTTCTCTCTCTTTTTGTTATTATCCTCCCTTCACACGACGTATCTCCTATGTCCTTCCCCCCTCTTCCCTTCCGTTACACCCACCGCACCCGCCAGGACGTTTGCTATGTTAATCCATGTCACCCTGACTGTGGGCTTAAGTCAGGGATGTTTGTTATATGAGAGACAACACGGGTCCAGAGCGAGGCTGAGACAGGACACAGAACACTCCTACGACCACCAGTACCTACTACTACTCCTACTGCTGTGTACTATTTTTTCCATTTGTCAAGGAGGCTGAGATAGACCTACGACTAGATTTATGTGTTAATTTATGATTGATACCGCCGTGGAGCAGCTATCTATGCATCTGTAGATAGGTTGCGGTGAGGCTGCGAATGTTTGTCTATAGGTATCCCCGTAGACATCTGCGGCCGCCTGGCTCCCTGTATGAAGTCCGCAGTTAACCAACTTCTATCTTCTCTCTCCTGTATCTCGTTTTGTCTCGCGAGAAAAGAAAAGCAGCGCCCCGCGTCCTTCCGCAGCCGGTGTGCACTGCCTGCATGGACATCCCAGGGCCACCTGCATCGTCCAACCAGCAGCTCTACCATGAATGGCCCCCTTTCCAGCATCTACCAGCAATCATCCATGTCGCTGCATATACATGGAAAACAGCAGGCCGATGGAGACATCGGGAAGTATTCACAAATGCTCCGTACACAGCATTGATTACCCAGCCAGCTACCTTGAAAGCCGCTCCCTTTCGGCTCTCTTGGGGCGCCTTTGTTGATGCAGGGGATGGACAATGGTACAGAGCAATGCAGGGTGTGCACATCCGTCGCACCACTTGCGCTGGTGACTGCCGGGGATGCATTGGAAGTCGCACTTTTGGTGTCACGCTGGTTTATATATTGTATAACTGGTTGTATTACCATATATAAACATGGGTATCCGTGAGAAAGTCCTTTCAAAGGGCTGTGTGTTCTGGCGCGCAACTCGCGACTCCCCAAGTCAAGGAACAAATTACGGGACGAAATATACTCGGCACCAGACAGGACAAATACCAGCAAGATGGGTAGCATAGCCTATCAGGATAGTGGCTACTGTCGCCGTGACCCTAATGTGATGCCTTCTCTTGCTCCTCCGATACCAAGATATGCGCCAGAACATGTTTCTGAGGAGGATAGATATGAAGTTGTTATCGTAGGGGTATGTTAGAGCAAGCGCCATACTGATAGCAGATTGAGGTGACAATGGATGGTTGACTGTTGACTGATTCTTTGAATACAGGCGGGTCCAGCAGGAATGCTGCTTAAGCTACTTCTCTCGCGGTTCGGGCTTGGAGACAAGTCAGTTCTGTGCATTGAGTCCAGAGACACTATCCTAAGAGCCGGCCAGGCAGATGGGATACAGCCACGAACAATGGAAGTCCTCAAGAGCCTTGGGTTGATGCACGAGATATCTACGGACGGCGGTCAAGTGTGGGAGGTTGCGTTTTGGAACCCTGTTCAGCCGCAAGGGGAAAACGGTGAGCAAGATGCTGCACCAAGAGGCATTGAGCGGACTGCTATTGTGGACGACGTTGCCCTCGCCACTAGATATCCTCATGAAGCCACTACGCACCAGGGAAAGGTGGAACGCATCCTTGAAGACGACCTTCTCCGGTACGGGAAGGAAGGCATCCAACGATCTACAACTCTGCTTCATGTGCGCATTGACGAGAAAGAGGTGCCAGCTTTCCCCGTCGTTGCTGAGATTGAATCCCCAATAATGGGAAGACGGACTATTCGGTCAAAGTATCTTGTCGGTGCAGATGGTGCACACTCGACTGTTCGTCGATGCATGGGGTTGAAGCTCGAAGGGGAGACAACAGACCATATATGGGGCGTCATTGACCTGGTAGTTGATACAGATTTCCCAGACGTTCGAAGACGGACTGCTGTCCATTCAGATGCCGGCTCTATCATGATCATTCCTCGTGAGCGGTCCGTTACCGGTGACCTTATTACACGCCTTTACGTGCAGATCCCAGGTGATGTCAAAGTTGATGAAGCTGATATTGCGGGAACAACGAAACCTGAGGGTTTCAAGCAAGGACACGACGACCCGAGAGCTCGACGAGGCCAAGTTACCATGGAGAGTATCATGGAGCAGGCTCAGGAGGCTGTCAAGCCATACTACATCAAGCACAGGGAGGGAACGAACGTCGAGTGGTGGACTGCATACCAGATTGGACAGCGCGTTAGTGACCGCTTTTTAGTGACAGACTCCAACGGGATGCAGAGAGTATTCATTGTTGGAGATGGTACGTCCTCGTGGTCCTTTTGAACGGAGTATGTGGTAACTGAACTGACTGTCCGTCCATAGCTTGCCATACACATAGCCCCAAGGTAAGTACGGGATATAGTGTGCTCTTTCGGATGGTTAAGTCCACCGCTAACACGTCCTAGGCCGGTCAAGGAATGAATGTTTCAATGATGGACTCTTTCAACCTTGCATGGAAATTGGCCTACTCCATCAACGGGCTGACTCCCGCCTCACACGACAGCGCCGGCTTCCAAGACAAAATTCTCGGCACGTATGAGATAGAGCGTCGCACAATTGCACAGCAACTAGTCGAATTTGACAAGTCGTTTTCTTCTATGTTTTCAGGCAAAATCGGCACTGCGGATGTAGCCGGCTCGGGGCTAACGCACGACCAATTCCTTGAAGTGTTCAGAACTGGCAACGGGTTCACTAGCGGATGTGGAATTGAGTATCCGGAGAGCATTCTGGTTGATAAATCCATCGAACACAATGTGGTCAAGGGGACGGATTATCTGGCTGGTATCTTGAGGCCTGGTAGACGGTTATTGAATGTCAAGCTTAAGAGGCATGCGGACGGGTGCCATGTGGATTTACATGACGGTTCGTTTGCTCCTTGCATTTGCATGTCAACCTAGTGTGTCTCAATCAAAGATGTTCAACTAACGACTAACTACTTACACTTCGTATAACAGAGATTCCAACCACAGGCGCATTTCGGATCCTATGCCTTACATCGAAGGACCTACTTGACCCGCACGGAACATCAAGCCAGACTCTATCTGGACTCTGTGATATGGTCAAATGCGTATCCTCCCTGTATTCATCCAGTAACATCCTGCAGCTTATCACCATCTACCCACGCGCGCTGGTTGGCTTAACACCAACTTCACCACCAAAGGCTCCGCTGCCTACTTCATCCTTTGTCTGGAGCGAGGTGCCTAGCTCTCTGCGTGAAGTGGCGGAGATGAGCGTTTATTGTTCTGCTGTTGCCAATGAAGATGCGTATGGGCTTTATGGTGTGAGTGAGGATGAGGGTGTTGTTGCTGTGATCAGGCCAGACGGGTATGTTGGTGTGGTGGCATGCTTGGGCGAAGCAGGGGTTGATAAGGTACGGCGGTTTCTGCAGGGTGCTATCTGGTGGGGACACGAGAACAAGTAGATGGGTGACTTCGTATCAGTTATATAGCAGGTAACTAGTGGTTAAATCTGGGGAATATGAGTTGAATTTATATACGGAGTATTCATAACATCATTGACTATGTACGTGAAGATAAAAAGGAAGATGGAAAGGGAAGCTTAAAAACCGAACTCCTCGACATGGAGATATATACCCTGGGCCCCTGTACCCTTGTGTACTGCTCGTTCATCAGATAAAGAGACGACATTGCGTCTGACATCTGCACTTAGCCCGCTGGGACCGCATACGATGACAGCACTCTCACCCTCCGCCACCTCTAGCGCCGAGAGAATGATATTGTCGATATTCGGCCTACCAGTCTTAAGACAGACAGGAGATTTGGAAGATGGACCTTTTTCCCAGGAAGCCAGGGGAGAAAGAGAAGTTGTCTGAGAGGAATCCGAATTTGTCGAGGGGGAGCGTTGTATATGTAGACCGGTGCCGTGAGACGAAGGGCTGGTGGCGGACATATGAGGGTCTGAGGTGAGGTATATGCTTATTTCGAAAGTAGGCTTGAATTTGGAGTTGGTTGAGTGGCAGCCTTCCATGTCCCGCATGAGAGACTCCAGCTCTTTCTGGAACCATGAGATGTGCGAGTGAGAGCGTACGGCCCAGACGAAATGGACATGTTTGGTGATAGGGACGGAACCGCCGTTGCTTTCTGCCCTCCAGCCCTCTACAATGTCACGCAGCAATGGGATGGTGAAAGTTGCTCCCATGCTGCCTGCGAAGAGGATGACGCTGTCGAACTGGCGAAGGGGCCTGATGGCGCCGTATGGGCCGTCTAGAGCAACGAGACGAGATGAGTCCGAGTCGATGGCGGTGTTCCATTTTACTGCATGGTTGTGGATAGTTCGTGTAGCACCCGCCTCGGCCCGGATGAGGAATTCTATCTTGTTGTCTGATGGGAGGGAAGAGATGGTGAATGGGTGGCTTTGGAAGGGGAGGAGAGTTGGAATAGAGAGGAAGACGTGCTGGCCCGGTTTCCAGGATATGACTGGGTTGCGGATGGTGACTCTGGTGACGTTTCCAGCCAAGGGGGTGAAGGTGGCATAGTTCGCCCACGGTGAGTTATGGGAGGAGGATGACCTGGAGAAAAGAGCGAGGTTCGACCAGGCCATCATCACCCACCTGGCAGCTCGATCAAAGACCACGAGAGCAATGGACACCCAAACCCACATCTTGACTTCGGGCTCAGCGTGCAGCCATGCGGCAGCAATGAAGCCAGCATAAGTAACCACATGCGAGAGGAAGAAGAGTTCGTAGCTCCAGCGCCTCACAGGCGAGAGAGTTGCAAAGAGGATGAAAGTGAGTATCGACCAGGCTGCTATCCCTCTCTGCGTAATGGGATCCGTCCTGACTTTTGTCGCAATGTAGTTGAAGCGTCCCCAGCTGCGGAACCAGAACCCCATGTGTATGGTGGCCGACATCCAGAGCGTCCTGGCAGTCCATCGATGCAGCCAGTTAAGCCGTTCGTGGCTGGAGCCCGTCAGAAAGCCGATGATGTTCCTCTTGCCGGCCAGCAGCAGGATGAGTGGAAGCTGGGCAACGGTCATGAAGCCGGTGCGGTACCCAACGGTCTCCCACGACCACTGGTCCATGGTGTTGAGCTTGTAGAAGCAGAAGACCATGACGGCGATGAAGTTGGCCAGGGCAAGGCTGACCCTCCCGAGCAGCGACGGCTGGAACTCCCACCGTCCCATCTTCAGCGGGCTGAGGGTCGCGGACGAGTACTCTCTCGTCATGGCCGTGAGCGTCGCATAGACGCTGAAGAAGAGCGACTTGGGCTTTGCCGGTGTCCTTGTTGTGTCAGTGAATCTATGCATGTATGAACTTGGTCAGTCAAAGTCCCCGTCTATCACTTCATGCAGCCTCTTTGACTGGTCTACACACCTCTGCACTGCGACTATCTTGTTGAGTATGTTGCACGCCGTAGCGACGCCGATTGCTGTCCCGACGACGGCCCAGTACATCCGCTGCATCTCAAAGTACGTCGGCACGCCATCTCCCGTGGGCGTCGCTCCTCCGCCATGGTTGTGCGCCATCTTCTATCATCCGCTGTCGGTAACCAGGACGGCGATAGTTGGTATAAAGTAGAAGAAGTAGAAGTAGGAGTAGAAGTAGCAGAGTCAGAAATGGCAGAAGTGGGAGTAGAGGGTGAGCATATTACCTAAGCTGACGCCGACGACAAGGTTAAGGTTATCGACCTCTCATGCCTAATAATGTGCTCATCCCGCGGGTCCTTTTGCTCTTTGCTTTTTCTTCGCTTGTCTCGACTTTCCTACTTGCTTCAACATCCTCGTTGTTTCGCCTGTTTCAACTTCCAACCTCAACTTCAACATCAACACCTCAGCTTTTTCAGCTCGGATGAGATAGCAGCATCACACAGCCAACGCCAGCATCGACTCTGACAGGATGGCTCACTCGCACGGCTCGACAGACCCCAACATGGCGGTGGCCATGGTCTTCCAGAACATACCCGCAACACCGCTGTATACACTGAGCTGGACGCCGCGGAGCAGCCGCGCCTACGCCGGGACATGCGTCTTCCTCATCTTCCTCGGGGCCGCAGCCAGGACGCTGCTCACGGCCAAATCGATCATGGACCGACGCGCCCTCGCAGCCGCCAGAGCACGACGATATGTCGTTGTAGCGGACAGGCGGACATCGTCAACATCACCATCATCTGAATCACAGACGCTGCCGGCAGAGCCTGAGTCGGAACGCAGCAGCGAGGACGCATTCGAGAAGAAGACGGGGACGCTGATAAGCGCCCACGGCGTCGAGGAGAACGTCCGGGTGGTCAACGCGACGGCTGGGCCACCTGTCATGCCCTGGCGGTTCAGCGTCGACCTGCCGCGGGCGTTAATGGTGACTCTCACCGCGTGTGTCGGCTATCTCCTGTACGTCGCTGTCCCTGGCCCCCGAGACTGCCGTATATCTTACTAGACACTGACATCGAACAGCATGCTGGCCGTGATGACCATGAACGTCGGCTACTTCATGTGCGTGCTCGTGGGCATCTTCGTCGGCGACCTCGCAGTAGGACGTTTCGCCCACAGTTTCGAGGAGCACTAACGTCGTCATCTTCATCTTCTTCGCCATCACCATCTTCATCATCTTCATCTTCATCATCTTCCCCTTTGCCCCTTTCTTGTCGTCTTCATGTCTATACCATCATCCATCGGCATCTGTAAATATCGTATACATCATATATATACTTTCTGCAAACCTTCGGCGTCTTCATCTTGTTTGCTTTTTCCAGGTGAGCGGGATTGAGCATATTAGCTAAGCGCAGCACCTGCGTCTAAAAGCCTTGGACAGAAACTCCGCGCTCCACCTAAATTTAGAGGCGGAAGCGAAGCCGCCAGCCATAGCCAAAAGTAGCCAAAGTAGCCATAGTAATAAAAGTCACAGTCAGCAAGTCTTGTAAGCAGCCGCGGAGTTGGTCGGCAAAAGAAAAAGCGAAAGGCGAAGACGAAGCTCAGAGTAAAAGAAGCTGCATAGAGAACGACGGTTGGTATAAAGAGGCGAACTTCTCTCTCTCTCTCTGCTTATACTCCTGCTTCTGCTTATTGTAACATCGTATACCACACTCCATTGTTGAAAAGGCGATAGTGATACCGATAAGTCTCAAGTCAAGATAGCCAGGATAGCGAAGATGAAGCTGCTCACGATCCTCCCCGCCCTGCTGCCGCTCGCCGCCGCGCACTTCAACGTCGAGGCGCCTCCAACCCGCGGCGGCAACGAAGACACCCAGCCAATGTTCCCGTGCGGCGGCCCAACAGAGCCATCCCAGAACAGAGTGCAGATTCCTCTCGAAGACCCCAAGCTTGCCATTGCCATGGAGATGGGCCACGACCAGGCGGCCGTCCAGGTGCTGCTCGGCCTAGGATCGAACCCGGGATCCAACTTCAACATCTCTGTCGTCAAGACCTTCAGACAGGTCGGCCTCGGAGCCTTCTGTCTGCCGGAAGTCTCGTTCTCAGAGGATGTGGTTGGTTTCAAGCCAAAGGACGGCATGGACGTCACCATCCAGGTCCTTAGCAACGGTGATCCGAATGGCGGTCTTTTCCACGTATGATGAACCCTCCCTGTCTTCTTCTTTCTTTCTTTTCGGGCCACTTGCTAACGAGTCGTCACAGTGCATCGACGCCGTTTACTCCAGGTCGGCACAGTACGTCAAGCCAGACAGCTGCAAGAACGGAACCGGCGTCCAGGCCATGCCCTTCAGCGGGGAAGCTGCCAACCGAAATGCCAACGAGTCCACGCCCAACGGCCAGCCACAGGGAGGATCCGGTGGTAATGGTGGTAGTGGTGGTAACGGTGGCCAGAGTCCCAGCCCAACAGGCAACTCGGCGCCGCTTCAGACTGCCGCTGCTTGGGGCGTGCTGGGTGCGGCCATCGCTGGAGGCGTTGCACTCTTGTAAAAATAGACGATAGATGATACCCCCGTCATCATTTGATGAACAGAACAGACAGCTATGATGAAATATGACACGATTGTCCCACTTCTTCTGCTTCTCTCTGGTAGTTGTTTTTCCTCCTCTTGAGAATGATCATCATCTTCTTCTTCTTGATGTCGTCGTCGTCTTTCTCTTCCTCATCCTTCATCCTTCGAGTTTCATTCACGTGACTAGAATTTCCTTTGTTAGTAAGATATTAGTAATAAAGATAATGCTTATCGCAAGCCGAGGAACGAAAGTTTATTCCTTTTTCTTCGTTCCTCCAAGATCATCATCGTCATCATCGCCAGGTGAACACCCATAGCTATACCGACAACGCCGTCACCATGGCCACTAAAGCACCATTCGTTGTTCCTGCCATCAAGAGGCACACTGCCACCGTCATCATGGCCCATGGTCTAGGTGACACGTGAGTTATCCTCCTCGCAGCAGCCGAGTCGACCATTTCTAACTGAACCCTCTAGCGGAGCTGGCTGGTATGATACGATGCGCCCTCTACAGTTGAGCACCCGTTAATCTGCCGTGACAAAAAGGATGATGATGGCCCAGAACTGGCGTCGACGCGGGATGTACGATGAAGTTTCCTTTATCTTCCCCAATGCGCCCTCCATACCGATCACGGTGGTATGTCCATCTCCCCTGTCCCTGTCTCCTCTCCACTCCTTCCTGTGCTGACTGTCAATCACCTACTTTAGAACTTCGGTATATCTATGCCCGGATGGTATGATATCAAGAACCTCTCCCCTACGGTACGATACCACACACCCCCGCTCGCCTCGGCATACGGAACGCATGAACACTAACACTTAAGCAGCAAACCATAGAGGAATTCTTTTCCCAACGCGATGAGGCCGGCATCCTCAAGTCCCGCGATTACTTCAACACCCTCATCAAACAAGAAATGGACAAGGGAATCAAACCCTCCCGCATCGTATTCGGTGGATTCTCTCAAGGTGGAGCCATGGCGCTGGTCACTGGCTTCGCATCCCCCGTAAAACTAGGAGGTATCTTTGGCTTGTCATGCTACCTTCCCTTGTCTGCTGAACAACTCAAGAAGCATACGCCAGAGGATTGGCCCAACCAGAAGACGCCTCTTTTCATGGGCCATGGAGATATCGATCAGGTGGTTAAACATGAATATGGAGTGAAAACCGCTTCCGTCTTGAAAGAGATGGGCGTTGATGTGGACTTCAAGACTTATCAGTACGTTAACACCTCTTGGTGGCTCACTGCGTAATCTTTAGTGCTAATGTTTCGTTCATAGCGGACTTGGTCATTCCAGTGATCCAGATGAGATCCAGGACCTTGAGAAGTTCCTGGAGCGCATCATCCCCGATGAGGGAACTGCCGCCTCCTCTGAATTATGACTTGGTATGAATACGCGTGGCTCTGACCGTCAGTGGATGTTCACCTCGACTTTTGGGCTTCTTATCCTTATCTTCTCTCTGTGGCTGGGAAGATATATAGGCCGTCGTTCATCCGCCACATTACACTGATGATGTAGCTTCCAGGCAGCGTACCATTGCTCTTCCCAAATAGAGTAGCGTAATTTTATAGTCTTTAGACTTCAGACTTAATATACAATAATACAGCAATGGCTCTTTAACGACTAATGCAATCGTGCATGTTTGGTATAGAGTAAAAATAAAACCATAGAGCATCATATTTAAGTCTCCTCAGAGAGCAACTTCAATATCGCCGATTCACTCGTAGCAACCACTGGAAAAACCTCAATTAGCACCCACAATATATAAAGCAACTCTCCGAATGAAATAGAGGGGAACGTACCTGCTTTCCCATTGTTCCAATCAACAACCTACATCACAGATCAAACCAGTCAGCCTGCATACTACATCTAACCCAATGACTCACAACTCACCACAGGCCTTATAAAGCTATCAGCATTCTCCTTCAACTTCTTAACAGCATCGGATTTGTCCGTGGCGCCGGACACCAAGTCACCCGGCTTTCCCACCCCGATACCCCCGCTAGCAAGAGGAGAAGAAGTCATATAATCCATAATAAGCTTGAGTTGGTCTGTGGTCGGCGGCTCTTCGGTAACATTTAGCTCGAAGTCGGAGCTTCGTAGTGGTGTACCGGAAGGGGATGTTGCTGCTCCTTCTTTTATGGCCGTTGAGGCCTTTTGCAGGACGGATAACGCTTTGGCGGAGGACGCGAGAGTAGGTTTGTGGAAGAGCGTGATGATGTCGAGGGTTTTATGCTGGGCAACAGTAACGGTACTTTTGTTAGTGAGGGTTGGTTATTTGTAGTGTTAAACAGAAGGCCTTACAAAGCGAAACATGGTGAAGAATTGATTGTGCGATTTTCGTCTGGTCTGCTTCGTGATTGTCGAGTTTGTTGTATGCGCAGATTGAAGGTAGAGGTTGGAAGAAGCTCCAGTCCGCGGTTGAAGGTTTAAATCCTGATGCGGCTCTGGCTAGTTTGCTAGTTACGTCATCCCGCCCAGGCGTCTCTCCACCCCAGGGCAGCCGGCTCCTTTGTTTACTTGTTTATTTACAATCATCAATCGGCGTTTACGAGTTCTACAATTTAGTCATTTACAGGAGGAGAATAAAGGCATTCGTCAAATAGTATACTCATAATGTTACGACAAGGCTAAAATACCAAACACAAAAGAAACATTTACCCACCATAAACCGGGAACTGATGATGACAGCGTATGCAACAAGGAAATGCAAAAGAAAAGGATTCACACAATTGGGGGAAAGGAAAAAAGATTGACCAGGAGTATGAGGTTTAGAGCATATCCGTAGTGCGTTTGGCAAGGTGCGGAATATCGAGGGAATGCGGTAAAAATGAGAGTGGAAATGAATGCTTGCACCACGCCATGTAGAACAGCTACAGATATTACAATAAGCTTATTTTCCGAGTGGTTGAAGAGAAGGTAAATGGGTAAATTCGAGGGAGCCAGCTCTGGGAAAGGTTGAAGAAGGATAAATATGGAGTAATAGGCAGCGACGAACAGCGTGCCAATCAAAAGAAGAGGCTTGGACCAGTCCGGTTGTTTTAAAACATAGTTCCAAAGGACCCGTCAGTCGGGATACCCTTCCGAGGGCTACTGCGTCCGTCGCTATCAATAACAGGTTTTCGATGTCTATTCATTCTACTGTTAGCAAAGCAATTGCGAGGATGAAGCTCAGTTTAGGGGACCTCCATACCTAAAAGTGAATCCAACAAAGACGCTCTTGTTCATCTTTTCGTCCCGATCAGCCATATCCTCAAGTGCCTTTTGTTTATCATGCACCTCCTTATATTTAGCCATGTCAGCCTCATTTCCGAAATCATCGAAGTAGCCAGCATCCGTTTCAGAGTCAAGGTCAGGAACAAATGGAGCTTTCTGCTCTTCTCTTAGAGTGTTGAAGTTCACTTCAGCGAAATAGTCATGGTTGTGGATTTCAGTAACATTTTTGAACCGATGATCCTTTGCAGCAACGAGTCGAGTAATGAAGTCCCAAGTACGTCGGGAAAGATAATAGTTCGGATCTTCGTATTGTGGCTTGCGCAACACATCTTTCCAATTCTTCAGGTTCTGCCATGTTTCATCCACGGTTGCTCCAGCAAATGGAGGGTAGCCGGTCAGAGCTTCAAAGAGCATACACCCTAGGCTCCAGTAGTCAACGGTGAAATCGTACTCCTCACCGCTCAGTACTTCGGGAGCCATGTAATCAGGAGACCCGACAATTGATTTGGCATAGTTAACATCCAACTTCCGGAGTGATCGATAACCTTCACGTCTTTCAGCGGCAGATCGTTGCTCCATCGGCCGGCCAAATGGTACAGCGGTCTTGCCAACCTCCTCTAGCTTCAATCGCATAGACTCAATCTTGGTAGGATTAAGCATTCCCGCTGCCAATCCAAAGTCCGTCAACTTAACGTGTCCGGTGGAGTCGATGAGGAAGTTCTCCGGCTTCAAGTCTCGATGGATGTATCCAAGGACATGGAGAGCATCCACGCAGGCTACCATCTCTGCAATATAGAAGCGAGCGTGTCGGTTATGGAGGACTCCTGTGTTGTTGAGTAGAGTACGGAAGTCACCTCCTGGCACGTATTCCATGGCAAGGTATATTTGAGTTTCATCCTGAAAAGCATAGAGAAGTTTCACCAGCCATTCGCTTTTTGCGGTCGTTAGGATGTCGCGCTCCGTCAAAATGTGCCTAATCTCGTCCATCTTGAAAAGCAGCTTTTTGCTCATGACTTTTAGCGCGCACACTTCCCGAGTGTCCTTCTTCTGCGCAAGATACACCTGACCATAGCCACCCTGGCCAACCTGGGTAAGAATCTGAAAGTCTCCATGTCGCAGACGGGTTCTCCGTTTCCGAAGGTTGGCACGTTCTCGGCCCAAATATTTATGGCGTGCGACTTCGTACTCTGCTTCATCTGTCTCAGGTGGAGGCGGGTAGGCAGCAGCAAATTGGGCGCTGCGTAATTGCCGGTTCTGAACATAGCTGAGAAGGTTAAAGTAATGATCAAGGAAATCTTTTTACTAGGTTAGTACACATACAACAATCATGGGAAAGACAAGGTGGAAAACTAACAGAGCTGCGTGACATTGGCAAGACGCTTGACTTTTGGTTGCTGCAACTTCTCCAGTTCCTCAGCAGTTAGGCCTCTGA
Source organism: Nannizzia gypsea CBS 118893 (assembly GCF_000150975.2). NCBI lineage: Eukaryota > Fungi > Ascomycota > Eurotiomycetes > Onygenales > Arthrodermataceae > Nannizzia > Nannizzia gypsea. Next base: position 565,285 of record NW_003345201.1, on the reverse strand, counting down.
TTTGAGTTTGTGGTTTTCTAATGCCAGTCTCAATCCGATCGCCTGCTTGATACTGCTCTCGACGCGACATGGCAGCATGGCTTAAAGTATTCCCTTCCTTTCCTGACCGCAGCCCAGGAATTGGAGCATTCTCCTTATTCGACAGTCGGCTAGGGCTCCCGGGCCTGACAGACTCTTCTCTTCCTTCATTGTATGCAGTCAAATCGTCCACCTGGCCGCGTCCCGGTGACAGTGGCGATTTACCAAAACCGGACTTGGATGGCGAAGACGGAGTGAGCCTCATGGCATTGTCAAACACATTGACAAGTCCTGTAGCACCAGGAGGCACTTTGTTTTTACTTGGACTGCCTTGCGGGGTGTTGGCAGGACTGATGAAGCCAGCCTGAGGCTGAGGGGGGGTTAGGGGCCGCTCATAGGGCTCGTTGCCGGACCGCGTATTAAGCATCGGTGGAAGATGGGGGGTCGCCTGCTTCCCGAGAGAGTACGGTGGTATATTATTCGCATCCATCGCCGAGTCGATGATGGAGTAGGATGGGCGTTGCTTGTTGATAGTGCTGCGGAATTGAATGTTGATATTTATCGCCTCTGCCCCGCGAAGGAGGATAGGCTCGCTGGCTCTGGCTCTCGCTCGCTCGTGCTGCGGTTGGTTGCGTGTGTGGCTGCCACGAAAGCAGATTGCACGCAGCTAAGATCGATAGTTAGCTAGCTCAGTAACTAATCTTTGATGGCTGTGTTAGCGACAGCGATCTGGCTAGGGTCAGGTTATCATTCGTTCACTAAAGTTGGCTTGAGATCGCAAGCTGCAAGTTGGAGATGGAGTTGCCAGGGCAACTTGCTTAGTCATTGTATTAGTCATCATATGGGAAAGGAACACCGCACGGTTAAGAGGGAGTATATAGTAGCATAGAAGGAGTAGGAGTAGGAGTAGCAGGTTAATATGCATATAAGCTAAAAATGGGAAGTCTGGTGGTTCATTAGATTGCTCTTACATGGTAAGCTGTGACTGTTGAGATTAAGATACTATACAAACTATCATTGAACCTGTGGGTATCAGTGATATCTATATATTTTGGTAGATAAGAAATCGGTGGAAATGATAACCCCTGGTTGATACTCCGTACATCATATTAATGACTTAGTTTTTGTCAAACTGCTGTTAACTTTCAATTCCGGTGCCCTGATTGGTGCCAGGACCGGCCTCATTCTTCTTTAGTTTGGTTTACATTAACAGCCGCTATGGCATACGGAGTATATAGTGTTGAACTAGAAAGCAACGATGCTTAGAGAATGATGGCATTCTTTGACACATAATTATGTCGTATGGGGCATGTTCAATATAACCAACTGATAGCCATGATGATAACAATCTTCGTTATTTCTGGTATGACGAATCCACAGACCTATAATAGTTGGAGCCGGGCCAATTCCCGAGGGGTTAATATGATCCTCAGAGTCAGACTTTATTGAAGCGATCCGTAACTCGGCTAGCCTTGGGTATGGCATGTCTATGTCTGTGATCACTCCAGTCTGAGCTTACCCTGCGTCATCATTTTCATCTACTCCCCGAATCAGCCCGACAGCTTCATAACTACTAACTTAACTCTATCCGTGATCCATGCATGTCTCATCTTCAGCGGAACAGATTTCTTGTTCGCCCCGTAAACAGTGACTGGCGCGAAGATAAGCCGCCTTGGGTCGCCACTGGCAACCTTGGGGGTGGTCCCTTTGATAGTGCTGGGCTAATAGGAACATAGCCCATGTGGAAGTTCCTACTAGTACTCCGTATAAGATTGACAATCGATTCATGCCGAGTGAGTAAAGGTTCGATACCCTCCACTATGAGAACAAGACTGTTTCGAGCATTGTTAACAGGCAACGGGAATCACCTGGAGTAAGCCGATATCCGATACTAAAATCCACTCCTCGGTAACTATCGAGGTAGCTAATTTCCGATCGGCCACTGTAAAAGTTAGGCTGGTTTGGATTGGACATCCACAAGATGCACCTAATGGATGGTAGAGAAAACTATCTTACCAACTTCTGTGCCTTTGACCTTTCCCGAAGTCTCCCGCAGTAGCATATGTAGCATGGCAAAGGCCTTGGGTGATGTTACACCTAGATCAGATCCCTGATGGGGGCATTAGTGAGGTTCCCTGTAATAACAGGAGAGTTTGAAATAGCGACCTCTTTCACGAGCCTTGTTTTCGATAACTATTTGCCAAGTAGTTATTATAGCTTAGCACTCTCCTCCCACATGGCCACCGTCATGCATAGAAGAAGATTGCGTGCAGCCGGCAGGGACGGTGACTTTTCGAAAGGAACCCACGCATCATGTAGTTAGTCGGTACCCCTGTCTCTACTTGTTCTTCTCCTCTCCTCTCTCTCTCTCTCTCTCTCTCTCTCTCTGTGTGTGTACGTGTGTGTCTATCTCTTTCAGACAATTCCAGACATGGGACGGTCGTCGAGATGGTGGTCACTACTCCGTATTCTACCATGCTTTCAGGGGTTGATATAAAACCCATATCTCTCTCCACTTTTAGGCAGAAACACACCCCGTATGTAAGGATTGAATATGCTTCAAGAGAGCCCCTTGTTCCCATCTTGTCGTCCCATCGTCTGGTTCCCCCAACCGGATTTTCATCCTCTGGTTAAATGAAGTGGTGGCGAATATCTTTCTCCCTGCCCATGCTTTGCCTAACTCGCAGTCAGTGATCCGCGGTTAGGTTGTGCATTTGGTATCCATGGGAAATCGAGCCAGACTTGCGGCCGAACGGTCCCGTAAAGAAGCATCAGCTTCCAGGCACTCGCTGCAGCTACCAAAGTCTGGACTCGCTGAACTCGCTCGCTGGCGTCACATCAACCATAAAAAAGGAGATGAAAAAAGAAAACGTTGAGATTAGATGGCAAAGAAAAGAAAATAATCGATGATGTATCGGTGTAACACGTCTGTATTGATACGTCGTCCCCAACTGGAGGCAGCAGTAATTCTCGTGTCACGTTTCGTATGCGGAGAATTATCGGCTCTTTGTGGAGATGGAAATTGCCTACGGAGTATTTCCACAGAATCTTCAAGCTTGCAGCGCAGACGAACGAAGACACCAGAGCCAGAAGAAGGAGAAGAAGAGGAAGAAGAAGAAGAAGAAGAAAAGAAAAGAAAAGCAGTGAAGAGAAAAAGGCTGTCGGACAGAGCTGGTCGTCTTCCGGTCTGACAGTGAGGAAGCTGACGACTGCGCGCGAGGAATCCCGGCCTGCTGAGAAAGGGGACCATGTAGCTAGATATAAATCCTGTGCCTCCCGAGTTATCCCCGTGGACAGGCGTGGACGCCGCCCCGATGCTTCATGGACATATCCTCAAGTGAAGCTACTCGACCTTGCGACCTCAGGCAGGACGCTGCGATCGCCCGCGGGCAGCCCAGCTGTCTTCGATCGTTTGATGCGCCTGCGCCTGATAGCCTGGCACAGGAAAAACCGAAGCAGTCAAAGAGCCGCAACGGTATGTTTCTTATACCTCCTTATAGTTATAAGCCCTGGGCTACTATAGCTAAGAGCCAGGCCTATCTTTGCCTTTTGATATATAGTTTCCTGTTCATGCTGACTCTGCTGATATAGGGTGTGTAACGTGCAAGGCAAAGAGACTTAAATGTGACGAGACGAAACCGACGTGCCTTCAGTGTCAGAGGAGAAATGTCCCCTGCGGCGGATATAAGAAAAACTACAAATGGCTGTCCTTCGAGGAGTCCAGCTATACCAGAAGGCCAAAACCAAAGGCCCAAAAGCTAGGTTCTGAAGAACGGGAATCTCAGTATGTCAGGCAGTATAAATGCCGTTTTATCAATGTCACGGCCGAAGATGTGCCGCGTACACAACCGGCAGTGGATGGCTCCCCTTCAGCTAGTGCATCTGGTGCAAGTTTTGACAGTCGGGTAACACCATTGCTGGAGGGATTGGATATTCATGGAAATAACACTACCTCCAAGACCACACCTGGCGGACTAAATCAGAGGCCATCGACCAGAGTCACTGCCTCGTTTAGTCAGTCGTCAGGGAGTTTCACCCCAGCCTTCACACCAGAGACACACACTTTCACTCCAAAATCCCCCTCACCACACACGGACTCCGAAGATGACGGCGTGGAAGCAATTGTTCGACAAGACGTCGCCAAAGAGCTCACCAATCTCAAAAGAAAACGACATGGACCACTATTCCACATACCGAACATACCAATTACCGCGCTATTAGATTCCCGTGCAGACAACGCCGAAATGCTCCTGCTCAGGTTTGATCAGCATACCTGCGGTATTCTCTCAGTCAAAGACGGCGTGACCGAAAATCCATGGCGGACGGCGGTTACTCCCCTAATACGAGATACGCCCGCTCTATATCATGCAGTCTGTGCACTGGCTGCCTTCCATTCAACGAAGGAAAATGCTGCATTTAAATACCTTGGGATGGACCACATGCGCCAAAGCGTCCGAACCCTAGCTGTGAATATAGAGAACATGAACATAGATGCTGCCTTGGCCACAACACTCGCTCTGGCATTTGCGGACACATGGGACACACATGTCTCAACTGGGGTGCAGCATCTTCGTGGAGCTAAAGTGCTGTTTGACAGGGCCTTGGCCAGACACAGCCATATGCCGCTCTCACCCAACGACCAGTCCCGTCTGATGTTTCTATATAACAGCTGGATGTACGTTGCAGTCATCGCCCAACTAACCACCAGCGAAGACACTGGATTTGATCAGGTTCCATCCCCCCTTTTTTTCGCTCCTCAAGTGCAAGAAGTTGACCCTTTATTGGGTTGCGCAGCCACCCTATTCCCGTTAATTGGTCGCGTTGCCGTCTTGGCCCAGAAAGTTCGCAAAACAACAGTGAATTCAGCTGCCATTATCTCTCAGGCTATGGAGCTCAAAACACTCATTGAACAGTGGGCTCCTCCCAAGTATTTTAAACCACCGGAAGACCCAACATCAAATATCCGGGACAGCTTCCTGACCGCTCAAGCCTACCGCTGGGCGACTTTGCTCCACCTGCATCTAGCTGTCCCTGAAATACCCTCTGAACCTACGAGTGAGCTAGCGAGCCGGATTCTTGTTCTTCTTGGTAGTATTCCTCTGGGTTCTCGGACCATAATTGTCCAGATATTCCCGCTTCTGGCCGCCAGTTGCGAAGCCGACAGCGAGGAAGACAGAAACTGGGCAAGAGCTCGCTGGGCACAGATGCAGCAACGAATGGCGATTGGAAATATCGATCGATGTTTTGAGGTTGTCTGTGAAGTTTGGAAACGTCGAGATGCGCATAATGTCGCCATTATAAGCCACCAATCCGACGCGCACTCTCTACCTCTTAGTACTCCGGCGCCCGGGACTTGCAGTCGACATGACAGCGTAATAGAACCACTTATCTTCGGCAATACTTTGGCTCAGGACAGGCAGGATTTTCGCTGCATCTCTACGGCTGATGATATCAATGCAGCTTCGTTTTTGCTGCTTCCTGAAACATTCAGTCAAATGCCGTCACTTACCCCGAGAGCATCTCTACCATCTAGCTGCGGCAATAGATCTTCAGACCCAGGTGGTAGTTTTGTCGAATACGAAAGGACTGTTCGAGGCCATCTACACTGGTTAAGTGTTATGGCAGACTGGGGCTGGGAAGGTTCGTACTTCGTGCCTGATGACTTTCTTTCTTGAAGGTGTACTAACATCCGAATATAGTCTTACTTGGCTGAGTCCTTGATACACTAATAACACTCTTCTCCTATCATCCATTTCCGAGCTAAAGATAATGCTTGTTTTACACTGCGAATAGTATGGGTAGCCTATCCTTACCTTTCTACCTATTGTGATGATTAACATACCCCTTGGCCTTGCTTTCTTTTTACAGTTGCTTAAGCAGTTCGTTTCTGGATTTTGGGTATCGGATTTTAGATTAATGAGAAAGGCTATCACACGGGTTTTGGCTTATGTATCTACTACGGAAGAATTAAAGATCTTTGCTAATGTTTATTAAATTGGTTTTATATAACTGTTCGTAGTCTCTAGGGAAGGATGGAAAGGGTCAAATTGAATATAGTACTTAACGTCTATCTGGATACACAAGATAGGCGGGCTAGGCGCTTAGAGTAGTTAAGGTTTTGAGCACTAGACGCCAACTTCCCTTCCTTCCCTGTGCGGCTAATTAGAGACAAGAAACATAAAACATCAACCTTCAGAACATAATCTTTCAAAGCAGCACTTTCATTATGATAACTAATAACTTCACACCCACCAGTTCCTCTTCTTTGGTGACTTATCTTTCATGAAAGCAATCGACAAGATCGATGTAACGAAGCAGATACCACCTAAATATGTCGATTAGCATCGATCACAGCAACCACCTCGCAATAACGAGAAAACTTACACAGAGTTGAAGTCATACGACCATATCCTAGATTGTCTGCTAAAGACCCAGATAAGAGGGGTCCTATGAACTGGCCTAGATTAAAACTCCCATTAGAAAGGGAGTGGCCTCGCGAATTTCCGCCCTTGGGGCCGAATATTCCCGGAGTCTCTGATTCAAGGTGCTCCATTACGGCTAAGATGACACCAATCAAGTTAGCAAACAGCACGATTAATAGGATGAAACAATTCTTGGCCGTTTACCAGTTATCTCCGCTGCCCCGACACTTGCTGGGAGGTTCTGGATACATCCTATACAGATGATAACAATGACATATACCAGCTTAACCGTATCCTCGGAACCGGACCATGGGAGCCATTTTTGATTCACTGCTCCGAGAAGCCAGAGCAGTGGAGCCAACAGAATAAAACCCAGGCCTGTGAGCACTTTATTCCCTCCTCTCCTTCGGATCCATCCGAATAGAGGGTCAAGGACCATTCCTGGCGCCTGGAGTGCTACAAACATCATACCGGCGGGAAAACTACCCCACCCAAACATATCTCGCACATGTGTGGGGAGTGTAGTGTTGAAACTAGCCATCAGAGAGGAGCGGGTCATATAGGACACAAGTCCAATAAGAATCATAGGCTGACTGAGCAGTATCCAGTAGAAGGAGAACATGGATGTACAACCTTCCTTCATATCACGTATTGCCTTTGCGAGGCTGTAGGGCGTTTTTGAAGCATTGGCAATAAGGGAAGTGTACTCATTTACTCCCTCCGTCAGCGAATCAGCGTTCCTGCTTTCGTCGTCCTTTGCTTTGGCGCGTTTTCGCTTATCTTTGATCTTTGGATGTTCGATCATCAAAAGCCTCAACACAATATCTAGGGAAAGGATCCCAAATACTATCCTCCAGGTCTTCCAATATCCAAAGTATTCGAGCATAAACCCTGATACCGCTGGACCAGAAAACGCACCGGCACTGATAAAGACGTTTACCAGGCCTAATATCATACCCATGTTTTGTGGTTTAACGACGTCATTGAGTGTAGCATGCCCCACAACCTGGGACACGGTACTGCCCACGGCCTGTACTATACGCCCAATGAAGACATTTATGACTAATGGGGATGATTAGTTTTGTGCCAACGTAGGTGCCAGGGGTATGGTCTCATACGATTTGTGGACGTTGCAAGAATGGATGTCCCGAGGAATGCAATTCCTAACCCGGTTGCTAGGATAAGTTTGGGGTACTTAAATCTATCCGTCAACTGCCCGATTACAGGTCCAGATACCACTGCTGTGGCGCCATATGCTGTGAGTATCAAGTACGTCAACTGCTGCGTATCCTTGGGGTCGACATTGTTACGCTTCTCCAGGATATACGGGAGAATAGGGATCACGAAACCGTGGGTAAATGTTTCTAAAAGGTTCAGGTCATTACTAGGGGGTTTTCCTTTACCACATGTGGAGATTATGGCCGTGTACTCCGTAAGAGTGCCTATATCAAGAATCGAAAGGAATAAAGGCCATACCTGCAAACAGTGTTATGACGACACATACTACCGTGAAAGATGATGAGGACCTCCAGCTATAACCCCATGGTTTCTTGGCTCTTTTAAATATTTTGAATAAGGCCATCTCTGTCGATGCCTTCTTGAAAATACCCCAACTAAGTGATGAGGGCTCTCTTCGAAATTTGTGTGTTTAGCTTCACGGCCCTGATGGATAATAAGTACGGAGTACAGAGGAAACTTCCCGGCTGCCTACGACGTGCTCGCTCCCTCTTCAATCACGAGAATATGCACGGTGCATTGATTGGTGTAACCAAACACGAACAATTGAAGGCTTGATATGCCACGATAGGCTACTAAACTAGACTAGCACTGGCCCGACCTCACTGATGCTACCTAATTAACTAGTTGGCAAGCTGAGAATGCTGTGGCTGACTGACCCAACGAATAGCACGATGGCTTGAAAATCAGTCAGTTATACTCTGTATAGCTATAAGTATCCTACAGAAAGCTCAGGAGAGACATCTGCCATGGATCTCTTGAGTTGATAAGTTTTCCTAACCGCCTAAGCCCATAATGTCCATAATATATGAACCATTCCGTACCTTAACACAAACACCATCTTAGCTTTGTTGTAAGCGTGATCAATCCCCTTCCAAGGTTTAAACTCCAAGCTAGTGGTTCTGGCCCCACATTTACGACCCTGCCAAGCCGGAAGCGGAAAGGTTGAGCGTTTATTCTTCGTCGCAGTACAACAACCCATTGATTGACGGACTCAAGAAATAGCCATTATATTCATCGAACAGATGTGCTAAGGATGATAATGACAATGGATCACGGGCTTATAAAGGATCTCACATATATCTTTGGGAGCTACGAGTACGAATTGAAGGGATGAGATATGATAGTTTTTTCTCAATTATTGGGCATTTCTTGGCGTGACCAAGGCGCTCGAGCTTTTTGGGTTGAAAGTGATCCCTACCATCAAATCAAAGACTAGCACGATGTAGATCTTCGTTATATGATTACCCCCCTCTAGTCAACATATTGGGCCGAAATTTTGGGAAGCTATGGACTTATCGGGGTTATACCTGGAGTGTGTCCAGGCTTTGACAGTCGGCCATTCACGATCGATTCTTGAGATATTTCTTGAAAAGTTACGGTGTACGGATGACAGTACCGAACACTCCGAGTGAGATAATCCGCATTTCGGGTATGGAGTACTCCGTACGGAGTACTTGAGCCGTTGAACGGATCCGCCGGCCAATAATCTTGCCTCCGTTTCTGTGCTTTTATTGCTTGGTATTCTGTAGGCCACGCTGGAGTGTGATCTAGGAATTTTGCTGAGGCATGGGTTGGCTTTGGGATAAGCAAATGCTCTGTACTCCGTACTCCGTAATGGCGCTCAAGCTCATCGTCTCATGCAGAATTGAAGAAGGGTTAGGTGAGCGCCTAGTATCCGGTTAACCTTATTGTGGGTAATCAACAGTAGCAATGGAAGCTACCATAGGTATGGAAGCAGGGAGGGAGGGTATCGAGAAAATATCGTAGGGTAAATCATAGTAAACAGAGTATTTGCGTGGTAACATCCAATTCGTTTTGAGGAATGGAGAATGCTTCGTGACGAAAGGCTTCAATCGTGATCAAGAAATCCCTGAGCAATTAGCAAGATACTTCCAATCGCAAAAAAGCGGCATACTTTCGGAGGGCAGAAGGAATAGATATCAAATAGTAGTACAGCCTAGTTGTTCGAAATTCGCAGTGCCAAAATCCCAGAACGCGTCTCTTTTTTTATTGCTGTCTCTCAGAACTCGTTTCTGTGCAAAGATATTGCCAACCTTGGAAGGAACAGAAGGTATCACGTGCACTCCCGACCGCGTTTGTCAATGCGCTTATCGGGCGCGTCTAGCGCGTCTAGGCTTTTTGTGTTAATTTTGGCTCAAACACGACAGCAAAAGACAAACGACATCAAGCTCTTTGACGAAGATCAGGGTCAAAAGGGGGCCGTTTCTAGAGAAGGGTTTCCGGGGGCGCATTCAAGGGTGTATATGACAGGGCGAGGGAGTTCCTAGGTGGTTCCTCGTCCCCGGGGGTTATTGGCCTGGAAGTCTGCCTCGGAAGGACGCGCTATTGAGAACAGGCCAAGAGAACAAACTCCCAGTCTCCCTTTTTTTCTCTCTTTAGCTAGCGATAAGCGGGCAAACGACGGATTATCCTAAACGGAGCGAGCTTATCGGCGCCAACCCAAATATCTCGTTCAAGGACTCGTCCCGTCTGGTGTTTTCCGCGTTGGATCGCGACACGAGAAAAGCAAGGGAGGAACCACGACTACTAACTAGTGGAGTCTCGCCTTCGAAGACGCTTTATATTCTCTTCCTCTTCCCTTTTCATTCTTTCTTACCTTCTCCTCCTGCGGCGCTTCTGCATCGACATCGCCTGCATATCCTATCTACGCCATGAGTGACTCGCGTCAGGCGGACCATGAGGGCGATGCATCCGCTCCCACCGTCGCGACGGAGCCGGATTCTAGCAACAGTTACTCCTTTCTGATACATTCCAACAAGACATTGACCCAGGATCTTCCACCCAAAGTCGATAGCAAAGTTTACATTCGCCAGCGTCGTCGGCGAACCAGGTACGTGTCCTGGCTATACTGACCGCGTGACGAGGTGATGCTAACTATGAGACCGACAGCCCCGAGGACCATGCCGTTTTAGAAGCAGAATACAGACTGAACCCAAAGCCTGACAAGGCCACCAGAGCAAGTATCGTCAGCAGAGTCTCTTTGGGTGATAAGGAAGTTCAGGTACGGCCGCAGTCAGTTGACCTCGCTGTGGCCTGCCACACATTAACAGTCCCCGCTTTATAGATATGGTTTCAAAACAGAAGGCAGAACGACAGGCGAAAGTCCAAACCAATACATCCCAATGAACTATCTCCCAATACACAAGAACTCGAAGGCTCTCAGAAAACTGTAGATGCTAGCCCCCCGAACACACAGAATGAAAACCCAAGTTCCAGTGCCCCTCATGATTCCTACGATAATATTCTCGGCACACCATCTCAGTCTCTCTCCAACTGCCAGTGTGAACAAAATATCGCCTCCTCGCAACTCGAAAGCTCACAGACTTCTACTACATCTACCAAATCTCAAACAGACCGGTGCAGCTTTTGCTCTCCCCTTATCGAATCAAGATTACGTGGCCAGCTTTCCTCCGGTAAGAGGAAGCGTGCAGATTCAGGCGTGAGCGGACTAGGGGTTGGCGGATTTGAGAATGGACGAAGGTCACTTGGCTCCACCGATTCGCCCTCTCTGCGTCTTTCTCTTTCCTTTGACGGCGAAGCAGTGGTTCGTGGAGAAGATGAAAAGACTCCTTCTCCTCCCAAGATTCGCGATTCTTTGAGAATTGCTTTCTCTGCAGATGGCGAAGCAGTTGTTCGAACTGCAGGAGAGCCGTCGCCGTCTCCTTCACGGAACCGTACATCGACTCCACTCTCTCTCCAATCCCGACTTAAAGGCCTTCGACGGACAAGCAGTGCTATCTCCTTTGGATCTAAATCGCCGGATGCTGCTAACATATTCGGACGGTCTCGGGATTCACGTAGATGGGAATTATACTGCGACACGGACGCGCGTAGCGCTCTCTCCTCGCCTAAAATGACACCCGATGGAACAAGAAGTGCCGGATCCTCTCGCAGGAGAGCCTCAAACGCAAACACACGCATATTATCGCCATGTGCTAATCTTCCGAACACTTTGCTACCCAATGGTCCACCCCAGAAGCGAAAAAAGCTATCCCGCGCTGTGTCCTCTCTTGGCCGACTAGAGACTGAGCCATCATTAGAAACGGCTAGCATCACTAAACTTAATACCACTCAGGGCAACAGAAACCAGAAAACGAAATCTAAGCCAGATCTCCACAATGGTGACTCTGACAAAGAGAACTGGCTTCCAGGCACACAAACCATAGGTCCCCGACGTCGACGGCCACAACAGACCACCCAATCGCAAAATCGCGTCCTTCAGACATCGGGGGATGCCCGGCGTGAAGGTAATCGGATTATTGGACGGGGAACAACAGCTCCTCAAAAGGCCAACGACAAAAACAAGGACGATGGACTTAGTGGTCAGCCATCCGTTCCTAGCTCAGGTTCAAACCAGGAAGAGGATCTTGACTGCATTCAAGGTTTGCTCTCCCTGAGCCAGGGTGCTTGGAAATGAAGCTATATAGAGCAACTTTATGACTGCGTGTATGTTTGCGTAATAACGGCTTTCTTTCTTTTGTTCTTTCCTTTTGTTTCTCTTCTTGGAGGATGCTTGTCTTACATAGGGATACCTTTTTTCTTCTTTTGGGCGCATTATCAACAGGATACTTATTCATCTTTCTCTGATTCGATCCCTCGGCCTTGTATCCTGTCTATGAGCCTGGTGGCCCTGGGGACCACAGGGCGTGACTGTTCATCCTTGCCTGCAGTGCATCATCACTTGCATCTCCAATCCTTCAATCTTTGATTCATGAAAACTGCTTCGTCGTCTTGGAGACCTTCAGTAGAATTTGGGCGAATCGCATAAGACTGGCCGGTACAGCCATGTCCACCAAGTCTTCACCCTTCGACCGAGAAAATGCCGGCAATTTTTTCTCCTACAGCCACGGGGGGTCAGTCTGCACGATCAAACTCGAACGAAGCCGATCTTGGGCATATTAATCGGGGGGAACTAGAGAACCATGCCAACGGCCATCGGCAAAGTTCTACACCCGTTGGTGGAAATGAAGCTTAACCTTCCATTTGTCTAAAGCCATCAAGATCACGGCCTATCAGCAGTCTTCCACGCCGAAATTATTTGCATGATATTCAACACAAGGTCTTTCTCGCCATGAAATGCAGCATCATATGGATGTTAAGTTACTTTCCGCATCAGGGCAATAACACGCGTGAAGGTGAAACTCGACGATGAGACTATTACTGGGGTTTGAGCGCCTTTTCTGACAGGCCAGAAAGCCCCCGTTTCTCTCCGCAATATGATAAGACTACTACTCCGGACGGGCGTCCTATGATAATCAACAGAGACACGTTTGCTGCGGCTATCAACTGTTGGCATACTCAGCGACCTAGGTGTACAAGGCATATATATGTAGCTTCCCAGCCGCATTCACTCGGGTTTGCATGTGGAAGACTTCGGCTGCTCGCACATTGCATTATCCAACTTCAACTCCCCCTTAACACTATAATAGGCTTAGGGACGTTATATTGGTTTCTATGTTCACTATGATAATGTCATCATTAGCAGCTCCTTATCGAATCGGTGTCGATGTCGGCGGCACCAACACGGACTGTGTCATACTGGATGTTCGTACGACAAGCGCAGCAAATCGCGGGGTGGTTGCTCTACATAAAACCCCAACTACAAGTCCCAATGTTACTGATGGAATAGAAACTGCCGTCTTCAATGTCCTTGAGCAGGCCAACGTCCCAAGAGATCAAATTGCCTGTTTAACCATCGGTACAACGCATTTTATTAACGCCATAGTGGAACATGATGTTCGACGCCTATCTAAAGTGGCCATCATCCGGCTTTCCAAGAGCTTCACAAAAGAGGTACCTCCGTTCTCCGACTTCCCGCCAGTTCTCAAATCGATTATGAATGGCTATTACACCTGCATTGATGGCGGACTCACCATTGACGGAGCGGCAGAATCGCCTATAAATGAAGCCCAGGTGGTTAAAGAATGTGCCAAAATCAAAGAATTGGGGCTAGATGCAGTTGTCATATCTGGTGTATTCTCCCCAATCGACAAACACTTCTTCCAAGAATACAGTGTTCGAAAGATCGTTCAGAGAGAGCTACCGGGAGTTGATATTGTTTGTTCCTCAGATGTCTCCCAGATTGGATTCCTCGAACGTGAGAATGCATCGATTCTAAATGCCTCTATCCTCAAGTTTGCACGGCGCACAATCCGAGGCTTCAAGGCAGCAATGAAACGATTGAGCTTGAGTTGTCCTTTATACCTTACCCAGAATGATGGAACTCTGATCGATGCCACTTCCGCGGCAAGTCTTCCTATACGCACTTTTTCCTCTGGACCAACCAATTCTATGAGAGGAGCGGCATTTTTAGGACTTAGCGGGCAAGATAATACCGAAGAAGAGCGTACGGCAACAATTGTAGTTGACATCGGCGGCACGACTACAGACGTTGGAATCTTGCTCCCATCTGGATTCCCCCGCCAGGCTTCTGCATACGTCGAAGTTGCTGGCGTGAAGGTCAATTTCGGCATGCCCCATGTAGAATCCATTGGCCTTGGTGGCGGTTCCATAGTTCGTTCAAAGGGAGCCAAAACTACCATCGGGCCAGATTCTGTAGGCCATTGCCTTAGCACCAAGGGCACCGTGTTCGGAGGAGACACTCTTACAGCAACAGACATTGCTGTGGCTGCTGGAGCCAAAATTGGCAACTGCGACTTGGTCAAGGATATGGCGAAGGAAGTGGTTTCCGCTGCGCAGGCAAGAATAAAATCCATGTTGGAGACTGTTATTGACCAAATGAAAACTTCACCGGCTCCTTTACCTGTGCTGCTAGTTGGAGGTGGTTCAGTGTTAGCCCCAGCAGAACTAGAGGGCGTGTCCGAGGTCATCTTCCCTCCGTTTTATTCGGTTGCAAACGCTGTTGGCGCCGCTATGTCCAAGGTTGGAGGTACGGTCGACTCCATTGAGAGCACTGCTGAAAAGCCAGTTTCCGAAGTAGTGGAAGAAGCTAAAGCAAGGGCGATTGAAAAAGCGGTTGCCTCTGGTGCCATCAGAGAGACAGTGTATCTGGCAGAGGTTGATTCTATGCCACTTCAGTACGTCGCAAACCAGGTCCGCGTTATTGCGCGCGCTGTGGGTGAACTATCGCCTGAAGGTGTCCCAACTCTAGACAACCCACAAAATGGCGGAGATGGTTGTGAAGGTGATGATACGATATACATCGAAGCTCCTAAACAGAATGTTGAGACCAGTGACTTCAATATTAACTCAATAGATGTTGCTACATATCGCCCGAAGGTCGTAAAAAATCCTGAAACTGGGATTCACGAATGGATCGTCTCCGAAACAGACGTCACCTGGCTTGCTGATGGGTGTTACGTCCTAGGATGCGCCGGCGGAGGCTCACCATTCAGCGAACACCTTCGAATACGTGATCAACTACGAGAAGGACACACTGTACGTATCATTGACCCGTACTCTGTGAAGAAGGATGCTTTGATATATTGTGAGTTTATTCCTTTCTTCCCATGATTTGATTCATTGGTCCTAATTTCAATTAAAGGGGGTGGTCATATGGGCTCTCCAGCAGTCTCTGTAGAACGACAAGCAAACAACGAGACCGAGCAATCCATCCATGCTCTTATGGAGTATCTCAAACACGACAGCTTTGATGCCGTAATGGGACTAGAAATCGGCGGCGGCAATGGTATCCTACCACTTTCTATTGGTTCATCAAAGCATTATGACCGCCCTGTAGTTGATGCCGATTGGATGGGTATGTATTTGTCTTTTTTTCCAATTGACATTCCCGATTTTAATTCCTTCTCGTGTAGGCCGTGCCTACCCAACATTCTGGCAAACGACTATATGTGTTTATCAGCCTGGCGAGCTAGTGCCTTGCTCTATCTTTTCCGCCAGTGGGAACACAATTATTATGAATAAGTGCTCAAGCGATGAGTTTGTTGATCGAGCATTACGCGCCTCGTGTGCCGAAATGGGGTCCAGTGTAGGTTTGGCTGCCCGTCCTACTACAGGAGAAAAGATGTTAAAGTTTGGTATACTTAATACCATGTCCCTTGCATGGCGTATTGGGCGCTGCATCGCGCGGGCAAACGCCAGCAACACCATTAGCACCGTGGCTGAACAGATGATTGACGAGGTTGGCGGTCCTGAATCTGGTAAAATTCTATTCCGAGGAAAAATTGTTGCCGTTGAAAGACGACTGTTTAAAGGCCACTCATACGGCGAAATCACAATCCAACAAGTTCTCCAAAGCGAAATCGAGTCAAATGGAGCAGACCAACTCTCGGAGGAAAGCAGGCGATCATCAGTGCCTGTAGCTACAGGCGGTGTGTTAAAGATTCCTTTCAAAAACGAAAATATCTACGCCAAACATGTTTCAGAAGAAGGCGTCGAGAAATATGTGGCTATGGTCCCTGATCTGATCTGTGTTCTCGACACGCAGTCCGGAAAGGCACTTGGAGTCCCTGAATTCAGATACGGCGTCATGGTGACTGTGCTAGGAATTGCATGTTCACCACGATGGTCAGATACCGAGCGAGCCCTAGAAATTGGTGGCCCAGGGGCGTTTGGATATGAGGATATCAAATACGTTCCTTTGGGTAAATATGTAGAGCCAAAGAGCGTTGTGATGGAGTATGCAGAGCACTAAATAGAGTAATTCCATTCTATACGGCTAATTATCCGATATAATCGTCTAGAACAGTCAATTGAGTATTTTCTCTTTAATGTGGTGTTTCCTTGAAATGTGCTACTAATGACGTAGCTGGGACTAGTTATAGGCTTTTATGACTTCATCTGACCAAAACAGGAATACACAGGAAACACAAACGATAAAATTGTAGAGATAAATAGTCGGCCTAGAATTCGAGAAGGCCAGAGTAATATCGCAAGCCTGTGTTTGTTGATAATTGGGCATACGTAGCCAATATACGCTGACGTCGGTATAGTGAAGATGGCACTCTCATCGCATGTAGGTTTAATCTACAGGGAGCGCAGGAACCAACGCAACAACCAATTCACACAATTTGATTACAAGGTTGCTAATCTTGACGATTGTACGGATAGGTTGACCCTGATGCTATCATCAAACAATTCCGAGAAGATTTCGACAAAGAACAGGAGCAGGAAGCTGCTGGAATCTTTACGTCGAATGCGGTCTCATCCGTAACTCCGTATTCAACGAGATACTCTAGCAGGGAGGAGATACCTAAATTCAAAATCCCTAAGCTAGGTGCTCGTGCGGATGCGGTGCACCATATGTTGAGCAATGAGCTCGATCTGGATGGCATCCCGAACTTAAACATGGCAAGGTATATGCAACCCGTTGCTACTCTTGATCCCCGAAGAAAATGCGGCTGCTAAAGGGTATGGACATATAGTTTCGTTGGCACTTACATGGACCGAGAAGCAAATCAGCTTGTGGTAGAGAATATCAGTAAGAACCTAGCAGATGCAGACGAGTATCCTGCGTTAATGGCTATACACGCACGGTGTATTTCCATGATATCCAACCTGTGGCACCCTCAATCAGGAGAAGAAGCCACTGGATCCGCTACCACCGGGTCCTCTGAAGCTATCATGTTGGGCGGACTGGCTATGAAAAAGAATTGGCAGCAGAAGCGTAAGGATGCAGGGAAAGACACATCCACTCCTAATATCATCATGGGGTCGAATGCTCAGGTGGCCCTTCTTAAGTTCGCCCGGTACTTTGATGTCGAAGCCCGCATACTGGATGTTTCTGAGAAGAGCCAATTTCGCCTCGACCCAGACTTGGTCAAGAAAAATGTGGACGAGAATACCATCGGGATATTTGTGATTCTTGGAAGTACGTATACTGGACACTATGAGCCTGTCGAAGAGATCTCCAATATCCTGGACGGTATACAGTCCGAAACCGGCATAGATGTCCCTATACATGTTGACGCCGCCAGCGGTGGGTTCGTCGCACCATTTACGGATGCAGGGGCTGGAGGACCAAAATGGTACGTATTATCTAGGACTGCAGCTTACTTGGTGGCTTTGTTCATCTAGTCATGCTAATTTGGCGTTTTAAGGAATTTTGAATTGCCCCGAGTCAAGTCAATAAATGCATCCGGGCATAAGTATGGTCTCGTGTATGCGGGATTGGGGTGGATTATCTGGAGAGACCGCTCCTATCTACCAAAGGAACTCATCTTCGAGCTTGACTATCTTGGGAGCAGAGAAGAGACTTACACGTTGAACTTCTCTAGACCAGGGGCACAAGTAATCGGTCAGTACTACAACTTCGTCCGCCTTGGGTTCAATGGGTATCGCGAGATCATGGAGAACTGTTTAGCCAATGCAAGGCTGCTGAGCAAAACTTTGGAGCGGACTGGATGGTTTATCTGTTTAAGCGACATCCACCGGAAGAAAGGGGAGTTTTACCACCAGCATCTGAACAAAATCACACCATATAATGAGGGTGAAACGTCCGCCGACTATAATGCCGGCCTGCCAGTGGTGACCTTCAGGTTCTCAGATGCCTTCAAGGAGAAGTATCCTCATGTCAAACAAGAGAGTATAAGCCTCCTGTTAAGGTCGAAGCAGTATATCATTCCCAGTAAGTTGTTCCAGTACCTCATTCATGGCCGTGGATTGGAACTGACGCTTAGGATTTACAGACTACCCACTTCCTCCCAAGGAGCAGGAGACATATATTCTGCGAGTCGTCGTCCGGGAGAGCATGGCCGCAGATCTCATCGACAAGCTTGTGGCAGATATTGTTGCCGTCACCGAGCGCCTGATGAAATCTGACCCAGTAGACCTGGCCGCACTGCAGACAGGCCCAACCAGCCTTGAACGCCGCCGAGCAAAAGGCAAAGAGCATCTTCATCATCATCACAAAGACTCAAAGCAACCAAGCGAGAAGAAAGAGAAGACCAATGACCACCCGATGAGAAGTGGAATCCACCGTTCCGTCTGCTAAGGCGTAACTATTCAGCGCGAATGTATGGTATCTCCGTATAATTAAGTGGGTATATTTAATGTGCCATGACAGACAGAGATTGATCCAGTGCTGGATTTTAATATTGTCATTCTCGGTAGTTGGTTATAACCGACTTCTCGCTTCTAATGTTTCCCTTTCTCCGACATTTGATATAGCCAGTTTGATAACAAGCAATATCAATCATCTAAGCCAATGATACTTTTATTAGCAAGAGTAAAACTAGGAATGGATAAGACGTGTTTCAGGGGCAACACTCACATTCAACACAGAAGATTCTTCGACGCCTACAAAAACCCATGAGCGGAGGCGATAAAGTGACCTTTGAACACATCACAAACTAGCCAGGCCAGGCATACTCTATATACCCCGTATACGGTGCCGAGTGAAAGAAAAGCGGCCGGAGATGCGAAGTGGTGGCTGTCTTCCCATGCAAGATCCCAGGCCATCAAAAGCTTCAACCTTCAGGAGCGTCAACGCCAGCCACTCACTGCGCGCACCAACATCAAACCTGAAACACCACGAGTCACTCCACACCACCAACCAACTAAATAACTCGTCAGTTAAGCATTTAACTAAGAAGTTGTTTCCCGGGGTAAAAGGGGAATAAACGAATAGAAGCATGATACATCATGTTTATTCTTCACTTTGACAAAGCGGCCGCTGGGTCTAAGATCCACGTTGCCACTCAGAGCCAGCCAGGATGCCAAATGAAGACAGCCACTGGCGGTCGGAGATTGGCCACTGTTATTCAGGGGCAACTCACTCGATACCCATAGAAATCTTTAGCTTGAAGTGAAGACAAGCTTTGCTGAAAGCTTAGCATTGAGTCCCTGCGGCTCAGGAGCAGTCTTGGAGGTCACTATCAGCCCATGGGAATGCCCCTCAAAGGCAAAGATGGGGCCCCTCGGTGCAGGAAACGCATCCTAGTGTGACAGTTGGGTCAATGGATATTCACAGGCGGAGAGAAACGCCGTCACAAGCGGCCAACTGGTGAAATAACTAGTCATCAGGGGCCACGTTCCGCAGGTATATATACCGGTCGATGTCTTCCAAGTTTAGAAATATATCTTACTCCTCCTCTTTCTCTCAACAGCCGCAGACACTGTCAGAGACACTTCGCTTTGCATACTTGCACAGAAACAAGGATAATCGGCATATAAAGCACCTTCAACATGCGTTTCATAACCACTACAATATTCCTTCTCGTTGCGTCTTGCGCCTCTGCCCAGCCGATTGAGTGCTCCAAAGATCCAGCTCCAAGCACTCAACCCGCACCCCCACCTCCGCCTCCACCACCACCACCTACTCCTAAGCCAGCCGCGGTATCTTGTCCATCATCGTCGTCGTCACCATCATCATCATCATCATCGGCCATTTCCAAAGACAACATGGTCAAAGTTCTAAAGGAAATTGCTCCCACCTCAGCTAAGGAACCCTGCGTCTCTGCTGAAAAGGCAGAAGGACAGTGCCGAAGCGCCTCTCAGGCTGCAGAGCCACTCATCAACTCCTTCGAGAAATACAAGATCACCTCTAAGCCTGAAATGGCTGCTATCCTGGGCCTTATCGCCTTTGAGACAGGAGAATTCAAATATCAGAAGAATGTGTTCCCCGGTAGACCGGGTCAAGGCAGTAAGTTGAATGCCGTATCCTCCCTACACATATCTAAGAACAACACATACCTGACCTGGTTGCCCTAGCTCGAAACATGCAAATGCCTAAATTCAACGCCCTTTATGCCCAGTCCATCCCTGAGGTAGCCGCGAAGCTTGGCCCTAAGATGAGCAACGTTGATGCAGTTTTGGATATGCTTCTCTCTAAAGATGATTATGACTTTGGGTCTGCAGCGTGGTTCTTGACTACCCAGTGTACTCCTCCTGTTAGGACTGCACTACAATCCGGTTCTGAGGAGGGATGGTCCAAGTACATGACTGAGTGTATTGGGACCACCGTCACTGATGAGCGGAAGAAATACTGGACCAAGGCTCAAGAGAGTGTCAAATCTTTGTAGGCACAGAGACCGTTACAGCTGGACGGAACTGCTAGGTTGATCCTATGTGTACTCCAGCTATGATTTATGACCTTATACCAAGAATTCAAAGCATGACTGCAAGAAAAAAATTAAACTGAGTAAATCCCATTTTATATCTGTCTCGACTATGTAAACTCCATGTCATGCCTCTAGCAGACGCTTTTTATCACTTCCAGAAAGGAACATGAGACATCATGGATTGGGAAGAAAGAAAAGGCATTAAACAAGAACTAAAGAGTAACAATACCATACTGAAAAAAAAGAAACCCATAGAAAGCCGAACGCATATAACTCCATAACTTCCCACCATGCATCCATCGTTGAGCGGCAACAACCAAATAGATATCAACTGAAAGTCGGGCGAAGAAAGAAAACGACACCGCATCAGGGGAAAACAAGGCGACGAATAGAAAAGTAGCAGATCAAAAGACTCTGTCCATAAGTAAATCAAACATGAAGTTCAAGATTTGCGTGTTTGAAAGAGAAACACGAGGAACAACTTCATCAACGGAGCAGCATTAGACATCATCAAGAGACCAGGTCGGCCTGGGCTCGTTCGTTTGATTTGCAAGGAATTCAGATGTTCTTCACTCTGGCAATGTTGCCAGCACTTCCGACTCTCCCACTTGACTTGCGGACTCCACGAGTGTCGGTTCGGTTGTCAGCTGTCCGTCTTGGGTTGGATCGCTGTTTGTTCACTCCTAGTACTCCACTTCCACTCTTCGCGTTGGATGGAGTCTTGGGTTTTGGTGAGCCTGAATCACCGACACGGTTCTCAACATCTTCATGGATGTCTATCTCTGGGGTGAGTGCTGCAGAATGGCTGAGAGATCGCTGGGTGTTGGAAACAGGGGTGCGCGGCGACGTAACACGGTTGACAAGAGCCTGGATTTCTTCATCGCTGTCTGCGCGGTTGTTCGAATGGGTCCTAGACACTCCCCGTCTTGGGGAGCTTGCGGCGCCTCCTAGACTAGCGGATGGTGTACGGGCATACGGATGATGTCTTGAGTCCTTACGATGTGACTTTCTTGGCTGCCCTGGAGTAGGAGCAGGAAGGTTTTCATCTGCATAGCCGTTGGCACTCTCATTAGTGTCAATTTCGCCAAGGGCAGCCCTCTTGGTCTGGTTTCCATGTGGTGGTGTTGCAGTTTGACTGCCGTTGAGTCGTTTAGAAGACACTCTCCCGGGAGTGGTAGGGGTAGGTAACGAGAGTTTCTCCTTAAGCTGGTCTTCTAACCACCACTCACGGAAACTTCCTTGGTTCAAATGGAGCCAGTGCTGTTGCGGTCCAACAACCATGCCTGGGCGCATAAAGCGCATAAACGCGATAATTTCATTCGCGGTAAATCCATACCGGTAGATGAGGTACGCCCCTATCAAACAGCCAGTTCGTCCTAAGCCAGCTTTACAGTGAATTGCAATCCCCTTCTCTTTGATTGTGATCATCTCGTGTGCCATCTTAATGAACCTCTTTACCAGTGGGAGCGGTGGGCAGGTTCCGTCTTCGAATATCATGTCAATATGATTGATACCGAGGGCAGTGAAGTACGATGGGCTATAGAGCTCAGAATTAAGGCGTACAACCAAGCCAACATTCCTGGACGAGAAATGGGTAAGGACGTTTTTAAAGGGAACTGGCAATTCACTGTCCTGGACCTGGTCGATGGTCGATGGTAAAGCAGCGAATTCAGGAGTGTTCTGAGGAACAACGGCAATAGGAGAATGTTGTGGCGACGCAAATGCAAGGAAGCTTGGGGTGATCCAGTTAAAATCGCCCATATCGACTCGTTCATACTTTTCATACCTACGTTCTGTTAGTCCTACTCCTCGCTGTTGGCCAGTCTAGATTAAGGCGAAAAAAATAACTTACTCTTCCAGGCTGAAATCCTTGAGCCCGCAGAGGCCTTCCTCCTTGGCTTTCCAGACGCCGTATACCACGTCCTGAATAGTAAGGACAAAGTCGGCCTGGCTGTAACCGGCATCTCTGAAGGGCATGTATGGTGGGTCAGCCTGCGCGATGGGGGCTAGGGCAAGATGCGGAGGCCAGGATTGAATCAACACCATGTAGCAAGCTACAACACACGCAACATTTGCCCTGCTTCGCGGGTCAGGCTTAGTCCACAGGACTACTGGGCGATCGGCGTTTTCCGGGTCTCCTAGGATTTCATGGAAATGCACCGCGAACCGGTAGAGATGTCCGATGTGGAAAGGACCAAAGTCCGCATGGAAAGAATTATAGAGGAGCAATCCATCAATATTGAAGTATACGGGGGCTTTCGCTTGGTGTTTCCTAGAGGGAGTATTTGCGGCGGCCCGCCTCTTGCTGGGCGACTTCGGTGGTGCCGCGAGAAACGGGAAAGGAGTGTTCTCGGAGGGAGGGCTATGGTAAGAAGCAAGATAAAGACGATCTGGAAGAGAGTGAGCTTATAGTCGCAACCAAGGGTTATGTTAGTTAGGGCCGGAACATATATACCTTGAATGTACTCAATCGGAGCACCGTACAACCCAGAGGACCCTGCTGGCGGCATGTTGAGATAGATCAAGCTGTCCTGTATTCAATTGAGATCGAGTCTTGTAAATGGAACGAACAGCAGAGGTAATGATAGTCTCTCCCTCTGGTAACAGCGACGACAGCAAAGGGTTGGGTCCGCGAGATCGTGATACACTGAAGAGAGGTAGGCTGTCGCGAGATCAAAGCTGCATTATCGAGGTTATAGATGAAGAGTAAAGATGTTGACGGAAGGATAACCTGGCGATACTGTCGAGAGAAAGGAGAGTGAGGATAGGAGAGAGTGAATGAAGAGGATAATAAATCTGCGACGAGGCAAGGTTGTTGTTTATGTTGTTATGGACTTATTATTATTTATTATGATGTTGATGTTGTTTAGTGTTGTTGTTTTTTTTTTTTATTTTTCTTCATTTTTCCTTTTTTTCCCAAACGGGACAGAGAAGACGCATGGACCACCGCTGCTTGTTATGTTGTCACGTGTCCTATTAAGGTTAGACTCGTCGGTTGACCCGGTAACCGCGTGAATATAGGAGCTCTTATTGGCCAAATGGCTAAGGGTGGATCTGGCTACTGTTTCAGGCTAGCGCGCGGCGGGCGCTAAGACCAAAACAAACAAGGAAGCGCCAGGGCAACAAGTTCTTCCATGGCGACGGCGAGACGACGGCGAGCTAAGCGTACAGAGACGAGACAGCGGACGAGACGAGGACGAGACGAGGATAAGATGGGGACGGGACGTGGACAAGACGCTGTGTGTCTGGTTCGTGCCACCAGGGAGAAGAGGGGGCCGTTGGACACGCGGGGATACAGGCACCGGCCTCGTGCTTATCCTTGCCGTTTGCTCGCTTTCAAACCACAGCATCCTCGCCCTTCCGCAGCTGTGAAGATACTGAGATGAACTACAGACGAACTCCGTACTCGACGTGATTGGAATGCAAGGTTACTAGCGAACACAGAAGAATATACGGAGTACTTATTGGCGGAGAAATATTTGTGTAATCTGTTGCGGCATCCTTGAAACTTTCTCCACAAAGCAAGCCTCAGTGGCGAAAGACACATCTGGATGCAAGGTGAATCAAGGACCCGACATTTTGCAGCGATAGCACCAAACTGCCGCTTTTCTCCACGGAATAGGAAATAAACAGCAGCAGATGTATACTGTCTGCGGGCAAACCTAACTATTGACACTGGCATCGAACCAACCATTGCGCAAAAGATACCAAATCTACCCCGCCATATCACACATTATCAAGCCAGCTTCAATAATCCACCTTTCAAACCGATAACGACATACTTTTGACACACCAGTACTCCATACGATAGTTATGGTAGATATGGCAAAACCAGCGCAATCGGCTGACCAGGATTTTCCTTACTCTTTGTATGCTGCGCGATAAGTCGAGACTCTAGTGCTCCTTGCGTGGCCTCGTTACTTGTCGCTTACGAGATGCTAACCGCAACGAAAATGCAGAACTATCTCCGTACCGCTTCCTTCATACCGTCTGGCCTCCTCTGCCATGCGCGCGCTGCAGGTAGACCTTGAGCTATCGCCGCTGGTCAAGCGCACATTCCGCCTCACAAATCCTGAGTCATCGAGCTCAGGCATAGCGCAAAATGAACCACAAGTAAACCGGACACTAGAGGAGGGCAGGATAGAGCACGCAGCAATTAATAACACTACAGGTGCTGGTGATGAGAGTTTAACAGTCTTGGAGACAGAATACAGAGCCGCTACCAACAGAATGTTACGGGTGGCAGTGAATGCCTTCATGGACTCGCTAGGAGTTGTCGTTGGAGTGATGGAGGAGTTGGACACTGATGTATTAGGCCAAGAACTGGGGAAGCCGTAAAATATACCGCCGCAAGAAGAGGTTCCCTACTTTTTATTATTTTGATAGACGCCCACCAATTTACCCAGACAGGCACCAGGCCATGTTCAGCGAGCATATTCCAGTACTACAGCGTAATTGATACCTGCATGGTGTAATAAAGTAGCACTTCTGAGTAACTAGCCCTGCTGAATGGGCAGCTCACCAACTCGTTCCACTGTTTGTTCACTACTGCTCTCTGCTTTCTCCTGGGGCTGGTCCTGATCAAGGCTTCCCAAAGCAGAACGGGCGACGGCATACGGAGTAATGTATGTCCGATTGAGGTTAATTACATAATCTTGTCACTTCGCTGTCAGCCAATGAGAGGCCCTCAAAGAAACCTCGCTTAGCACGGGCCCCACCCGCCCAGGTATAAATATCTCTGGCCGCCCACCTTCTTTTAAAAATTTTCTCTTTTCTTCTCCAGCTCTCTTTGCCATTATGGCTTAGATCAAGTGTAGTATCTGTTCTTTTCAGTTTAATCTCTGAAAGTATTCTAAGGAATACGAAAGTGATTATTCTTATTTTTGTACCACGCGATAAGACCTCTGTGCTTGCGCATGTCTTTTCGCACCGTGTCATCGGTCTTACACTACTACCGATCGACGCGAACTCATCTTTTTTCATTGATATCTTCGGCTTGCTGAAGTATTAAAGAAGAGAGAGTCTGATATGTAGCTACTAGTTATTAGATTGTAGTCATTGTTTCTTCATTTTGAAGCTTGCTTATTATGTACTTGTGGTAAAACTGTTATCGAAGGTTCTGCTGCTGTATGAATTAGGTACTCTGCATTTAGAGCTGCTTTCAACTACATATCTACAGTAATTAGGTAGTAACATCTCAAGCACAACAACCCCAACCAACTTCCACCCAGCAACACAAACAACTCAAGATGATTGACTCGGCTATCTTCGAGAGCTTACAGGTGAAAATCGATGAAGAATCTAAGATCCGTGATGTATGCTCTTTGGGTACCCCGATTCCCAGCCTGAACTAACCTGGCGGCCAGGAAATCCAAGATATCGTCCAGGAGCTCTCTAAGCGAGGTGCGCTCGTCGAAACATCTTGTGCCTACGTTCCTAAGGCTAATAGGATATCACTTGAACAGGCAGAGCTGTCCAGGCACTTCTCTCACGAGCTCACTCTACGCCTCCCTCTCAAAGTACGCTCACTTCATTATCATATCTATAGACGCGTCTGCACATGCTGATATCACCTAAAGTAAACCCCATCCTTGACGATGCCACAAGAGAGATCTCAGCGCAGCGAGAGGACATCGCCAAGCTGGTTACTGTTGCCTCAAAGCACCCTTTCTACAAATATAACTACCTCTGGACTAAAGAGTTGCAGAACTTGGTACTGTCGCCTGTTTCGTTTATGGTATATTATATCCTACTGACACAAGAGCAGGTCTTCTCGATCGAATTCTGCAGCTGGCTTGGTGGTATGAAGGGAGCTGTTGACGAAAACACGACCTTCATGACCATTGAAGATGTGGGGAAGTTCCTTGCCGGTTTGTAGCTGTGTTCTTCCATGCTCTGAATCAGCACCTAACTCCAGTCAATACATAGTTCCGGTCAATCTGAAGGACCAGGATGCCTTCCACCTTACCATTGAAGAGTATTTGCATGCTCTTATCTCTCTCGTCGAGGAACTGGTAGGGTTCATTTATCCCATCACTTTTATTTGGTCGTCGTTACTGACTGAAGTATAGTCTCGTCTTGCCGTCAACTCGGTTACCCTTGGGGATTACACCAGGCCTCTACAGATCCATACCTTCATCTCTGACCTTCACGCAGGCTTCCAGCTCCTGAACCTCAAGAATGATTCCCTGAGGAAACGGGGTGACGGAATCAAGTATAACGTGGGTATACCCATGCCAAACCCTCAAAATTATTGATTTCATACTTACTGATGGCTATATGGTTATAGGTCAAAAAGGTTGAGGACGTAGTGTATGACCTATCCCTCAGAAACTTAATCCCTAAGAAGGGAGCCAGCGACGAATAAGCGTGATACTCAGCCTTCTTGCTGTGGTTTCAATTCGTTGAAATTATAACTTTACGCCCATAGCGTTCATACTTACGTTGCTAAAGCAATGAAGCCCTTCAAATAGCCGAAAAGTCTCTCCAAAGCCCCGAAATCATTCCATCTCCTCCTGTCTATCTTCTGTTCCTAGCAAAAATATACTTTTATACAAGCACGTGATTTTAATAGCCCTAACCCTTTTTTTACCCACGCCAAGAGTTCGTCCTCAATTATCAATTCTATGAAAAATCAACGAACGAAACGAAGATCTTTAAAAACCACCACGTCAACGCAACGATTCCGCAGGATATTTACCTCTTTGCGGTCTTTCCAAGTCACATACATCCTCCGTCGTCACAATGGCTCCCACAACTGTACGTCTATTTATTGAGAATCGCTTTGCTGTTCCCCCTTGAAAGCGATCCTGGAATTCGCCCGCTCCCCCTAAGCAGCCGGAGAAGGGCGAACGAAAGGATCTTCAAGAAAGCGACAATATGCCACAATGGGAGCAGTAGGCTAACTCATTCTCACCCGCCTTGGGTGGTTTATTGTAATTAATAGGCCCGTTCTGCCAAAGGCAAGCAGCAAAAGACTTCCAAGAAGGTACGTTGTTTGCGCATTTCTCATATTATGGTTTTCTTGCGCAAAGCCGAGTCGATTGAGAGTCGCATTCTAACGGCAATCGATATAGTTCATCATCAATGCTTCTCAGCCTGCCAACGACAAGATCTTCGATGTCTCCGCCTTCGAGAAGTTCCTGCACGACAAGATCAAGGTTGAGGGCCGTGTAGGCAACCTTGGTGAGGCCGTTCAGATCTCCCAGGTCGGTGACGGCAAGATCGAGGTTATTACTCACATTCCTTTCTCCGGCCGATACCTCAAGTACTTGTACGTTCTCTCCCGAAAGAATCCTATTTAACCTTTTTCTTTATGTGAATACTGACCGAGTTTTTACTCAATTTAGGACGAAGAAGTTCCTTAAGAAGCAGCAGCTCCGTGACTGGCTTCGTGTTGTCTCTGCTTCCAAGGGTGTCTACGAGCTCCGATTCTACAACATCGTCCAAGACGAGGCTGAGGAGGATGACGAGTAAATGGAACGACGAAATGACCCGATTTTATCCCCATCAAAAGTTTAGGCCCAGGCATTCTAGAGGTTGACAAGGCATTAAAGCTTTGATGAAAGACTTTAGAAGAGTGGGAGGATGTTATATGTGGCTGGTTGGGGATATATGACCTGATCCAATCTATGATGTCTAGTGCCATGCTTACGAGCTTTATGGCTGACGATTTAGCTTGTGCGTGTCGCGCATCTCTTCTCTATAATTCAAGATAATCGGCTTTTTGCCCTTGACCCTCATCTTTTTTCGTACATTATCCACTTTCCCGTAACAGCCTACTGGGTGTAAAGATAGAATTTTGCAGGATAAGATATTATGTTTCAACGGTCTACATAAGTTAGACCTGGAGAATAATTTAGGATGCGATGTGCAATAGGACGTGGTCTACACCCGATAAGAAAAAGGGCTCATACACCACTAGGTGCTATCCATGGTCTTTCTCTTCAGGCCGAGGCTAGTGTCTGGAGTCTTAGGCCTTTCGGTCGCCTCGTTACCCGCCGGGTTCACTAATTTACCATCTCGAATAGCCCAACCTGACCGTTTCATAACTTTCCACTTCTCACCTACTTTGTGCCTTACTAGGTCTCCAGTAGCTTTTGTGTCTTCTATAGAGTCATGCCCCTCAGTACCCCCGCCAGTTTGTATATCTCGTCCAAGATACTTCTTTGTAAGAGCACGAAGACCGTTCCGCATTGGCAGACCTGCTGGGTGTGGATATAACAACACGGTATCAACTATAGTAGGGTGGACGATACGACAGACATTAAGATCATTGTCCAACGCATGGCCAAGGAGAGGTGTCTCTGGTTGGAGATGCTGGAAAAGCAACTCCCTTGCGGCTGCAGGAGAGTCAACCATTTCGAGGTTCAGAGTCGGTTCTGAATCATGCGTATTCCCTGTAGTAGTGGGTTTTTGCTTTGCCTTATAAGGTGTAGCTTTGGCAAACTGTTCTGGTCGAATACCAGAATACCGAGTATTAAGGTCCAATATCTCTCCTATCGGTCTCACCAGAACATCAACGAGCACTTTACCCTCTGGCCAGGTTATTGCTGTTAGGCGAATCATTTCAAGTCCTAGTGTGGTATACCCCATTTCGCAGTCAACACAGACTGGTGGCAAAGCTTGTTGTTCTGGTTGCCGCGGTGTTTGCTCAAATTGCATCGTGGCCGCCAATCGCTTCATATCGGTGACTTTGAAAACGTGGGAATCCACCCTAGTGCATCCCGTAGATGTGCCAACAGCTTCTTTACAGCAAGGGTAGAAAAACTCCTTCTGCCCCACTATATGTTCTGTTTTCTGCTTAGGTGGTCGAATCGGCCTTGCATAGTGATAGACACAAGGGCCCGAGGATGTTAAGGCACCGTCAGACCTCCTGCCGGGGAAGACTTGAAACCTTCCGTTACAACGATCACATTTCTCCCACCCCTGTGAAGCCTCGATTCCACGCTTTGCACTAGCCACTTCGTCCATTGATGGAGGAGTCATGACGTATTCAAGTTCTTTCAAATCGCTAGTAGAAGCATAAAGTGTTGATAAGACTAGTTTCTCCTCTTCGGCCGTTAGCCCTGTTGATAAGGGTTTTTGTGGCGAGGCCTCCCGCTTTATAATTTTTGATGGATCTTCTGGTCGAAGGAAAAGCCGTGACAGTCTCTTGCCATTCCTGCTGCTTCATCTTGGTCAGTTTTACTATACGTAGTTTAACGACGTTTGAATAAACAGCAGGTGACTCTTTCGCAATTTTTTCCTCTTCGTCCAAGGCCATCGTAACCAATTCATCAGCAGAGAGAATCATGCCTTTTTTCGATGTGTCAACGGATTTCTTCATATCTTCGTTGAGGCGGACCATTGCGCTATGCAGTTTGACCAGGATTGACATGCGAATTACATGCGTTGCCGGAGGTTTAGACAAGTGTCTTGGATTGAGAGACTCTTTCTTTATTTGTCTCTTTTGCAAGGCGGCTGAGGTCTCCAAGGTCCCTTTAACATGGCCCTCTTCCACAGGTCCTACAGCTTTTGCACGGGTAGTAATAC
Organism: Nannizzia gypsea CBS 118893; assembly: GCF_000150975.2. NCBI lineage: Eukaryota > Fungi > Ascomycota > Eurotiomycetes > Onygenales > Arthrodermataceae > Nannizzia > Nannizzia gypsea. Next base: position 535,071 of record NW_003345201.1, on the reverse strand, counting down.
GGCTGATTGGAGGAGGGGATACTCGTCTTCCTAATGAGTCAAGGCTACCCTTAGTCCGAGAAGGCGAGGACTTTGACCATTCCGCGACTGGGGTAGAGTTACGAGCGGCCACAATATTGTCAACTTCGTGGATAGAAGGCCCACCCAGGGGCTGTCCATCATCATATAAACGCTGCCTCTTCCTAATAGGTTCGTCTGTATTTCCAGGCTGTGCATTTGCAGTCTCTTTGGAATCGGCGACTGAATAGGAATTAGCCGTACCCTTCACCCCATGATGAGAGAATATACAATTCGAAACGGTGCATTGGCCATTATGGGGACAAGAAACTCCGCTAAACAACCCGAGCGAGCTAAACATCGTATCTTCTCCTCAATGCTTGAGAAAACAGAAACGTGGCCTTAGACTCAAGTCTTAGAGGGCGCTGATACGTAGGAGTATGGGTATCAATGCCAGGCGAGGCTGCATGAAGTTCAACTAAGTGAGGACTGCCACCCTTTCGCAAAGTAACTTTACATGATAAGGGTAGGTAAAGGGCATCAAGGTATCAATGACCGACCCCGTGTCCCATCTTCCTAGCTGCGGTGAGAGAACTATATATTAAGCTCAAGGCGAACAGACCGATGGGGCAAATATCCAGTACTTTCTTTGCGGTGGAGCTACTCGATCACAATAAACGCATACAACGAGGCCAGTTGAGGCTAAATAAGGGAAAATAACATGTGGTACGAAAGTTATCAAAGGCGGACAGTAGTGAAATAGTCGTTAAGAATATGGTGATGAACAAAGTTGACGTCGTAAAAATTGGTTTGGCGTCTTTGTCATGTTAGATGCAAACAGTGCAAACTCCATCCATTTAACTAACAGGTAACTAGTTAGCTAAGTCCTTCCTTATCTCCGTAGGCTCCAGCGATTCCGACAAACACCGGATATATAAAGGAATAAAAACTGGATGTTACAGTCCATCATTCCCATTTAATTTTACGGGACAACTATTGTCATTCTAGTTATGGAAGACAGCGATCGGCCGTCAAGTGATGCGAAAGCTGATCACCTTTGCGTCCTAATTCATGGGTGAGTGATATAATAAATATCAAGGACGAGGGCTAACTTCAAATAACAGGCTATGGGGTAATCCATCACACCTTAATTATATCGTATCCGCTTTGCGAGAAAAGTACGGCGAATCGACGTTGCAGATACTGTGCCCGAAAAGCAATGCAGGAACTCTTACATATGATGGTATCGAGCTTGGTGGAGAGCGGGTAGCCCATGAAGTGGAGGAAACGATCAGGACCTCCGCTGAGCAGGGGTGCAAGATTCGCAAACTGAGTGTGGTAGGATACTCATTGGGCGGTTTGATTGCTCGATATGCTATCGGTTTGCTCTATGCGAAAGGATACTTCGACGACATTGAACCTGTCAACTTTACTACTTTTGCCTCACCACATGTCGGTGTGAGAAGCCCTGCGAGAACAAGCCATTTCTGGAATGTGCTGGGTGCCAGATGTGTATCGACATCAGGACGACAGCTTTTTATGATTGATTCGTTCCATGACACTGGAAAACCGCTTCTCAGTATCCTTGCTACCCCGGGAAGCATATTTATGCTTGCGCTTGCGAAATTTAGATACCGAACCCTATATGCGAACGCCATCAATGATTTAAGTGCCGTTTATTACACGACCGCAATATCAAGGATAGATCCCTTCACACAAGTGGATGATCTCTCAATAAGTTATGTTGATGGTTACGCGCCGGTAGTCATTGATCCCGATCGACCAGTACGCCTCAAGCCAAAATCTCAGTCATTATTTGACCGATTAACTTCATCCGCCTACTCGATGATATCAACATTCTCATTCCGACTTATTATTGTCACCATCGTCGGGTTTGCTTCAGTGTTATTCCTAACAAATGCAGTCTACCAGACAATTCTGAGCGAGAAACGCATCCGCCTGCACAAACAAGGTAAATCTGGGGTAATGTACAATACCTATAGAGTTCCACTGATTATGAAGGGGTTCCGGAACGCCGTTGAGGATATGTACGAAACCGCAAATGCAGCACAGAAACCAGAGTATATATCAGGGTCAACCCCGGCCAGCGAGGAGAGGCTTCATGATATGAATGGTGAAACCTCAAAGCCTGCACAGCCTCTGCCTGCCGTAACAACAGCATACACCGAGACTGAACCACTTCAAAACACGGATAATATCGCTGCTCGCCAGCCCAGCAAGCCTACATTTCCTACTCTTGCCCTAACAGCTGCTCAATTCCAAATTATCGATAATCTTGACACTGTTGGATTCCGCAAGTACCCAGTACACATCCATCAGGCTCGGCACAGCCATGCAGCTATCATTGTCAGGTCACCTAGAGAATCATTTAAGGAAGGGAAGATCGTTGTAAGGCACTGGTTGGAAGAAGAATTCCGCATCTAATGCATGTATGGATAATGGCTTCTCTTTGCTCCGTGTCAGTGATAACCCATGTACGACCGACTCCACTCTGAACGGCAAAGCCACTGCTACTCTACCTTTACCCTCATTATTTCAGGTATCTCACCGAGTGCGGTAACTCCCGTGGAGTAGCATACCGGATAAAACGAGCGAAAAAAAAAATGGAGACTCAGGTCCTGTACAAGGATGCGCTCCAAAATTCTCAATCACTATCACCAGCCACCGTACTTACCATATAACACGGAGAAATCGGTACACCATCCACCATACCCCTGTAACTGCGCACGGATTTCCAGCACGATTAGGAAAGCGGCCTGATTTATCATGATGGCCGTGCAAGACCCCGACACTTGCAGGTGAGAAGTTTCCCGTGCTACTTTCCCCGTATATGCAATACATAGACCAGTCGGGAACATTATATAAGTGACGGCCAACAAACATTGTGATGGGCCCACTCCACATCCTTTAACCTCACTACGAAGTGTCTGTATGTCAATGATCTTAGTATTTGTTGTTACAATTGTTACGGTGGTACGGAGTACAGAGTACAGTGTTATATTTTGTTCTGATAAACATGGAGAGGTATATGCATAGAGTGTAAGCACTTCGTAAATTCAGTTAACATATACTCCGTCCTCGGTAGAATGCACCGCTATGTTCATGAGAGACACCAACTCCATCTGCCCAGAGTACTCTGCACGGTGGCTGGGCTACCCCTGGCCACCAAGCCCGCAAACGTCTCCGAGGAAGCGGCGTCGTGGGAAACTATGATGCCAAGCCCGCCTTAGTCATGCATCCCTGGGCGTCGGGTCCACTTAAGCTCGTGGTCTGACCACTCAGGCCTTGCATTTGCCGTCCTTAGCGAGTCTTAGGTTTATTGACGTCATAGAGGAGCCGCATGTTCAAAACGCACCCATCACTGCGTAACATCCAAGTCGATTACTTTTTCGCGCTCGGGTTGGTTGCGAAGACAAGATTCGGGTATACCTACTCAGCAGAGCGGCAGGCGAGGATGGCAATTAATTTAAGAATACGGAGTGCAGGGAAAACAGGCGTTTTTGCGATACAGGGGCGTGTCCAATCGGTATGTTTTTATCTCGAGGTTGTCAAAGAGCAACAATAACTATAGCCCGCAGAGCGGCTAATATCTTTGCTCAGGGTGAAGTCCTAGCTCTTATCTACTCGCTTGGTGGCTGCTACGCGGCCATAACCCCTATATATTATCCTAAAACTCCCCAAATGAAATCCCACTATTATGGGGTTATGACTAACACCATACTGTATGGTTAACGGACCTTGTCTCGTTTTCACTGTTTGACGATCCCTGAGGGCAGAGCGACTTCGTGCATAAAATGTCCAACTGCATATCAACATCTCCACTATGTTGTGGATCATGGCCCATCAAAATTACTTCTACTCATGCGACGATGAGACAATACATTGACAAGTACTACCAGGCGGTGAATATGTACCAGAAGATGAGCGGAAGAACGGAGTGGTTTTCCTGAGACAAGTTGCCTTCGATTGACATTGGGTATATCAATATAGCACATACTACTGTCCCTGGAGTACTTTCTTACCCCTTGGTGTGACAACGGTACAGAAGATAACATGTGAACAGACATCATTAGGAATGTGGGTTCACATGCACATATACTGCGGTAACTCGTAGAGGTAGAAGCCCGGATATCTTGAGATTTTGGACAGCATCGCGTTGTTTGCGGTCTGCTCTTTGATAATACGTATTGTAGTATTTTTTGATGTAGAGAGATTCCACGAGGCTTAGCAGCTGGGCACTTTGCGGCAATATAGGTTTCAATTTTATGACGGACTAGCTGCCTTCCATGTTTGTCCAGTAGCAGTCTCATCATTGCAGATTACTGTGATAGCCAAAAAAATAATAAAAAACCCTAAAGTCGAAACATACCTATCTCGGTCTACTCCCGTCACTCCCCTGACCTCCAGAGCAAAAACGATATTCCTGGTGGAGATTGGCCCAGGAACCCCTTTATTCATTGGCCAGTCGGCGGGAGGGATGCCTTGCGAAGACGCTATCACATCGTCCAACATGCCCCAAACGCCAGGTGGATCCTCGACTTTGCCGTTGCTCTGTGTTTCCTCACTTCCCTGGCGGATATAAAAACGAGATAAAAACCTACATATGTTTAAGGTTGCCAGTGTGTAACCCCGGTGTGGGCCGAGAGAAGGATCGGGGAGATCGGAGGCGGGTTTGCCCATCTCAACAACCCGATGCACGATGATATCAATTTCCTGCGGCAGCTGGAAAAGAAAAGATAGAGTCGCCGAAGCGAAAAGACAGGAATGGAAAACTAAGCAACAAAATTGTTAGTAAGAGTTCCACGGTTCATATCTCTGGTCAATAATGGCAAGGGATGGAAGTTTGGTAACTTTTAGAACTTCTTGTCCGCCATTTGTTCAGTGTCTGAGCTGGGTGGGCCCGTGGCTGTCTAAGGTTCTTAGTCAAGGGGCCGGGTTGACGGGTTGCATCATCTGTTTGCCGTTTTCTGGGTAGAACATCCCTATTATTGTTACTATTAGCACGCCTGGAGTGCGAAGAATAAGGATATATAATTAGCTCGTCCGCTCTTTCCACTATGGCCCTTCTTTCATTCTTGCCTCCCATCACTCCTTTCTTTTACGGTCAAGACAGTTCTTGAGGCGGGATAAGGAACTCAGTCGAATTCCTTCGAGAAAGAAACAATCAGCCACCGTCACCATCCCACAGACATCTAAAAGTCGTTTGCCGCAATTTTTTTTTTCTCTTGATATTAGACCACCATTATTCTCATCCCCGTTATCTTTATCTATTCTGCAGAGAACGAGAAAAGAAGGGCTATTATTTACTTACTGTCGACTCTCAACAAACCGCAACTATGGCAACTACAGAATCATATCATCCTGGGACACCCAGAGTCCGCCGTCTATCCAATGTGACCTCAACTAGGGAGGACTTGGTCAATGGACCGAACGTAGTCGTGCCACCGAAACACTTGATGGCGAGCACGGCTGCCTATGAAACCGCAAAGTCCATCGGGGTTGCCAAATACCATCTAGAAGAAGAAAACTCATCAGCCGAAGCCACTCCCAGAGCTGTATCCCCAGTCACAGGAGTTCCTGTCACAGCAACCGATAGGTATGCCTTCGCCTTCGATATTGATGGTGTCCTTATCCGCGGTGGAAAGCCAATTCCTGCGGCCGTGGAAGCCTTGAAAGTGTTAAACGGAGAAAACCAGTATGGAGTCAAGGTGTATGTACTCTTCCCCTGATACAGAATACTCTTCTTTTGCTGACGATTCATCGAATTTAGGCCATATATCTTTGTCACAAATGGTGGAGGCAAGACTGAGGAAGAGCGATGCCTCGATCTTAGCAGGCAGCTGGAATATGACGTTTCACCAGGCCAGTTCATCTGCGGTCACACTCCCATGAGGGAGATGGCAGAGAAGTATAAAACTGTTCTTGTTGTTGGCGGTGAAGGCGAGAAGTGCCGTATCGTGGCCGAGGGCTACGGTTTCCGTGACGTCGTGACACCTGGGGATATCATCAAGACAAACCAGGATACGACACCATTCCGAAAATTGACTGAGGAGGAGTACAAGAACTCTCGTGTGCGCGACTTTGACAATCTGGTCATCGAAGCAATTTTTGTGTTCGCAGACAGCAGGGATTGGGCCGGTGATCAACAGATCATCCTTGACCTTTGCATGTCGAAGGGTGGCAGAATTGGCACACGCTCAGCGACCTTCGATGAGGGCCCACCAGTATATTTCTCTCACAATGACATTGTGTGGTCAACATCTCACGAGCATACTCGTATTGGTATGGGAGCCCTCCGAGCGTCTGTCGAAGCGCTCTTCAAGGCCGTCACCAGAAAGGAGCTGAAGACCATTGCATTTGGCAAACCTCAGCTTGGCACATTCCAGTTCGCCACAAGACTCCTGCAGCAATGGCGAAAGGAGACCCATGGCATCAACTCCCCACCACAAACAGTGTATTTCGTTGGGGACACCCCTGAATCGGATATTCGTGGTACAAACGAGTACAACGAGTCCGACGTGAGTGAGACTCTCTGGTACTCGATTTTGGTTGAAACAGGAGTCTTCGAAAAGGGAACCACCCCAAGATATGCACCAAAGAAAATTGTTACCAACGTTCTTGACGCCGTTAACTTTGGTATGAAGAGGGAGTTCGAAAAAGCACTCGAGGAAACCGAACCCAAAAAGCCAGAGGCTGAGTAAAGGACGATCAAGAAATCTAGCTCCTAACGATCGAACAAACGGAGCTCGAGGACCTTGAATTGGCCTCCTGTGATACTAGCCTCTTTCATTCTTTTCTTTCCCCCTATCCCCTACCCATTTTCATTTCTGAGACGATATTGATGACCCCCTTTTTCTTCGATTCACCACTTTTTTGCTGATTATGCTGGGGGCGTTGGACGTCTTCCATCTGCATTTTCATGCATTGCATTATTCCATACATTCCATGTCATGTTAAGGAGTTCGGTTGCCGATGTCATGTTTTAAGAATCCACTGCTATTGCCCCTGGTTCGGGCTACGAAAATCAGGTTCATATCATTCATCCCCGTGAGAATTATAGATGTTCTGTGAACAAAATAAGAAAGGATTAAATTTGAAGGTACTGGTGTACGTTTCTCTGATTTATTTGGAGCGAAATCTCGAGAAATCCCATTGCTGATAGTCTATATGTGCATATCTTTCACCTAAAACCTGAAGCTGACGTTGGAGGAGTTTTGCGGGGGCCAAGGAAAAGCCTTGGAAAAACATTCATCACGTGATTCACATTTTGAGGGTCTGGTCTAACGTCGAGAGAAAGCTGTAACATTATAGTAGGAACTCATTAACAGCATACAGAGTATCTAGCGATTTACCTACAGTTAAAAGGGAACCCACACGGCTTTCCGAGTGACATAAGGCTGCTCCCATGTTCCCACCACTAGCTGGGGAGCTTTGTTATGTTATGAGTATCAAAAAGCCCTGGGGGCTGACGGCTGCTTCTAGTTTCTATCCTAGCGAGAGGCCTTTGCCTTCAATATGCGTCTGTTAAGAGCTGGAAGGATTTGTATAAGAACTGTATGTGTTGTTTATCCTAGCTATAATCCATTAGAATGCACTAACATGTTGGTATTTCAGTAGAAATGGACTCATGGCCACTATATTCTATAGGCTTGCATATCCCTTACACGTTCCTCGGCTGACGGCTGACGACTGGGCTATACCTCATCTCTCTGAGATATTGAGAAATCGATGCTCTTTAGTCATGTCTTCCAGGAAAGCCTCATATGCCTTGAATTGAAAGCTGTCAGAGATGGGTAAAAGTATTAGCTATCCTTAGCTAATATTCATTACTCCTGGGAATAGAATAAGCCCTGCAGCTATTGCTGTTGCATGGATATATTCAACTGAAAGAAATCAATCTTCCTATACGATGTGGTAGGGGAGGAGGGGATGATTTGACTCTGGCCTATATCAATAGGAAGTTAAGGCTGGGCCTAGGGACCGAGATGCCCCTTGATCTAAAGGGGAATCTATAATCAGAGATTCCTCTGGAAGGGTGTCCTTACCCTGATGATTTAATCTGAAATAAACCTATCTGGCTAAGAGATATTTTCACCATCAGAGAATGGACTGTGATGTGGATCACTATGACTATCAAACTGAATACTTTAACTCCTTGTTGCTATGCTCCTATTTCGTTCACACCCCAATGCCTGGTATACCCTTATAGCCATGCGTCGACGTCCTGCGTAGCACGATGCGATAATTTACTAGCAGCTTTGTTTGTTTATTTATGTGTTTCTCTTTTTCTCTTCTTCTTCCCTCTCTTTCTTCCCCTTTTGCAACCATCGAACTTTTGACTCGATATCCATTCGCCCTGCCACTACATCAAATAACTTACTCGTTTCTATCCGTCAATACGTGCAAAGGCCTTACAAAATGCCAGTGGTGTGGAATGATGCCGCGAGAGCCAAGGTATGGCTTTTCTCAAGGTAAAAAAAGACATTATCTATAAGCTTTTGTTAACGGTGAACTCGCAGCTCTTGATGGCTATCTTGAAGACAAGCGCGGGAAAAATTGATTACAAGGCTATTGTAGAGTTCATGGGGCCTGGTAAGTTGCACTCTCGTTCTTGCTACTCGACCGAGAGGGTGACTAAAGCGAAGTGCCAGAATACAATGCCAAAAGCATCCAGAACCAAATCCAGTCGATCAAGAGCAAGGCGTTTGGAGACAAGCCACCTGGCTCTAACCCCTCCACACCATCTAAGGGAAGGAAGAATGATACTTCCACCGCTGGCAAAACTCCAACGAAGTCTCCAGCGTCTGCCAAGCGTGGACGCGACCAAACCGACGACGGGACAGAGTCAGCCTCCGAGTGTGCGACGCCAACCAACAGCCGTCGATCTAAGAAAGTGAAAGCTGAAGTCAAGGAGGAGATTAAGTCTGAAGACCTCACTGCTCTGTGAATGACCAAACTCTAAGCTACCCTTTTTGCGCCTCCTGGCTGGGTATTAACCCAAAATTAGGCGTTGCATGTTTTCAAGCTAGTTAGCTAGGTAGCTGCGTGACGAGTGATGGATCTTGTACTTCGTATGTATTTTTTGATCAGCTAACGGCCACCGTGCTCAAGTCAGAATCCAATACAAATCTTCACCAATACTCCCATAGGTACCATCGCTGCTCCCTACCTGTAAAACTGTCAAGCCGCGTCCATGTCTGGTTGGTTCGAGAAAGGCCTGGCCGTCCTGGGGCTGTACAAATTCACGCTAAAAGCGGCGCCAGCACCATCCGCATCAGGCAATTCCTCGGTAGTTTTTCGACCCTTCAAGGCGCAAAAAAGGCCAAGCAAGCGAAAAAGGCCGAGGGGGAAGGAAAAAGCTGGCCATAGGTAGGAAAAGATCGCGATGACGATGACGATGACGGTACGTTAGTTAGTTACCCAGAGCTTTTGACCTCGCTCTTCCTCCGTCTTCGTCCGTCTGGTGCACAAAAGCTATATAAAGCCAGCGCTTCTTCGATCGGTAGCGATTTAACTTAACTAGTTATCTGATAACCATACCCTCTGAACCAGTTCCATCTGCGAAGAGCTACAGCTAGAACGCTTGTCTCCCCGCTGCCTACACTCGTCTTATCCGCAAAGATGTCGTCAGCAACGTCCTTTTACAACTTCGAGCCGGTCGACAGTAAGCATCAACACCAACTCCCACCTCCAACAGCACTCTCTACTGCTTTTTCGTTTTTTCTCTTTATGCGCCATTTAGTTGGGTAGCTACTGGTTTACTGACCATGCGTGACTTATCTAGAGAAGGGAGAGCCGTATCCCCTCGCCCCGCTGAAGGGCAAAGTAGTCCTTGTCGTCAACACCGCGTCGAAATGCGGCTTCACCCCGCAATTCGCTGGCCTTGAAGAGCTCTACAAGTCAATCACAGCCTCCCACCCAGATAAATTCACCATCCTTGGCTTCCCTTGCAACCAGTTCGGCTCCCAGGATCCCGGAAGCAACGATGAGATCCAGTCCTTCTGCCAGGTCAACTACGGCGTCACGTTCCCTGTCCTGGGCAAGATAGATGTCAACGGCGATAACACTGCGCCCGTGTTTAACTGGCTGAAGAAGGAGATGCCTGGCCTCATGGGCCTGAAGAGAGTCAAGTGGAACTTTGAGAAGTTCCTGATTGATGCGGACGGGCAGGTCGTCGGGCGATGGGCGAGCACCACGAAGCCAGAGTCGCTTAAGAGTACCATCCTGGCGGAGATCGAGAAGGCTGGAAAGAAGTCTCAGCTGTAGTTGACGCGTTCGCTACTTCGTTCAGCTTTCACGTTCACAGCATGTTTTAATGATTGATTGATTGATTCCACTCTCATCCTATATAATAATGCCCCCCGGCTACGTTTGTCATGCGTGTTTTCCTTCTCTCCTCAGACTGTTTCGGTTTGATTCATAGCTATTCCGTCCCTATAACTATACGGAGCACAAATATGATTTAATACCCTCCTTGATATACCAGCCCAGCTGCCTGGAGGATCCGGGTTGGCTGCCGGGAGATCCGTTAACTATCAGCCAAACATAAGAACTAGCCCCACCAAACAAAATACGCGCGGAGCTTGTCAGCAAGACATCCCCACGCTTTATGAATGCAGTGACTAGTTGAAGTTATTTTTCTCTTCCTCCCAGGCTAGTCCGCTCTTGTGCCATCCTGAGATATCAAATGCGCCCTGGGCGAACGGAGAGATGGCCACGGAACATTTCAAGTCTTCAAGTCTCCAAGCTTTCAAGCAAGGAGATGAAAATAGTTAACCTTCCAGGAACTAAAAATAGACACTTCTTGGCAACGGCAAAGGCGGCTGAGCCGATCAATGCGCATATCAACTTCGCCTGAAGAACAACGCCACCAAACGGATCATCACACGATGACAGACAAGAAATAAGACTTATTCAGCGGGATTTATGTATAGATTACCCTTGTTGATATCTCCTTTCTTTTTTTCCACCAAATGCTTGCTCCTATGTACATGTATGGGTGTATGTAGCATGATTAACTAATTCACAGTAGTAGAGGGTAAGTGGTAAGTAAAGATGGGGGCGAGAAAAATGCGAAAATCACAAGGCGGAACGAGGAAGAGCAGCCTGCTAGTAGTTAGCCAGGGAAGAGGGAAGAAGCAAAACGGAAACCAATCGAGGCAATGCCTTCATGCATTGTATGGACAGTATGTAGCTAAGCGCCGCTGTCAGAGCCGTGTCATTAGATAACATGTAAATTCAAACCGAGCAAGGTAAGCCAATAAGCAGCTGGGATGTGGTACAGCGGTAAACGGAAAGAGATAACCAGATCAGGCCAAGTGAAAGAAGAGAAGAGGACGAAAAAAGAGGGAGAACACGGAACAGTTCTATAACGAACGAAGAGAAACGTAAGAAATGAAGAACGTTTGGAATCCAAAAAATGAAGAAAAATCAAATGCGCCACCCATGCCTAACCAAGCAAAAAGAGATGAATGAGATAAAAAGGAGTAAAATCGAAGAAGTTGGAAGAAGTAAAGTCGACTAATAGTGTTGGTAGAGGAGGGGGTAAGGGGTATTATTCGATGCTGAGGTACATATCGCCGCCACGCTTTGACGGCGTCACTTTATTATACCCCTTCGAAGTAGACGAAGGATCACTGCGCATGCGACGGGGAAGGCCCCGCGAACGAGGGACTGCACTGCTATTCGAGCGAGAAAGCGGCGAGGATGAGTTTATTGAATCATTATCGGAATCATCATTGTTGTTGGAATCATGGATCTGATCATGCTCAATCTCGATTGGTCGCTGTACTTTTGCAGGAAGAGTGATTTCATTGCCCATTTTGCCTGCCACTCTCTCGCCGCGGCGTTTGACGAGAAGGCTGCTTGGCTTTTTGCTCGATGCTGTTGAAGTTTGATGGCGGAGGCCCCGCGGGCTAAGTTCTCCGCTGCTTCGTGGGCTGGAACAGCATGACGATATAGAGCCGGCGAGCATGGCTTTGGGTAGAGTCGGGGAGTGGTCAGGTAGGGCTTCGGCGAGGTAGTTTTCATGTATTGTCTCGTGAGTTGATAGGGGTGGAGGGACGAGTTTGGAGTATGTTCGGATGGACATTTCGCTGGCACCATCGCTTTCCGCATAGGACGATAGTTGTCCTGGACGGTAGTAGCCTGAGTGAGTGAGATCTGGCGTGCCTGCTGAGCTGGGGGGCCCAGTGCTGGGTACTTCTCGCACGGGACTGAGTTGGCGGGGTATATGGCTATTGTATGAGTGTATACTTCTTGATGAAAATGGCTCGGGATTGTATGGCGGAGCCAAGTGGCCGGGCATAGGAGGTTGGAATTGGTCCCTTGAGCTAGTCGAACTGCGCCCCGAAGCAGCATAAGCCTTCGACGGTATAGATAGTAGCCCAGAACCAGCGGAGAGGCCCTGGTTGCGGCTCGGGCTATTGGTAGAGTATCCAAGCCCACTGTTGAAGCTGTGCGGGCTTTGTGTGGACCTCTGGTTGGCCTGGACCAGTGCTGGGCTGTAGTTGAGCGAGGATGCACTGCGGAGCGGATCAACTACCGACTGAGATACGCTCTTTGGCGAAGGCCCACGGCTGCTACAGGCGTCTCCAAACGGACTGTTAACTCGTTCTCTATCTGTACCGCGAGACCCAACTGAGCTGCCATTGTAAGGGTTGTCCGGTAGGAGGTCTGATTGTGTTCGTTGGGAGGTCATGCTATGTCCTCTGGACTCTGCGTACTCGTTCTCCAAATCCCTAGTGGACCGCTGAAGGTATGCAACTGAGCACGGCATCATATCAATAGGTAGCAATGTCCTGCTCCGAGATGATATACTTCTGTTGTTAGAAGAAGCCTTCGATGTACTCAACGCACGTGTTGTTGTTCTTGAATTAGCCATAGCATGCTCGATGTTTTGATATCGTCCTTGCTGTCCCCCCTTTTCGCTCTCCTGTCCTTGCTTGGCCCTCCGTCTACGCCTGTTCAGGAAGAAAAAGAACAGCACAAGGGTAATGAGGGATGCAAAAGCGATGCCACCACCGACGTAAAGACCAACCAGCTGGTTCGAGCGACCTCCGCCGCTTGGCTCGCTAGTAGCTGATGCTGCCCCAGTTTCTGTCGAGGAGTAGACGTAGGTGAAGTCGATTGTATCTGTGGGTATACCTACACCTGGTATACCACTTCGAGTCACTGAGGACATGGGCGACGCTGTAATTTGGGTTGTTTGTTCCATCATGGACATGCTGGGCAATGTATCTGATACTGGCGTACCTGGAGCTGGAACTGGAGCTGGGGGAGTCGGAGCTGGAGGAGCTGGGGCAGACTCCCTGGCTGTCGGGGAGGTCATGGCTGGAGGTTGAGGATTCATTGAAGTTGGCTTAGGAGCAGGAGTTGAGGATATCCCTATGACAGGATGGGTATTTGGTAAGGCACCTTCAACTCCAGAGCATAGAGCGTAGACTGCGTGCTGCTCTGCTTCAGAATTGGGACAGTTCTCAGCAACACAACGCAAGGCAGCTTCCGCAACGGTGAATCCGGTTGTTGATCTAGCTTTGCAAAGACAGATGGCATCGAGAGGTTTCGGGCATCCTTCCCAAGTTTTTTCTGATGATATGAAGGTCTCCAGGCAGGGCAGAGCACACACTGGAACATTTTTGCTGAGTAACCGGGGTGTCTGATTACGTGCTTGCAGTAGCTTATACCCCCGGCCAAGGTCCAGGTCTTGGTCCCGGTCCAGGTTAGAGAAGGCTGAAGTTGTTGATGATGAAGATAGTGATGAACTCCTAGTCGTAGTAATTATACTTGTTATTGTGGCTGCGGCGACAGAGGCGGCGGATAAGAAAGTCAACAAACTGTTTGCTACCGGCACAGCAGAATAGGATGGCATCTTAGTGTGACTGCAGGTGCAATCTCCAGAGCTTCCGCTGCATAGTCATCCACGGCCCGCGTAAACGTCCTATCAGCCCGGCGTATTTTGGGGGTTGCAGTTGGTAGGTTGGTCGGTTGGTCCAAGGGTTGATGGACGAGGAAGAAAAAAAATCTATTGTTGCTTGCTTTGCTGCACAATGCCCAGCACCGGTGCGATTACTCACACGTTAATCAGTGCTGCGAGGGGCAATCCGTGAAATATCATATGTATTATTAACTCTCCACGCGTCCAGAATCCCAGTTGAATTATGAAACGATTAAAAAGAAGGATGTGTAAAGGAAGAATGGTCCCTGTGGAGTAAGTAGGTGGTATAGAGAAAGGAAAAGGAGACAAATATTAGTAGGTATACGAAGAAAAAGAGAATGAGAGACAGAAAGTAAGAGAGAGTAAGATCCGGAAGGGGGAGAGAGAGAAGAGAAGAGAGAAGAAGAGCTTTGAAGACGGGAGAAATGAGGCCAAGAAGGCCATCATATGAAGGCCATGCAGCGGTTTTCATACTAATTAACTTGTCTGATCGGAAACGGCCATGATACATGAACCACCCCCGGAAAGGCAAAAAAAGGAAGAAAAAAAAGAAGGCGGAAAAAGAAATAAAACCGCAAAAGCGACAGAGAGGGTCAACCTCCGTCGAGGAAGTAAAAAAAGAGTGTCCCACAGCCAACCAAGCAAGGGTACCCCGTAGGTGCAGACGCAAGGGGCTGATAAAGTCAACCAGCTTGGGGCGGTTAACTCAAGAGTGGGTGTTCAGGCACGTAAGCAAGCAGAGCACGCAGGCAAAGCAAGCAATCAGCCGGATAACTAGTTGAACTAGCAAACTATCATCCCAACCTTCATGACCCGTACGGAGCAGTGGAAAGGTTCAACCACAAAGCGCCGACAGCGCCGATCTGGCTCCCATCCACACGCAGATAAGTAGAGAATGGGATGGTCGAAGCGGGAGGGCGATAGCGAGTGAGCGAGGGAGCGAGAGAGAGATAGGGATGGAGGCCAGTCCATATTCCGCATGGCTAACTAAAAAAAGTAGCCTCCGGTGCTAAGTGGTGCAGTGGTGAAACCACTCTAAAGGGCGGGCGGGGGCCGCGGATTGGATAAAAGTAGAGCGAAGCTCCGGCGTCTCTCTCCCTCTTTCTCGCTCACTCACGCACTCACACACACTCTCTCTCACTTCCCTTTACTCGCGTTCGCTGCTGTGTTGGCCGTTGGTTGTCTCGTTCTGCTGACTAGTTAAGCGCTGAAACGTCTCCATTTCGTGTTATTAAGGAGGTCGCTAGAGTCACGTGGTTGGACGACATGGACTGTTTAAATTGAGACGAACTCCCCAGGCAGCAGCAGATGCAGGGCAAGGCAGAGGCAGGGCAGAGGCAGGGCAGGGCAATGTAAGGCCACGCAGGCCTCGCAGGCAGGCAGCCCGGAGAGGGAAGAGGACCCCCTGGATAGTGGTCCTCAGTCAGGGCGGGTGCGTTGCTATAGCAGGAGTTGGTTGCCGGTTAACGGTCATGCCGTGCATGTGGGTTGGGAGAGTGGATGACGCTGGGCCCTGGGCTTAGTAGGAATAGTATTAAGTAGTAGTCGAAAAGGCGCAGATGGGATGCGAGCAGAAGCGAAGACGGCGAGACAAGACGAGACGATAAGCAAAAGGAGGCAGAGAAGCAAAAGAGCTTGTCTGGATGGCTCGAGGGTTCAGTCAGTCATGCTAAAAACAGAACTGCCCAAGTCACGTCGTGTCGTGGGTCGTGTAAATTGTATCGTGGACTGAGGAATATGGATGATACATGCAGGGCGGAGGCAGAGGTTGTTTCGTCTTCGCTCCCAGCAAGTCTAATCAGCGTAATCAGTCTATCAGTCCAGGCCTTCGACAGCCGCCGCAATGCTCTCTGACGCTCCGTGTTTGCTTTTTCTTCTTTTTTCTTCTTTTTTCTTCTCCTTCTCCTTCTCCTTCTCTCTTTTCCTTTTGCTCTTGGCGAGTCACTCTGTCGCTAACGTCTGACTGAACTACTGATTGATATCACGGACACGATCTCTTGTTCCTGCGGCGAACCCAACTAATCCACCAGCTAGTCTGGCCAGAACCGAGTTTTCTCTTCTTCCTTTGCTTCTTTCTCCTGCTCGCTTGGCCTCTTGTTGTCGCACGGGCCTGGCAGAAGACTTTGATATATGGAGCTAGAACAGAGAAAAAGTGGTGAAAGCGGTACCTGGGCTGCTATAAACTCGCGAGGAGAATACCCGCTTGCTAGTTAACTATCGATATCGGGCTTGACCGGATAACGGCCATCCCTATAGTCCAGAGTAGTTAGCTAATAGGCAGCTGCTCTCAGATGATATCCTCCCTTGCTGCCGAGGAATGATGTCGAAGGGCCATATGTCGAAGCCCTTGTCGAAGCGTCACTGTCACTGCGGGGGATAAGAGAGATAAACCGTGATCTGGTCGATTCAGTTCACCACGATGCTCACGGAGAAAAGGAGAGATGGCTGTGATAGCTCAGGCCTTGGACGAACTACTGCGAACCAAGTGGACGAGACGGCCATGCATGTCCTTCCCGGCTGATCATATAGTTTCTTTTTTAACGAGGATTCCCCATCATTTCAAGAGTATATGTGTGTATAACTCCGTAGTGGACTTTTCTTAGTGTGGACTCGGACTTTGCTTGGAAGAAGAGTAGCTTTTCGAGAAATTATCCGCCTCTTGCCATGCCCGTGTCATGACACCCTTCTCGGTGGAACGGAAGAGCCCCATGCCCAAGCCCTTTTTGAAGGAAGAGACCCATGGTTCGGAGTTTGGCCAGGTACGAGCACGAGATAACTAAAAGCAAGTAATAGAGTAATATATATGCAATGTACCTGAAAGAGAGATGAAGTAAGATGAGATGAGATGAGATGCATGCCATCCCCGCCGTCGATCTCAATATCCCTCGTATATGTAGATGAGTATATGTCCAGGGTCTTGGTTACATATATTACACCTCAATCTCGGCGTATGGTCATGCTACTGGTGTCTCTTAACTCAATGGCAAGAGAAGCTACTGCACAAAACATGACCGTTGGAAAAGTCTATTGATGTCAAGTAGTTACATAAGGGAGCTGCTCTCCCGAGGCTTTGATCGTCAAAAATAAAAGAAAAAAGATATGCACATGGCATGGGCCATCAAACAATCCTCCAACACGAAAGATGTGGATGTTGGATGTGGGATCCTCTCCGTTTGAGGCGAGACAGCTCCAAGTCTCAGGTGAGTGAGCGAGTACCTAGTCAGCACGTCGATTAAAAAGAGTGAGATGAAGAAAGGAAGAGAAGAAGAAGGATGGTAAAAAAGGAAGAGGGAAAAAGGTTAGATGAGGGATCTCCCTGATTATATTTTTGTTCTTTTTCTTCTTTTTCTGTCTCTTCTATTATACTTGACTCTGAATAGGGTTACAGAAGCGATACCAAGCAAGCCTAAACAGGGCGTGAGACGCTGATGGGGGGCGCAAGTAGCAAGAAGACAAGAGAGAAAATGGATGAAAGATAAAGAAAACGAACTCAAAGGCAACCAGATTGATCCCTTCCAAGAGACATGATGAACAAGACCGAGTGAGTAGCAGTGTACAAAAAGAGGCGTGGTATCATGGGGAGGGCAAAAACCATAGAGAGGGTATAACAAAAAGAACAAGAGCAAAAAAAGAAAAAAATATGAAATCCATCATTAGCATCCGAGGAGAGATCCAACGGTCAGTCTCTCTCTCTCGCCTTTTTTTTTCTCTTTCTTGTCTTTTTCGTTCCTTTTTTTTTTGGTTGTTGTGGTGTGGTATTTTATTAGACGTCATTAATGAGAGGCTGAGAGAGGGCTAACAAGTATTAAGTAATAATAAGACCATGGTATAAAACCTAACTGCCGAAAGAGTCGGACGAGAGGGCCTCTTTTCGCAGTCTTCTAATCTTCTTCTCCTTCGTTGTTGTTGTCGTGTTCGATGGTGGAATGGAGCTGCCTGTCCGTCGTATCCGAGTTGGTCAGGACATGCATATAAAAAGTCGACTAGTCGTTTCCGATCCACCGTGAGAAGATGAAGCCGCGACGAGTTTCACTCTAAGCCCGACCTCAAGCGGCAGGCTCTAATACTTGAGAATGATGTATCTATTTTATCCATCTCGTGTTAGTTATGGGTGCTTCGTAACTTGGGCGGAGTTTGATGATACTGACAGTGCATGGATGATACCCGGGATGTATCCGAGGATGGTCAAACAGATATTGATCAAGAGATCAGCACCGCAACCTCTCTCGAGGAAGACACCGATTGGTGGGAGGATGATGGCAAGGATGATCTTGCAGATGTCGCTGTTGAGGCAGAAGAAGAAGAAGAGAAGTCAGTCATCGTCTCAAGCTTGAAAAAGCAAAACAAGGAGCAGGAGAAGAGAAGAAGAAATAAGAAACAACAACAACAAAGGGCAACGACTTACGAAGCGGTAAAGGCCATCTTGGACGAGTGAGAGAGTTATCTAGGAAGAGATGGAGATTTATCCTTGGTTGACGGCTGGACGTGATGCCACAGAGCGGTCGATGGTCGATGATCGATAGTGGTGAGAAGAGAGAGTGTGTTGTTGATGGGAAGATGTTGAGGGGGGAAGGAAGCGGAAGTCGGACAAGCAGGTATTTAAACTAGTCCGGCCACAGGCAGGTCAGCTACTAGGTAACTTAGTGCGAGTCTGCCCTTTCTCTTCTCCTCTCCTCTCCTCAACCAAGGCAGCCAAAGCTGGCAAGGGAAAAAGCCCCAGCAGCAGCAGCGGCGGCTTTCGGCCCTTGAAGAGCGACCAAAAACACAGCAAGCTTTGATAAGTCAGCGGAAGTGGCCAATCAGCGGCCGTCAATATGGGGGCTAAATCTAAAGTGGGTTACAGGCGAGATAAGGCGCGACCCGGGGATACTTCGCTTGCCATACAAATTCTGCGCGGCCACAAAGTAGCTCGAGGTCGCTGCGGATCTTGCGTAATGATCGACCCCTCGCCTGGTTACGTCATCTTCAGCTCCAGCTTTAGCTTCTACTCGTCAGTTCCAGGCAGATTGTCAGGTCACCGAGCAAGGGTCGATGGTATTCATAGCAACGGAGCTCGCTAAGCCCAACGGTGTCGGGAGCCACGACAACCGCCACATATGACGGGACCTCTGACGTCTTTTGCTATGGCGCAGAAGTCTTGTTTTAAGGCTGCGTGCCGGACGACCGACCTCTGGGTCAGATGGAAAAGGCTGGCGGCGGAGCTTGTGCTTTTTGTGTTCCTGGCTTCCTGCCTGCTTTTCGTTGCCTTTTCTTCGCGCTGGTGCCTTGTGACGGGCCAAGCAGCCCTAAAGGCACCTGAGGCCTTGGCTGATGTAATCAAAAGGAAACTTTCAGCTTCCGCGACTGCCGGCCGCGGCTACCGTTGGCGGAGTTTTGATGTTCCGGTTTCTTCCGCGCACGTGATATAGACGCCGCTGGGGCCCAGGCCTGGCAAAGGGTGTCGAGGGGAGATTTGGAGATGGCCTCTTTTAATTACCGAGTTGATCAAGGGTTATTATTATGGCCCCCGTTTTTGCATGGTTGACGGACGCTATCAAATAAGGCAACCCTTTTTGCTGCTTTACCCTGCGCCTAAGGCGTGCTTCCGTTGTACTCCAGATTACCGTTGGTTGCGCCCTCCCATTGAGCAGTCGTCCTTCAAAGGCTCTCCTCCAGCTGTTTCCGGGAGATGGGTAACTCGCAAGTCTACGCCGTATATCCCACTTGCTGAGTCGCCAACTATACTGCAAGTCGGACATCTGCTTGAGAAATTAATGTACCTAACGATCTGATGCGTGCATAAATGCAACTTGACAGGTGTGTTTTTCTCTGTGGGAAGAATATCACTATGCAGGCCAGGTGCCTAGCATCCCGTCTCAACAAAAAATTCTTTACCCAAACCTGGCAGGCCTCCCTGGACGGGCTACCCATCTTGAGAGGGGGCTTTACTAGGATGGCCACGGGAAAATATAGTGGCCAGGCGGCCTGAGGGCAACAAGGCGGAACAAAGAATAGGCAACCCCCAACATGCGGTGCATGCAAGTGACAGCGAATCACTAGTCTTGGGCTAGTTACACAAGGCGTTCGAATGACCAGGAAACGATCGATTGGAGAAGACCATGATTTAATCCCTCTAGACTAAACCAGAGCTCTGGGCTGCGATGGTGAAGATGTATCACTTCGACGGTCTAAAAAAAGCCCTGCATCCAGGCCTGGGTTGAAGCGATAAATAAATAGGGCGGATAAGCTGCCTGGCACACACACAAACACAGTTTAATCTGTTTCTATACTCCCCCCAGAGGCACATATAAAACCAGTCAACATGGGGACTTCTACCTCGATACGTATGCTGGAGCTGGTAACAGAGTATCCAGCTACTGTCCTGGGTACAGTCTTTCTGCTATACCTGATCTCTCTCGCTGTCTACCGGCTGTTCCTACACCCTTTGGCGGGATATCCCGGGCGCAAGCTCGCCGCTCTTTCCGTCTGGTACGAGTTCTTCTACGATGGCATCCAGAAGGGACGGTATACCTTTGAGATTCAGCGCATGCACGAAGAGTATGGACCAATTGTCCGTATCAGCCCAGATGAATTGCATGTCAACGACCCTGGGTTTATCAGCGAACTGTATGCTGGCCCTGGCAAACGACGCGACAAATACCCCTATTACAGCACTCAGTTTGGTCTTCGTGATAGTGTAGGGGGTACTCCGGGACATGACCTGCATCGTTTGCGCCGCAGTGCTCTAAACCAATTCTTCTCAAAGGCCGCCATCGCAAAGCTAGAACCCATGATCCAGCGAAAAGTCGAGAAGCTAGCACACCAGTTTGAAAGGCATGCAGAGACTCGAGGACCAATCCCCCTGACCGTGGCTTTTAGCTGCATGACAACCGACATCGTTACCGAGTATGCCTTTGCCAATAGCTACGACTTCCTTGATTCGCCCACCTTCGAGCCGAATTTCCATGAAGCCATCTCTGCAGGGAGTCTTATCGCGACCTGGCAGAAGCAGTTCCCGTGGCTGATACCAGCAATCAATGCTGTACCACAATGGATATTACGCAAAATTAACTCGAAGGCTGCAGCATACGCCAAGTGGCAGCAGGATATGCGCGTAGAGCTCGCTAATGAAAAATCTAAAATTGCTGCCGGGGAGGTTCCGGACGGTGCATCCCGTACCATCTTTCGTGAACTCCTCACCGGTCCTTTGCCAGAACAGGAGAAACGGCTCGAACGGATTTGGCAGGAAGGCCAACTCGTCGTCGGCGCAGGGACAGAGACCACTGCATGGGCATTGACAGCTACCCTCTTCTATATCCTTGACAACCCAGCTATTGTCTCCAGGCTGCGACAGGAGTTAAACGATGCCATTCCCGATCCAAACCAAAGCGTAAGTTGGACAGAACTGGAGAATCTTCCTTATTTAAACGCAGTGATATCCGAGGGCTTTCGTCTCTCCTACGGCTTAAGCACAAGATTACAACGCATCAACCCCATTGGAACAATGCATTTCAAGGCGCCGAGATATGGAAGCCGATATTCTAGCACCGCGAAGACCACTGAATGGGTGGAATACGACATTCCAAAGGGAACGCCGGTGGGAATGACCTCGGCTTTGATACATGTCAATCCCGACATATTCCCGGATCCATATGCCTTCAACCCCGACAGGTGGCTCGATGAGCATGGAAAGCGCCATAGGAGACTAGATGAGTACCTGTTAAATTTCTCAAAGGGTAGCCGGCAATGCATTGGTATCAAGTATGTTCAATTTATCATTACCTCCAACTTCCCGTTCTTAGGCGCACTTGCTAATACATTTGCTATTGAACAGCCTAGCCCGTGCAGAAGTTTACATGGGTATTGGACTCTTGATCAGGCGCCTTGGGGATAGAATGAAGCTGTTTGAGTGTACCAAGGAGGATGTAGAGGTATATTACGATCGATTCGTGCCAACGCCGAAGAATGGGTCGAAGCGCGTACGCGTAATGGTCACGCCAAACTAATGTGACGGGGGCAACTTTGAGATATTGGAGTATTAAAAGCAGGAACGGAAAAGGGAGGGGCGTATATCCAAGTTAATTGTTTAATATTTATTATATGGACAATAATGAACGACAAATAGCGGGTTTGCATTCCTTTACAGTCGGTTCGAGATTTACTGTTTGATAAACACGTAAATGCCAAGCTTTTTCGCCAAGCCTTTTGATCTCCAAAAGATTTCATGGATTAAAGGCAAGCATTTTATACGCAGATGCAAAGGCAGAATCCTACCATTTATATGTAGGCCTTTACCTCCCTCGAGGCATCGTGTCCATGTCAACTTTCCTGCGGTGCTGTTGGGGCCCAACAAAATGGCGGCCAATTGGTGAAGTCCCAAGCCGGACACGACATATAGCACACTTCTCTCAGACGGCAGCCTCAGCAGCTACATCACGACAAACCCTACGCATAGGGAATATCCAATGGAATATACTGGGCTCTGCTACGATACTGACTCCAAACCCATCA
Source organism: Nannizzia gypsea CBS 118893 (assembly GCF_000150975.2). NCBI lineage: Eukaryota > Fungi > Ascomycota > Eurotiomycetes > Onygenales > Arthrodermataceae > Nannizzia > Nannizzia gypsea. The sequence goes on along the minus strand of NW_003345201.1, from coordinate 512,627 downwards.
GCAGTGGTAAGTGCTACTAGTGCACTCTTTGGTTTTCTCAGTACCTAATAGTCGGTAGACACCAGATAGTATATTATCAAAGCTCCCTTCGTTCAGCACCCAGCTCCATCCCGACAGCCATGTCCCTCTCCTCCTCGTCACGCCGGCGTTCGCCCAATGGCTAGAAAAAGACAATACATTCCTCCCTAAGTTACTACAGCATTGCTTCCGAGAAGCAGCAGCAGCTGAAAATCTCGAAATATGCTCGGTGGAGGCGGTGGTTGATAGCCTACCTGCACCTGTGGACATTAAACACAATGCCTTAGAAGGGTTTTCGCTGGCGATTGTCAATTGGGGCGCTATATCAGGCAAACTAGTACCTCAAAGAGGTATTGAGAATATCTCTTTCTCTCACGTTGAGCCAAAGCTCTCGATTTCTATCCGTGACCCGTCCGCAAGCACCGAACTTGAGGTTGGAATGCCCATGGGCAACACGCTTTTCACCACTGGTAGACCGTACACAATGTACGCTTCTAGGTGGAAATCTACAGAATCGATCGATGAGATTCCTCAGATCACGGATCGATGTGACATTCGGACGTGTAGGGTTGAGCTACGAACGAAGTCCTCGCTCAAATCGCTTAGCGCACCTCTGCACCCCGTTACTGAGCCAAGGATAGTAGCGGAGAGTATGGGGAATATACTTAAGACCGTCTCCAATGGATCAAGCCCAGAAAAGGATATCCCAGCATCTACTGAGTTAGAGAAGGCTATACCACAATATATCAAGGACCACAACCTTGAAAGCCAGAGACTGGCTGTTTGGGCGATGGTAACACCCAAAAGCATAGCACAAACTCATATTGGAGCCGCTTCCGGCGGCGCTATTGATGTATCGGCTGCTCTGAAAAGGGGATCACGGCTTTATCGTGTCATGAGCGGTGGAGGCGGATGGGGCAAGAAGAAAGGCCTGCTCTCTCTTGATCCCGAGTACTCGTATGACGATGAAGAACCGATATCCAACCTTGTTTCAATACACGAGATATTCGATGAGGATGTTTCTGAGAAACATAGTGACGATGCCATCTTGTTCAATGTGCTGGAAAACACACCTAAATTTACAGACGTTGACGGGCTGATGATGAGTCCATTGCGTGAGGTTGTGACGACCGGTGACGTCGTGCAATTCTTTGTTGCATCTTTGGATAATAACCTGGACAAAGCGGCTATGCAACCAGAGCCCGCGGTGATGCATGAAAGCACAGGGAAAGAGACCACTGTTCTGGACTTTTCCGTCCTCCCTGCTCCCACAGATGCTCCCGTGCGGTTACCTAGCGAGGGGCTTCAGGACGGGTCTAAGAAGCTAGATGACATTATTGTAAAAGCAAATAAGTTCGGCGCCTCCTCTGAGAAGTCCATGGTCTATGCTAGGACCGCGGGTGATTTGATGGGGGACCGAGTCCAAGCCTCAGGCACCAAAATTGACATCCCTGGTGCCAGGCTTGTGATTGAAATACCGTCTGAAGAGCCTTTCTTTAGAATGTAATCTATAGACATGTACAATAGAGAATCGAACATATCATAATCATGAGAGTCAACGTCCATCCCTTCCTAACCGTCTTTTTTATATCAACCGTGAGCTCTATCGCCAGCTGACTCAGCGGAATACACACGTGATGCTTGGCATCTCCCAGCAACGACCCAAAAGTCAAACCTCAGCTTAACAACATCTTGTAAGGGTCAAGCAGGAAAACAACTCGCCATCTCCCATTAATCCTCGACTCAACTCGCCCGTCTCGAGATTCGTTGCTCTATCAAGCTCTATCCTCTCTCCCAGATCCAACACCTCCTCTAAGGAAGCTTCCTTCTCACCGCCGCCAAGATGTCTACCGATCTTTGGTGAGTGCCTGGCTCGTTGAAGGCGGCTTTACACCAGCGCCTTTTTCCCCTTGCTATCTCCCGTAAAGCGGTTTAAATATAAGAGATATCTTGCTAATCATGTTCCTTGATACGTGTTTATAGCCCCGTATATGCGGTTAGTTAAATCCCTTACATGTTGTCGTCGTCCGCGGAACCGCAGGCGAACCTCGATTCTGAGAGCTTCCATCGAGCTCATCCACGCGAATGCGAAGAGACGCCATCTAGCTTCATCAATCAAACACTGACATCTCGTTGATATCATATAGCCCTTCTTCGGTGCGCTAGGATGTTCATCCGCCATCATTTTCACCTGCTTCGGCGCTGCCTATGGCACCGCTAAGGCCGGTGTTGGCATTTGCTCCACCCTCGTCCTCAGACCTGATATGATTGTTAAGAGTATGATTCTGTCCTACGTCCAGCGCGTATGCTCTGGTATATTGGCGTGAAAGCTTTACTGATGACGACGCAGATATTGTCCCCATTGTTATGGCTGGTATTATTGGTATTTACGGATTGGTCGTGTCTGTCTTGATTGCCAACGACTTGAAGCAAAACTTGCCACTATACACTGGATTCGTCCAACTTGGTGCTGGTCTTGCTGTCGGTCTCGCCGGTCTTGCTGCTGGGTATGTTCTTCACCGCTTTGACGTAACGGGTTTATGTTTCGTGTTAATTATGCTAACCGGTTGTTTCTTACTTGTGATGCAGTTTCGCTATTGGTATTGTTGGTGATGCTGGTGTTCGTGGAACTGCCCAACAGCCCCGACTTTTCGTCGGTATGATTCTTATTCTCATTTTCGCTGAAGTTTTGGGTGAGTATCTTTCTTCCAGTAGAGTATATATCCCTGGCTCTAAACGTCGTTACTAACGATCAACTAGGTCTTTACGGCCTTATTGTTGCTCTATTGATGAACTCCCGTGCCAGTCTCGAAGCTACCTGCTAAACTGGAACTGTCAATAAATTCCATCGACGAGCATCTTTTAAGTCGCATACACCACACCCTTTGACGAATACGGGACATCAGTCAATGTGATAGAAGATGGAGGGAGTTACGACAAGGTATATAAGTTAACGCCACCATCAGCTATCGTTCCGTGGCCATTGTCCCAGCTGATATCAAACCTCTATTTGGATACAAATGCAGCAGAAAACCAAGCTATCCCGTTTCAATATCTATATCATCTTAGTTGTCTCTTATCCTAATCCCTTTTTCCTTGCCCTTTTTTGCATGTATTCACGTTATTTCGTTATGTTCAAGAGTTGTCGTTTCGTCTCTTTACCAGTAGTGCGGATAATTGTATCATAACAGATAGCGGTTATAAAGCGGGGATTTCTACTACACTTAATAGTTTGATAATACGGTCAGTCGACTCGTGTAAATGTAGAAGGATTCGATATTGTGAATCCTCTGATGTATTCTTGATGCCTGGGAGATATATGTAGAAGATAACTAAACGAGGAAAAGAAGTTACCAAGAAAGCGAAAGAAGAACAGCATATTCTAGGATGGGAGATGATGGGATGGATAAGGATTATCTAGACATTCGAATCAAAACGAGATAGGAACGCCGGACAAAAAAAGGTACGCACAGGATATGCATAGATAGGCGAGCTAGAGAGAAAAAGGTGTAAAAGTGAAGAAACAAAAGAAACGAAGACAAAGACTGATTATATGCAATGGTACCCCGGTGAAGGTAGATGGATATAAACGAGGACGGGGGAAAAGAACCTAGAACCAGAAACAATAAGGCTCTTAGTTCTTATCCAACTTCCGTCTCAAGGTCCTTGTCTTTTTTAGCAGCTTCTTGTGCTTGTGCTTCTTCATCTTTAGCTTCCGTTGTCTCTTGACACTGATGGTATACATTCGCTCGCGCTGGCGCTGGCCCTGGGCACGCTCCCACTGCAACTGTCTAATGACCATTCGCTGGAGGAAGCTCTGCTTTGGCTCGGAGACTGAACGGTCACTAGTCTCTTGGTCTTGGTAGATGGATGACTCACCCTGGGCGGAAGGGGCCTCCATATCATCTACGCGGACGAAGGGAGAAGCATATGCCTCGTATGACTTGCGGCCCTCTGCGTTGCGGCTTTCGCGAATAGTAAGGACGGTGGAAAACGTTTGGTCGCTGGGCTCGGACTCAGCGGCAGCTTCTGCAGCGCCGGACTTGTCTGCGGCGGATTCCATACCTGCGGCGCTTTCGAAAGCACCGTCCATAGGGGTAGGAGCTGGAGGGGGATTGAATGGTCGTAGGCGCTTAGCGAACTCTTGGATGGAAGCTCGTAGCTCCTGGGTAGGTACGCCATCGAGATGAGTGACGTCTGACTCGGCGTGGATGGACGAAGCTTGTGAGATGGCGTTTCTAAATTCGATATCCTCAGCGGATGCCTGATGCTGGCCAGGGAGGTTCTGCTCGATCGCGTTAACGGCGGAGGAAAGGGTGTATATCACGTCCTTTTGCCTTGCGGCAGCTTGCTTCTTCGGCGAGAAGATGGCCGAGAAGGTTTTGCTGTCGTTATTTGGAGGTACGGAAGTAGTTATTGACATGGGTCGGTGGATGGAAAAGAACGAAGCTACATGGACATCTGGAAAATATCAACGTCAGTTCAGAGCCGTTACAGATATATATAGATATATGTATATGCGTTGAAGAAGAGCTTATTTACCGTGAGGATGCAGGTGCTGCGTGGAGGGTACGCTCGGCAACTTCAGCGAGCTGGCCTGCTTCGACTTTGCTGTCTCGCCATCCTTGCCGGCACGCTTTCTAGACGACCGGCCTTCTCTCTTCTCTACGTCCTTCTTGCTCGACGGCCCGCTGCTGACGCTCTTTGCCGGCGTCTGGGCGGGCGGATCGATGCCTCTGGACCCGTCGCTGGGAGGCACGGGAGGCTTCGAGGACGAGTATCGACGCTGATGGCGGTACGGAGGGTTCCCACTGCTAGGTCCGGGAGCAGGGCTGCTCGAGGAGACGGCCAGGAGGACTGCTCGCGACGGTAGAGCGGCCGTTGACGGCAACGCCGCCCGGCGCACAGAAGAAGAGATCATGGCTGCCGTTCAACACCAGCTGGAGGGCCAGCGCAGGCAAAGGGGGGCGTAAGACAGTGAGAAAACCAGGCCGATGCAGCACTGGCAGCCGACTCTGAGGGCTTGCAGGCACCAGTTGGAGATTCGGGAGTTGTTGGGCTCTGCTTTTGCTTGCTCTGCGTTGCTGTTCGGCTGGCAGAGAAAAAGACGAACCTGAAGTTCTTGCATGAAGTTCGGTCACAAGCCGTGATGCTTAGTAAGAGGTCACGTGAACATTTAGCCGCCTGGGAGCTTTTGGTATAGAAGATACTTTAGATGGAAGAAGTAGAAGATGGGACGGAGATGAGTGATAACTTGTTCATTACTATATAGCTATTTTCAACTGAGTGGCAGGTCCGCCGGAAGCAGTAGGAGATGAAAGAAATGGGGACATATGTAGTAGGGCATATAGACAAAAACGACGAAGGTGACGCAGTGGAAAAGCAAAGTAAAGCAGGAGGAATCTCGAAGTCAGGCCTGGTCACGGGAGAAGCAAAGACGAAAGAGAAAGGGGGAGAGAGATAGGAAATAGGCCAGTTTTATCCTGGGGAGCTGTGTGTAGATGGCTGGTCGGCTGATCAAGCTAGT
>NW_003345201.1:322262-506352 GCF_000150975.2 Nannizzia gypsea CBS 118893 | reverse complement strand
CACTTGGTAGATTGGTTTGGCTTGATGATGAGGATCGCAAGTTGGTGAGGTGGGCTGGCGGGTAAGAAGGTATGTCGATACTGTAGAGGCGTGAAGTAGGAAATGAGCAGGCCAGGGATATCAGTCATGTTTGATTGTCGTCAGTTTAACCCTCATAAGATAAGGTTGTTCAAGTTCTTCTGTATGATCATGTCCTGGACCGAGTCCATAGTCGCCTTCAGTAGGGTGGTGTCAGTTGCGTTGGTGTAGTGAGTGTATATCTCTCTTTCAGGGACACGGGTGATGCCTTTGAATCTGTCTGCAAAGTACTTTGCGGAAGCCTCGAAGTCGCCGTCCCGTCCGCTGTAGTCCGGGAAGTGCTTGGATACAGGTGATATGGCGAGTTTCTCCTTGAAGAGGTCAATCTTGTTGAGGAAGAGGATGACAGGCTTGCGTTTGAACCATTCACCGTTTACAAGGGATTCGAAGAGCATCATTGCTTCATGCATTTGGTTCTGCAGACGTTAGTTAGTCTTGAGTGTAGTAGCATCGGAAGCATATAGCTTAGTGTGACTTACGGCAGTCTGGTCTTCTACTAGACACTGGTCGTAGCCGGAGAGTGCCACCATAAACAGCAGACACTGTACGCCCTCGAAGCAATGGATCCATTTCTTCCGCTCCGACCGCTGCCCGCCGACATCCATCATGCGGAAGTTTATCTGTCCAAGCTCGAAGAGGGTCTCGGTGATTCCGGTTGTGCGCAGCCGAGAGTGAAGCATGTCCTGGTTGTTCGGCAGCCAGCCAGGTGTGAATATCCGATCTAGCGAGTTGAAGTAGCTGTCCATAACTGTCAGAATAACCGGTTCAAAAGAGGTAGTAGATTGTGTCCGCTGCCCGACTTACTAGTGGAGGTTATCGTGCAGTGCGAACTCGTGGCCTCGGGCCACTGCCTTCTGGACACCGGCGTCCTCCCACATCGTCTTGACGGCCTCCCGTACTTTGATATCGGTGAAAGCTTCATCGCACTCGACGTCTGCTTCGCTCGTCTGGATAAAATGGGCGAGTGGCTAGATTGTTTTGATTCGGTGGTTAGCCTTAGCTAGCTCATAAAAATAAAAATAAAAATAAAAATACGCAAGGTCGAACAAAGAACAGCAACAAAGAGAGCGACGACGGTTATATCGTCATACGTACCTCTGTAGCTTCATGCTCGAAGCTTATGTTTTCCGCCTCCATGATCTCGATGAGCAGCTTGAAGGCGACAATCATGTTGGAATAGATGACCGCTCGAGTCTGCCGGCGTTCGTCTATGGGGAATCCGCCGGAGTGGATGATGCGCATCTGCTTGATGATGGTCGACTTGCCGGACTCGCCAGCGCCTGCGAGGAGGGGGCAGTTAGCAGGGAGTCAGGAGCAGGTAGGTAGTAGGTAGTGATTGGTAGCGATGGAACAGCTATATACTCACCGAGTAGCAGTATCTTGACCGTCCTGTCGTACTTCTTCTTGTCTGCCCGGATGACTTTGTCTATGGCAGCACTCTGCTTCCCTTGCTCCCTCATCTCGGGGGTGATGTCCTTCGAGCTCATGCAACCCATGGTGCCGACGCGAGGTAGTTAGGCCTCTAGAAGACGACGGAGCAGCAGTCAGCAATGCACACGCTCAGGTCTCGTTTGTCTGTCTCTCTCTCGCCTCTTCGCCCTCAACGTCAAGGCCTACCAGGTAAACTCGTTTCGTGCAAAAGCGGTTTTATGCTGGAATCAGTTTCAGTCCGACTTGGGGGGGGAAGGATGCTGGACTCCGGCTCGTAGCACAGAACACACAACCAGGATGCGACGCCAGGACGAGAATACACCATCAACAAGGTCTGGATGTCTCGTTTTGTCTCGTCTTGTGCAGAGTATCTCTCTCTCTTCTCTCTTTCTGTCCGTCACTTCCTCTGTTTGTAATTCTCCTGGGATTTCGAGTGGCAGCGTCAGTCAGCGGGAGGGAAGGCTGTATACGAGACAAGCGCAGCGGCGAACTATCGAAGGGAGCAGCCTCGTCTTTCGAGAACAACCAAATAATATATAGTAGGGCAAGATGCAAGATGCAGGCGGAGGGCTCCGAGAGAGGATTGCCGAATGTATGTATGTATAATAGTTATAAGGTAAAGGATGGTTCGGGGGCTGCGAGGTACTTCGCCGTTTCTGCTGCTTGCTTGCTGCTGGTTGCTTTCAAGGGTTTGCGAAATGCAATGCGATGCGATGGATGGGCCGGCCGGACAGCCCCAGGGATTTGCAGAAGAAGAAAGGAAAAAGAAAAGAAGAAGCAGAAGCAGAAGAAGCAAAGAAGCAAAGAAGAAGTTTGGCCCCGTTCAAGGTTTGTTTGGCCCGGGATGGTCCAGTTGATGTATGGCTCTGGCTGTCAGATGGGTGCATAAGTATACGGAGCAGAGGCTGCGAGATGCGCCTCAGAAGAGCTCTCGGGCGCCGTCGGGGAGAAGTATCACCGTGTCACTCTCTGAACTGATAGCTATCTATACGGTAGGGAGAGGATGAGGGCGAAGCTGTCTCTTGAAGTAGCTGTGTGCGGTAGTTGGTCTTCTGTCTACCCGCGAGAGGCGCCACCTCTCGCCCTCTATTGACATCATCATCATCATCATCATCATCATCACCACCGCTAACTACGGAGTATATCTTACTACCACCACTATCACCACCGCCACCAACAACATCTACATACAACATCACCGTCAAAGCAGAAGAGGACTATAATCCTTTGCATCGTATTATTACAGCACACACCCCGGCTCCGCCTAGCAAAAAACGTGGCCGGCCTCCCCACGCCCTGCATGGGGTCCCTTCGTTTCTCCCCTCCCCTTCCTCCGGCAGAGAGAGCAGAGAGCAGAGGGCAGATAAAGGACGGCAACGGTTAACAGATTAAAGGGAACGATGGCGTGGTTTGGCATGCGGCCCGTTGGCCTTCGGTAGCGCCATCGTCGTCTTTTCAAACCAGCAAGCTCGACGTAGGGCTATATCTGTGAAGACGATAAGTGCCAGGATCCGGAGGATGCAGAGCAAAACGAGCCCTTTTCGATACGATATAACCCCGTCCGGATGCAACCCCCGGCACATCCTCCGTCTTCTCTTTGGCTGGCTTGACCGGCCAGGCTGTTGCTGGTTGGTGCCGTTGCTGCTGGTCTCTCGGGTTCCTTACGGGCACCACCTCCAATGCTGCTGCTGGTGCTGCTAGGGCCCCCTGGCCCTGGCAAGCTCGGCCAACGATAGGCGTTGGCAGACTGAAGGAGAAGTGAAACGATGCATCTGTTTCATCCCCTACGAGAACGAGAAGATACGCTGGTCCGCGGTCGGTTCGGTCGCTCTTCTTCTCTCTTCCTCGCTTTTCTGCAGCTGCCTCGATCTCCTTATTCCCGGTGGCGTCCGCTGCTCACTAACCTAACCACTTATACACCCGGAGCTAGCCACCAGATTCATCGACCTTCTCCTGCCTCTGCTTATCTTTCTGACGCCAGACAACCGCCTGGACAACAATATACCCTCGGTTCGTGCCCTCTCGAAGATCTGCTAATTACCTAAGTAAGTATTACACTTACTAGCGCAAAGGTTAGCCCTCCCGTCGAATGAAGAAAGCCAATTATTAAAATTAGCGACGGTTTCTGCAACCTTTTTCTTCTTGCTTTTTCTCCCTTTTTTTTTGCGCCCTCCTTCTATCGATCGTTCCCTGGAGACTCTGAAAGTGACATGGTGAGCATCTCGAAGGTTGGAGGTTGAAAGCTGTCCAGGTCGGTTCGGTTCATGACCCCTGGACGGGGACGGGGAGAGCGGAGAAGGGAGTTTCCCTGGACTCAACGCATCATCTCCGAAGCCTGTCTCATCGATATCACTTGTCTTTTCGGCACACGGAAGGCTACACTAGTGTATATTCTTCCCTCAAAAGTAGGGGAAAGAGCACAGATGGCAAAGCCTGGCAGCCAGGTTGTTGGGCTGGGCTAGCTGGCTGGCTGGTCTACTGGTACTGGTAGATGGCTTACTATGCTAGTTCGAATAGAGAGGACTATGTTCTGCAAGTCTCAAGGTTCAGTGGAGCTGGGCCCAGGAAGAAGGGCCTGGGGATGTTCTTCGTCTTCTTCTCCCACACGAGGACTCGAGTGGAGTTGGTCTTCTTGATGGCAGCGAGGAGGCTCAGAGCTTGGGTGTATATACATCAAGCTACTTCTTGCACATCATCCACATATCATATCATCATTATGGATATGATCGAACAACGTATCCATCCATGTCATGGCCACTTGTTCCTCGTCACACGCCCGTTGTTCTTTTTTCTTCGCTCCTCCTTCTCTTCCTTCTTGACTTGTCCAATCAACCCGCCAGCGTCTGTCGTGTGACAGACCTAAAGGACCCTTTCGTACCCTTATTTTTTATAGATATACGCATATTGATAGAGATCTTCGATCGCTAACGACACCCTTCACAGACAACCGCGGAGGTTACCACCATAAAAAGCTATTCTTCCCTTTAGTGTGCTTTTTCGCCACCGCTCCTGGAGAGATGGCTTTTTGCTTGACGGACACAAGACATTCAAGCATATTCTTGACTTCCCACCACCGTGCATCTTCCGCGTGTTCAGCTTCACATGGGAGGAACTGGTGGTTTGAGATTTATGCTGTGTATCCTTGGTATGCTTCTCGTGCATACGAAGGAAGCACGATGGACGGACGATATCCCAAGTTGGGTCATGGCGGTATCCAGCACCCAGCACTTCGGTGTACCCCGTATAGACACTATACACATCAGTTTCCATGACATGGAGCCGCGCCATCGTCTTGGTCCAGCTGCAAGCCCAACTCTTAGAACATGAGAGATCACCTCCTGCTTTGCCGCCTGCCATTTTCACCCTCCCCAAGGGAAAAAAACGTCTAAGCTGAGGAGAAACAGAACAGCAACATAAGGAAAAAAAAAAGAAAATCACTGAACAAAAAAGAAAAGAAAGATAAAAAAGCATATAATATATCTCAGATGGCTTTTTATTATTTTACTTTACTTTTATTTTTTTATTTTTCTCATTGCGCAGGTGGCAATCCCCGTGCAGATCAATTTATCCCTTTCATACTATTTCTTTTACTTCCAGCTTATCTCCCCCACCGAACTCATCTATAATGGGGTTCAGAGGCCAGCTAGAAGAAGATCTCTTGCTTGCTGCTCACTCTTGCTGTCCTTTCTCTTTCCCCCCCCGTAAACCATTTGCTGAAGGTTGCGGTTGCGGGACGATAGCCCTCCAATACTTACATGAACAGGAGAAAAAGTTCGTTTTTCTCCGTATACGAACCTCCGCATGTGACTGCGCTTCTACCCCAGCGCCCAGCCAGAGGGACGAGACGCCATCTAACTATGGAGTCCAGGGCCTCGATTTGCAAGCTTGATCCAATACGTATGGAGGAAATGGAGGTGTCTTCTGAACCGGCCGTGCAAGTGTGCGGTCTCCATTGGGCATCCTGGGACAACTAGTGGTCCAACAGGGCGCCTACGAGTATAGATAATCGAAATACATTAGTTCTCGATATGCACGGAGTGTGTCAAAACGCCTGAGCCAAACGAGTAAGCCTTCATTAGTGGTTTGCAGGCTGAAGCTGTACTCCGCATCTTTGACAATAATGTTTCTTTGAAGGAATGTAGATATAACTGATTCCATCATAAACGAAAGTCATCATTCTCCCGATGACTCTCCAGACTTTTCAGGAGACACACAGCCAAAACATCATACTTTCTCGCTAGCTGTACTTTCTCTATGACGCAGCTGTGGAAGAGTTGCCTAACGTCGCTGACATGGTTGGTAAAGTCACATTGAACCACAGCCAGTATCGCGCGCGTATTTCTAGAGCGCGTTGCGGCTGCGTACCCACAGACAACACTGGTACGGAGTAGAAGATATCTCGAATAAACCTATATACTGTGTTTCCACTATAGTTACTGCAAAATCACGATGATCAGAAACACAACCTAAGAGCATATACTTGCCCGGCTATAACTCCCTGTGGGGACTAGCATCTGGGGCGAGAGTGTATCCCGTCGTTGGATATCAAAACTACCAAACTCAGCTCTTCCTCTGTTGTACGCGAGTATAGTCTTTTGTTTGAGATATAACCTTCCTATGTACCTTCCGATACGGGTTCAGCCACCTCTGACAGCTCCCGTTTGGTGAACACGAAATCACCCTCCCGCTGGCTTTGAGCTACCTGCTTGGCGAAGCGGGATATTTATATGGTATCACAATGTCAGCTTCCGCTATGGTTGAGGATTGACCTTTGTTCCGTACTATCTTTAGTTACGCTTCTCGGTTCCGTGTGTGGCTGATGCTGGTGCTTTGTACATCCGTCCTCGACGTATATCCATGTAGTTGGATGTTGCCACTCAGCTCTTCGATATTGATAGAAACGGTCCTTAAAACGTTCACGTTGGATCCATGCAGCCACACAGAGACGCTATCTTTTACCTCCTTTCTTGATTCTGCAAAGTCTACCTCCAGGACAACGGTTGGCCACGTATTTGTCCGATACATGGGTCACTGTCAGGACTCCTTGTCTCTATCTGGTGCTTTGGCCGTTGTCGCTGCTCCAGGATGTTGAAGATGGCGAGCTGATCCGCTACATCGTTGTATCAGGGAAGAGACTTACGTGTCTTGAACATGGTGGTAATCGAGTCTTCTCAAGCGATTACCGTGCTCTATTATATTAACCTTCTCGTTTGTGAGAAACGACGTGGTTATGGGCCCTTATAACTACTTTTCCTCAAGAAACAACTGCGTTCACAGCTTATGACTCTCTTGGTATCTGCTTACCCGGGGTATTGTGCCTTGTAGGTTGTCCACCGTCTTCATTGACTATACAGAGCATGATATGATGCTTTTTTTAGGTTGTTATATTAGGCTTAAAGTACTGTGTAGAATGCCTCTTTATTTGATATAGAGTTGGAGATAACCATTCCGTGACTAGGTGGCGTGCGATTTTATGCAATGGATGTGGTTGTATCAAAGGGACGCCGCAAGGGGCAAAGAGGATAAACAGCTCCAGATATCTGGTTAGTTGGTTAAGCTTTGTAGCGGAGATTCCGATGTAAAAATAGCTCTAATGGTGTGTATCTAGCAGAGGTTCTACCAATTACCGATTCTGTATGCAGAGAGCACAGATGGGGTTGGGAAGCCCCTAAATACTGGAGGCCGTGGAGTGAATCGGGAAGGGCAAGTTGGTGAATAATTGCTTAGTTGGCTTGTATTCTGGCTCCAAGATTGATTGTAGATATTCAGGCAATATTGATAGCTTAGAATCAATGGTGAATATCATTCATTACATCTACATCGTAATGGTGGATGTATGGATATTGAGGCGTTGAAGGCGTTCCTTCTTTTACGAACATTTTACTTCTGGCTAACCACGGAGTAACTAGTTAAGGCAGGATTCTGGAATTGTCCCAAGCATATAATTGCTTTTACAGCCACACGATGTTGTTGCCAGCAAGGCCAGATAACGACATAGCTAGTTAGTACTCCGTAACTAACTAGTCAACTAACTTTGTGGAGAGAGGCGTTTACGACATGCGATCCGGATGGGGGAGGTCAACGCACTGCGATTGGCAAGCCCAGAAAGTATGATATCGGCCCGCAGGACACCAAGAGGGTTGGGAGCCGCCAGCCCATTCGATAGTGGTCTTTAGACACCTTTTGCCTTTTCGTATGAAGTCCTCTTTGGTCTAAATCGCGAAGAACTTTGCTCGTTCCATTGCACAGGCACCTCTGGGGACTTTCCTTTGTTTTGCCTGCTCTGACGATATCTTGGTCTTGGTGAGCTTTTCTTCTTTTTGCCTTGTGATGACGGCCAATTGGCGGTGCGAGAGCATTCCTGGTGGTGGCACTGGCGACATCAAGACGTCTTAGGAATTTCCTAAATCGGCTTTAGAAAACTCAGAGATATGTCCCTCTTCGGCTCCAGAGGATCACATAACGTCCTTTGGCACATCGGGTATGCATGACCTGAAACGTCATTCTGTTAATCGATACTTAGTGAACTACTCGTATACGATTACGACAACGAGCTCTTCGTTACCTTCTCTGAGTGAGCTATTCTCGCGAAATTTGCGATGACCCTTGAGCCATTCTTTTTATCACAGCTGGCCAGCGTGGATCGATCGCCTTGCTTTCTGCCCAGATGTTCCCTTTATTGGTATCTTGATACGGTACGAATGATAATCTTCACTCGGATAACCTATTTCATTCATCAGTACTTGGACACCGAAAGTATGATTCCTGAACAACTGGCGAAAGAAGGGATAAGGGTGTTAAATGTTTCGGTGGGAAGGGGACACCTCTCTGTCTTTAGCTTCAGATCTGTCTAGACTCCTAAGATCACTAGGGTTAACGGCACTAAGAAATGCACGGATTCCATATTTCATACGCCTGCAATTCTGTGCTGACAGGGCTTTAGTGCTGACCTTCCTTCCTCCGCGCCTTTCAACCGGGTATAACCATTCTCGTCTCCTGGAAGATGGTTCGGTAGCGGAGCATATATTATGTAAAATTTACTCGCAATTACGGCTTGCAACCCTGCAGCGGGCGCTCAATGCAGGGTACAAAAAGGTTGGGCTGGATGATGATGGCCAAAAACTCTGCCAAACCCCGCGCCGGAGACGAGGATCTAGGGGAGAGGAGCTTCTCGGCTAATCCGTGAATGCTGGAGGCGCACTGAAGGGTAAACATTGTTTTTTATCCGCTTCGCGAAACAATCATTCATTAACTAGCCATCCATGAACTGGAGAGAGGCTTTTTCTTTCTTCAATGACTTTCACATGGCAGTTGGTTCACTAGAAGTACCGTTTCGAGATTGAAGCATGGTAAGGATGGCCAAGATAAAGCATCTCAACCTTCAATGCAGGGTCACCTCGAGAATTGATTACTTCAACTTCAATCTTCAGCATGGAATAAAGGGGGAGAAGACTGCAGTCAAGGCTTCTCTTGTCTTGCCAAAAGGTCCAGGGCGAAGTGGTAATTATTTAAATTTCGTTCATAATACGATTGGACTGAAATCTTTCGACATTTCTTGGGTATCATCTTCAGTGTGCATCTTGAGATTCCGGTGTCTCTGCCGCATATGGTTATAGAACGGGATATTGCAATATTGCGTCTGTCTGGACGATTTTTAAGGGGTTTTCCTCCCTGTTGGTAAAAGGCCGTAGAAATGAGTATATGGAGATATTTTTATCCTGCAATGGTCAGGGAACCGATAGTCGCCCAGCGTTCACCATAGAGTACGCCGTAGCTTGACGAATGTTAGCCCAGCACAGGCATATTCGGAGAATTTCAGAACCCAAGAGATGATTGTTTGGGGATATATCGGATAGACTAACTAATGCATATATCACCTAGAGTAAATCAGGCTGGGAGATAAGACAGAGGACTGCCGGTTGGATAAAAATTCTGGAGAAGGCTGCTAGAGTACGCAGATAAACCAAGCCTGTGCTACCGTTTATCTGGCTAAAACACATTACAGTACTCAGTGTATACTAGAGCAGTGGGGGAGGGGAAGCAACGGAGTAATGGCGCGTGGCTGATCTATGTTGAAATTTTGAAGCTTAGGCGCCAATAGTCGTCCTATCCTTATCAACGGCCACATGAAGGTCGCGAGGCTTGCATAGCTTTTTAGAAGAATTGCACTGGTTTGCCTGATCTGCCCTACCATTCAAGGCACTTGACCCAATCCTCATGCGTTTGTCATAAGCTTCGTGTTGTCAACCCGATTTTTGGGCAAAAAGCCATCTTTGAGATCGTCATACGCATGGTGCGGTACTCTTCCGATATTCACTAGGGCCATGCCAGCTAGAGACCTGAGCTCCCTAGCTGTTAGGATTTATGTATTTGGTCACACGGACAGTTATGCCTCAAAGTCCATTTGCCACGAGCTAGCTGTCAGGTACGGGGTACTGTGGTCAATATATGAAACTCACTCTGATACAGAGATATGTGATGCAATGCAATGCATATGCTGTATGCTGAATCATACACGGAGTACTGGTTCATAAATTTTGAGCGTGTAGGTATAAGCCTATTGGGCGAAGCTCTATCAAAACCAACACGAGGACGGATGTAAGGCTAATTGCATAATACATTGTGGCCAATGCGCTGTTTCATCGTGGGGATGATCAAAATGGTCTCAGAATGGTATCCGCTAACACAGTTTCATATGCAATCTCTCGTCATTCCCGGGAGAAAACGACAGCCAGGTACAAAGAGTATTATGAAGCCTCTGAGCATGGTTGTGAAGGCGGAATTTCTTCTAAGTAAGCCTCTTGGCAATGCTTCTGGGCTCTACGTAGGAATTTTGGGGCCAAAATTCACTGCGTTCCTTACAGGCTGACTCAGGTTCATGCATTTCACTGCAGAAAAATTGTAGGGTAATCGGTTTATCCAACCATCCAACGCGTATCCGGAGTTACAAAGGATAACGTAGTATAGTGACTTTTGCGGTATTCCGCGCTCATTGTCCTATCATTCGGAGGTAAGGGAGTCATCGGCTGGCAAATACTACCCACATACTCTAAGTGTATGATCTTCAGCATCGTTGATATACATTATTAATGGGTATTTAACTTCTAAATCCCGTAAACCTCCATGTCCTCAGGGTAAAGAAATTCCAGGTATGGGCAGAACAGGAGTGGGAATGAGAGTTGCTGTCCAAGTGAATATAATGCGTACTTTCGAGGAGCATTTCGGATAGACATTGGGGCTGCTTATTCATATCGAAGTTCGTATAGCTTCTCTTCTTTCCCATGGTGGAAACACTTGATTCACGGGGGAGACATGTAAGATGCAATGATCCTTCCATTTGGCGAAATAGCTTACTAGCGAGTGGGCACACCCGTCCACACTGACATAGCTTATCACATTGTTATCCTCGCAAATCCCGGGCCATCTAGCCGTCAATCCTCTGTGGCTCTTTCGACTTTGGTGGGGTTGGAATGGTGGAAGGGCCTGGCAGTACTCTGTATCACCCCACTGGAGAACAAGTTGACTAGGCCGATCTAAGGCTGCTAGAATTCATATTGGCCCCAATGTCCACCATAACGTGCATATTTAAGCGCCGAGGGCAGAAACAGAGCAGGGAGTTAGTTGGGTATCTTGACGAAATGACTCTATAAGCTTCTCAGGCCGAAACCGCGTAAACGAGACACTGCCTTGGCCGTAGACCAAGGGCCTCTTCTTCATATGCGAGTCTAGGGTATTATCCACAAATAGAACTTGCGAGAAATATAGAGCAAAAGAAAAAGATCAAATGACACATAATCAAGGAGGACCTCAGGTATCAGAATTCGATTGCAGGTTGATGCAGGCCAGGCTCAACACAGCAAGGTTGGCGCAGGCTCTAGGCAGGATCGCACTGGAGATGGCTGGTCTCCCCTGGAGGTGCAGAATCACTGCCAATGAGTATTTTTGGGATACCGAACAGCATAACTGTGTGATGAACCTGTTGTCGAAAGGACGTAAATAGTAGTCAAGATGGCTGTGCTCGATCGATCTGTCGTTGTCGTTGTCGTTGGGACAGGGATGGGCGACCTTTTTTAGGGTTAGCGACAAGGATGACAAAGCACAGCCTCCGGGAATCTAAATATAGTCGTCTTTTTCAACGTCAACTCTTCTTCCTGCAGGGTCCGAACTGGCGCAACCCCGTCACGGCGCATTCTTCACAGCAAACTGGTCGAAAGCTCTACGGAGTAGCTCTGCGCAGGCTGCACTGTGCCTGCGTGCTTCTGGTAAGTTATTTTGAGAAAAGCAGAAAAAACAGACGAGATGAAGGATCCCTGTCGCTGCATCGTTCTGCTCGAGCCTGTTTACCAGCCCTCAAGTCGTCTCCGGGCCAGTGATCCGGCAAAATGTTAGGAATATCTCTTTAGATATACGGAAACCAACGTTTACATCCTTGAAATAATACCAGCCGACTGGTTGGCCGCCAAACCTGCAAGGAATATGATTATCAATGGTAGAAACCTAGCTACTTCGTTGATAATCTTCCCCACCGTCCGGCTGCTTGTCAACTCTGGTCAAGGTTACTTCCTCGTCCTTGGCCAATAATACTGGACCTCAATGAACATGGGAAAGTGATAATAGCCGCTTGTTTCATGCAGAGCATGGCAAAGAGTGTATACATCTGGGGCAGTCGATTAGCCCCCGTCCCAGGCTCATCGTGTCCCTCCAATAACTAAAGAGCGGCTGTCGCTGCAGATTGACGAACCGGCCAGCCTTGGGATGACAACTGCCACTGCGGCATATATTCTAGAGAGTATGCAATTTTATATCGCGGGTTGAGTATCATAATTGGAGCTCTCTGCCGGGTACCTGTTCTACCCGCGGATTTTATGTTGTATCATCAATATGCATTATCTGCAGGAGAAGCAGGCTGTCAAGTCCTCTTGAGCGACTTCTTGGCTTGTTGATTTGACTGATTTTTTTTACTTGCCGTTCAACGGTCTATTGACAGGGGTGGTCTTAAGTCCTCCAAGCCTAAGCAAATCACTGCGCCCTCAGCTCCATTAACCCAACTAGTGTGGTTCTTCCCTCGTTAGTATCATAATATTGTGAATGAACAAGTATCCCGCGTTAACCCCGGGCCAAATCAAGGGTTCCTCTCTTAGTACCCTAGATGAACCCTCAACCCCCATTCTTCTTTTTTTTTACTCTGTCACGCCCCCCGGCTGCAGTGGCTGGACCCCCTGTTCTGCATGAAGCCCGCCGTACGTAGAGGATTCCACTACCATTGCAAGCCCATTGGACGATGGCTTTGGTCTGCTGCTTCAGCCTGTCTACGATCATTTAGTGCTGTAGTTGACAAAGCTTCCAGGATTGCACAGATGCAAATGTAAGTATCGGATGAACATGGGTCATATCACTCGGAGACTGCAACCCTGCCTAGATCTGGAGACCTCTCTAGATTTAAGATGCACTTGCTCTCCCAGGAATTCAGGAATCATCATCACATTTCATCACTGGCTCTTAGCACACTATTCTTCCTCCTTCTTACATCGCGACAGTTGATCAATCACTACGATTGAATAATATTAATTAATCGCCTTGGTGCCCTTTCCTTGTCGCCTGTGTTCATCTATACACTATAGTCACCATCACTGTGACCATGGCATTCTACGAAGCTTTGCCATCACTACCTAACATCAATACCTATGCCTACCCTATGGCCCCACAACCATATGAGAGTCCCTCAGAATCATACTCTGAATCCTCCAGCCCAGATACATATGTAAGTAGACACAACTTCTCATACCTCTCACAACCACGGCATAGAACCAATCTAACAAATCTGTAGCATATGAGACAGAGCATCAGCCCTTCTGAACCTGCGCCCTATGTGATATCATACGGGAGCCCTCAGATTCCATACTATCCAGCACCAGAGAAGATCCCACTGGAATACATCGACTCCACTTCACTAGACAATGGAGACCGGAGGGAGCGGAAAACCACCCAGAAGGGCCCAGTCTCTTCCATGCACCTGGTAGGTTGAACCATAAATCCTTACCTAGTACATAATTACACGGTTTACTAACACACGATACAGAGACGTCGGGCACAAAACCGTGCTTCTCAGCGAGCATTCAGAGAACGAAAGGAAAAACATGTCAAGGGCCTTGAAAGTCAGCTACAGGCTCTCCACGAGCAACACCAGAGCCTTCTTCAGTCATACAATTCCCAGGCCAACGAGGTTGAGAGCCTAAGGAAGAAAGTCCAAGAGCTGATGAAATTGCCAACTAATATGCAATTTACCGATCCTTCCACCTCTCCTGTTTGCACAAGCAGCAACAGTCCCAGCACCAGCCATGGATTCACAACACCAAAGTACGATATGGCTACCTTCTCTGCCAGTTCATACCCTACTCCTACTCCCGAGCCATACTACGATAAATCAATCCACACTACCGTCGCGTAAGGCACCATAATCTGGCTACAATTGCACTTGGCGGGCTTTCATCGGTGCAAATACCATACCATTCTGAGGGAAGACCCTCTCTGGTTTACATAATTCTACGTTCCTTATTTTCTTCACAGGGCCGGCAAATACCCAGTGGGATTATTGTTTTTTTTTTCTTCCGCTCCTTTTACCGCTTGTGCCACGGTTTCGCTTACTCTATCTTTCATACACTCTTTACCAGCTAATTTTGACCCTTTTATACTTGGCACCTTAATTTCTAACTCTCCGGACTGAGTTTCCTTTCCCGAAAACTTGTTAAGCTTAATTTACTTTTCTATTTTATTTTTTTTTTCATCTACATTTTCTGGGCCTATTTGTGTTTTTACCAACCGAGTGTGGGAGAGGTTTATCGCTAGACTGTTACTGTATATAACTAATACTAGTCAAGTGTCCACCAAGAAGTTTTCTGTCGAGCTGCTCACTGGGAGGTTTGACATAATACACACGCAAGTTTGAACCATGACTGCACTACTTACTTTGCCACATTGTTAACTAAATGGAAGGGAAGGATGGGGGAAAGCAAAAAATTACATTGGAGATGAGCATATAAAACCGGTCGTACTCTGGATTTGAATGTTCTGTGCCTCCAGGCCACGACGACAAATCTGTCGGCCGTATCCACTACTACGTAGTTGGGGGGTAAAGCTGCAAGTAGCCGCCGACAAAGCTCTGCAGGCGATGATATAATCGATACGGCCGGGGGTAATATGTACTGTGATTTGAGAGCCGTGGGGATACGGTCTGACAGTTGTGTTTTGAATGATATCCTAGAGCCAACACGGTGTTGTTCTTGTAGCTCCAGCCAATAGCAAATTCCTTACACAAATTTTTGTTGTTGGATATCATATGAGTCCGGTGAGATGGTAACAACTAACATCCTAGAGATATAAAAAATTCCGTTTTATGCCAGCGAATAAACGACCCAGGATCGGATATGTCAAGGGGCCTTGGAAGCCACCAAATAAACCCCCGTATACATATGGCTCCGCACATGTCGCCATTCTAGATCCGCCTGCACCTTGAGCACCAAGAGGCGAGGGTGCTTCTTATGTGCTACGCCGCTTCGTCGTAAGGACTCTGTGTCAGTTGACGAAATGCGCCACTTCATACGAACAGTGCTAGGTGATAATGCTCCAAACCAGATTCCCTTCGTGGTTTTCGTCCATCTGCCAGAATTCATGTCTTTTGGAAATAATGCTTAGGAGCTTCCGCATAGTTACCTGTGGGTAGCGTAGGGCCCTAGACGCATATGTATGGGAAGCGTATGTATGCATCAGGGAACAGGCTCAATTTTGGCCCCTGGCTTCCAACATAGTCCCTGTGACCTCCAGTCCAGGGATGGGATCATCACGACATGGGGTATATGCCCGCAGGGCTAACATTCATCCTCCCTTGCGTATCCTGGAGCTCCAAGGGGTGTATGTATCCTTTTCCACCCTGCTCGCCTTGCCCTTGCTGGTGCGGGTGACTGATGTTCTTGGGTTCTCTTATCTCGCTTTTGCCCTAGAGCAAATGCTTGCTTATCTAAGATACACCTTACATAAACATAATCTTAATAATCTCCACGTGACCATAAAACGGCACTGGAGGGGCTCCCAAGGTTCGAGAAAAAAAAAGGAAAAAAATAAAAAAAAAAGAATTAAATGTTCCCACAGGTCACTCTATGGGAGTTCTTCACCATCATCTCAAACCATCACAACTTACACGTCTGTCTTTGAAGGCACCGTCTAGCCACTCGCTGTCTCCGACTCTCTACAGGTTTAACGCCAGGGCTGTATCGCATCGCAACTCTGCTGGAACGCCGCATAATTCTAATTCAACCGCAAAGATGAGCGAGATCACTCACCCCACCATTAAGGGTATGTATTGAACCGTACAGATATTCAAGCCCTTAATCGTAAGAGGCAGCGAAGTCTTTTTTATTTACTTCAATCATACACGAGGTTACTGATTCTAATCGGTTTTTGCCTTAATAGATGGATGGTTTTCTGAAGTTTCCGACATGTGGCCCGGACAGGCCATGAACCTCCGGGTCAACCAGATTCTTCACCATGAGAAGTCCAAATACCAAGATGTCCTTGTCTTTGAGAGCAGCGACCACGGCACCGTTTTGGTCCTGGACAATGTTATTCAGTGCACTGAGCGAGATGAGTTTTCGTATGCCGTGCCATCTGCAATTGCCCTTGAATGATGTTGTGCTGACATGAGGGGCAACAGATACCAGGAGATGATCACCCACCTCGCCATGAACTCCCACCCCAACCCCAAGAAAGTCCTTGTCATCGGTGGAGGAGACGGCGGTGTCCTTCGAGAGATTGTCAAGCATGATACTGTCGAAGAAGCTGTGCTCTGTGATATCGACGAGGTTGGTTACCCCGCCATACACGCAAAACATTGCCCCTCCATCGACCGGCTCAATTGACACTGAAATGAACAACACAGGCCGTTATCCGAGTATCTAAGAAATACCTTCCCGGAATGAGCGTCGGATTCCAGCACCCCAACGCTAAGGTCCACGTCGGCGACGGTTTTAAATTCCTTGAGGAACAGAAGAACCAGTTCGACGTTATTATCACCGATAGCTCCGACCCCGAAGGCCCAGCCGAGGTCTTGTTCCAGAAGCCATACTTCGAGCTTCTACATGGCGCTCTCCGTGAAGGAGGTGTCATTAGCACTCAAGGTTGTTCGTCGCCTCTCCGTCCTTTGCTTAGTTTTGTTTGCCCTTTGCTATCATGTCCACTTCGTTTGCGCTTCAGATTGAGGCGGTATCCTGACTTTAATTTTCTCCATTTCAGGTTATATTTCGCCCGATCCCCTCATACTCTCCCGATTTTTTCTTTCTATTTTTCGCAAAGAAAGTAGCTTCCTCCCAAACGACAGACAAGGCTAACTATTCAAACACATTTTACTTCCCGAGTATTTCACTAGGGAAGTAAATATGCTTGTTTTCTACCTCTAGCTGAAAACCAATGGCTTCACCTCTCCATGATCACCGAGCTGAAGAAGCTCATGCGTGAGGTTTTCCCCGTCGTCGAGTACGCCTACACTACTATCCCTACCTACCCATCCGGTCAGATCGGTTTCTTAGTCGCCTGCAAGGACGCAGAGCGCAATGTCCGCGAACCCCTTCGTAAATGGACCAGAGAAGAGGAGGATAAGCTCTGCAGATACTACAATCAGGAAGTCCACCGTGCCAGCTTCGTGCTGCCCAACTTTGCTCGAAAGGCCCTCGAGTAGATGAGTTGACTGGATAACTACCTAGTTAAGTTTAAATGATAAACGGGTTTACTGATACTCCTTTTATTTTATCTTTCCCTTCAAGATTTCGTTATCATCGGAATGAGTTGGGTAAAAGGACCAACCAAGATTAATCGAGCAGAAATGTGCTTCGGAGGTACTTGGATATAGCTAGAATTGAACACCCCGCTTGTTGCATGGGCTGATAATAAATTTGGCGAATAACAAACACATTGGTAAAAAGGAGGCAGAACCAAACCTTTAATTAACTCAGTGACCAATCTTATCTACAACTCTCTACACATTAGTTAGTTATACCATTTACTCCGTTGTAGACAGAAATGAAATCATTATAAATTCAAATTTTCTTCGTCTGATCGTGAAAAAGGGGTAACTAAAGTGAGTAAGGTGGTAACTATGGCTCTAACTGACAAGGGAAAAAATAGTAAAAAAATTCCTCTTTCGTTAGTTAACAGAGCTTCTGCCTCATTTACCTCTCGGTAAATGTAATGTAAAAAAAAGGCGAGGCTTCTAAGAAAAGACAATAGAGGAGACCGGAAAGCGCGTGCGACAGTTTAAATGAGCTGTTGGAAAGCACGGTTGATCGGGGAGCGGACAGTGACGCCCTTGTAGAAATCTAGGGTGGCGATGGCACGCTTGCTGATACCTTCTGGGGTGAATTCAAATTTCTGTATATGACACTGTTAGTATAGAGAATATAGGTGAGATGTAGATATAGGTTGAAACTTACAGCATAAACGTCCTTGTATGGGCCAGAGGCACCGAAGCGGTTGAGACCGAATTGTTCATGTGAGTATCTCTCCCAGCCAAGGGTGCTCATGACTTCAACGCTGAGAGATGGGATGCCATCAGGGATGACGCTAAGTCTGTACTCCTTGTCCTGAGCATCGAACACTTCGAAGCAAGGCATGGAGACAATGCGGGCAACAACGTTGTGCTTCTCCTTGAGGTACTTGGCAGCATCGATACAGATACCGACCTCAGATCCGGTACTGACAATGGTGATGTTGGCATTTTCGGCCTCAACGGCAACGTATCCACCCTTGAGAGCCTTCTGGATGGTCGAGCCCTCGAGCTGTGGGAGGTTCTGACGGGTCAGGGCAAGGATGGAGGGGGTGGTTTTGGCGGTGAGGGCAGAGTAGTAAGCAGCGCTGGTCTCGTTACCATCAGCTGGGCGCCAGACCATCAGGTTGGGAAGGGCACGGAAGTGGGCAAGGGTTTCGATGGGCTGATGGGTTGGGCCGTCTTCTCCCAAGCCGATCGAGTCGTGCGTTGCAACGTAGATGACGCGAACACCAGATAGGGCAGACAGACGGACAGCTCCGGCAGCGTAGGAGACGAAGTTGAGGAAAGTTCCGGCAGCAGGGAGCATGGTGCCGTAGGCAGCCATACCATTCATCATGGCAGCCATACCATGCTCACGAACACCGTATCTGAAGTAACGGCCGGAATATTCACCAATACCAAGGCATGGTGGCTGGAAGTCAACAGCCTTCTTCCAGCGGGTGTTGTTGGAGCCAGTCAAGTCAGCAGATCCACAGACGAATTCTGGGATGACATCGTAGATCTTCTCAATCACGGCCTCGGAGAGCTTGCGGGATGCAATGGCTGGGTCACTTGGGGAGTATACGGGCAAGGACTTCTCCCAACCCTCTGGGAGCTCACCGGTCAAACGACGAGTGAGGTCGGCATGCTCCTTGGGGTACTCCTGTGCGTACTTAGCAAAGAGGTTGTTCCACTCTTGCTCTTTGGCCGCACCCTCAGCGGAGCGGCGGTGGTAAAGGTCATAGACTTCCTGAGGAACGACGAAGGTCTCTTCGGGGTTGAATCCAAACGCCTTCTTTAGCTGCTTGGTGTCATCGGCCTTGAGGGGGTTGCCGTGAACGCCACCGGTGCCCTGGAGGAGGGAACCAAAACCAATGGTGGTGGTGATCTTGATCATGGAAGGCTTGTCGGTGACTTCCTTAGCCTTTTGGATGGCAGCTTCGATGGCCTCCAAGTCATGGTCACCGTTCTCGACGTGCTGAACGTGCCATCCGTAGGACTCGAAGCGGGCTGACACATCTTCAGTGAAGGCACACTTGGTGTCACCATCTAATCATAAGTCAGTAAGTAAAGATAGTCATTTTAAAAGAGAGAGAGAGGACGTCATACCGATAGAGACATGGTTATCGTCATACAAGCAGATCAAGTTGCCAAGCTTAAGGTGGCCAGCAGAACTGGCGGCCTCACTGGCAACACCTTCCATAGCACATCCATCACCGAAGATGCAGTAGGTGTAGTTGTCGAACAAGTTGTATCCTGGTCTGTTGAAAACAGCGGCAGAGTGAGCCTGGGCAACGGCGAGACCAACAGCGTTGGCAATTCCCTGGCCGAGGGGTCCAGTTGTGACTTCGACTCCAGGAGTGTCGTGAGCTTCAGGATGGCCGGGAGTGATACTGCCAAGTTTCTATCCGTGGCAATTAGTGAATGAAATGGGAGAGGCAGAACAGCCGAGCAGGTTGCCGGGGAGCTAAAACTAACCCTGAAGGCCTTCATGTCATCCATGGACAGGGCATATCCAAAAAGGTGGAGGAGGGTATATTGTAGAACACAGGCGTGTCCATTTCTGTGGCCATTAAGTTAGCTACCATCCTGCATCCACTCACACCAATTGAGGGCCACTCTCTCCGGCAAAGATACATGGGGGAGGCTTGACGTACGAGAGAACGAAACGATCTCTGTTGGGCCAGTGTGGGTTCTTTGGGTTGAAGTGCATGAACTTGTTGAACAGGACATGGGACGTTGGAGCAAGTCCCATAGGTGCTCCGGGGTGGCCGGAGTTAGGAACTGCGGTGGCATCGACCTGGAATCGAGTCAATTAGCATCAATTCGAAGTCTTTGTGGTGGTGAATATGCCGTGTATGGGCTGAAGGGGTGGGTTTGAAGGGCGCCTGTTCCCAGGTTCGAAATATCAGGCCGATGCGGGGTGTCATTAACCGCCCGACCAGCCGCCCAGAACAACGACAGAGAAACCACATGTCCAGACAGAAAACAGTGTGTATCGAGAGAGAAGCACTCACAGCGAGGATACGGATGGTGTTGATGGCCTTCTGGTCGATCTCTGAGTATCCCATGATGGCGAATGTGTATATGAAACAGCTCTATGCGGGGTAGTATATAGCGGGTGTTCAGAAGCAGCTCGAGTGGTTACGAGCTTGAAATCAGCAAGACTGGCGAGAGCAACAGAAGACGCTGAAATGTCTAAATATCTCAGTGCCAGCAGGAGACTTGGGAGGATATAAGACGGTTGAAAGAAGAAGAAGAAGAAGAAGAAAAACCGAAGATGAAGAAAGACGAAAAGTGAAGAAGTTGCTAAAACTCTGAAGTTCCCGAAAGGCGGACAAGGGGGTGGGGCCTGGGAGTTAAATCACGCAGGATAAATTACGTCGGTACCGGGTTCATGGGAGGATACAATGGGCGATCATTGGGGCATGATGTGTATTTTACGCGGCGATACGCCTAGTGCAGTGCGTTTTATTGGCTGCTCTACCACCAAACCAGCTCCACGCGTTTTTGAATATCAACAACGACAACGACAGCGAAGGCGAAGGCAAAGCGAAAAAGAAAAAGACGGAGGACAAAGACACGAAAGAGCGGACAAGGAGCGAAGGAGAGGGCGGCGAGGGGAGGACAAGCGGCGGGCTCGTCGAGGGCAGGATTCGAGCCCAGGTTCGACGGCTGGCCGGCCCGGGCAGCTTACAAAAGGGCCGTTTCAGCGTGATAACCACTATAGCCGACCGCGATGGTGGACGAACCTAACTATCGGCCGGGATGATCGAATAAGGGAATCCCGCCAGGGGCCGTTGAGGAGTCAGGCAAAGACGGACACACAGACATGGAGCCGTTGGGAGCCTGCGAGGGCCTGGATGGCTGCCACAAGTCGCAAGCCAGCTAAAAGAGAAGGCTGCTGAGACGTCCAAACGAAGGAGTTCCTTGACATTGCCAGCAGCATATATTAGTTACCGGCACTCCGTATGCTTGCTGTATGCACTTACATGCAGCTTGTTCGTTCCCAGCTCGGAGCTGAAGCCGCAGTCAAATCACATCGAGGCTGCGCCGAGCCCTCATCCCTTCCCTCTACTTGTGCTCGCTGTCCTCTTCACTCTTCAACCAGGCATCACCTTGTCCAGAGTGTAATTCTTTTATACGAGTGGTGTTGATGAGCTAGGGTGCCCGCGGCCAGCAACGTCATAACTACATGCACCGTTAACTAGTTCACTCGTTACCGCGTCCCAGTTCCACATGAAGAACAGGGGGCCGCCTTCATCCCTGGCTCATCTTTCCACCTTACTCTAACCAACCGGAATTCCCAGGTGCAGAGAGACTGGATATTCATTGGCTAAGTGCTGGTTGGTGGGCTGCCAGTCTCTTCATCTCTTCGACATGGCTGGCTGCAGGCGGTCATTGGCGTTGGCTACAGATCTGTGAACAGATAAGCTCGAAAAGGCGTCGCTTGAGATACATATACATAACTAGCGGTTTGTGCCCGGGAATTCTGTGCATGACATGACATGCAATGCACATCTATCCAATGACCGATTGCGGTTTACGTTTACTGCGAGTCATTTAGTTATATGTTACACAAACAACATATGCTCCAGGAAATGTATCAACGAACCAACTATAAGTGGACTCCGTACCATTCCGCAGTAGTTATTCCTGGCCTGCCTCTGGAATAAATAACTGCGCTCGGCCAACTAACTATAGATTGATGCTTGCTATTATTACAAACGATAGCAGGGTAAGTAACTAAATAAAAAAGAACGAACAATGCTAAAAAAAAAGCCAGCAAAGGCGCAGCAACTAACCCACGCATAACACCCAAAAACCCAATTGTTGAAGACCCAAACGGCACCAGAAGCCACTGACTAGATATTAATCTAGTAGATTGGTGTTGCCGAAAATATATAAATATATATAATCCAGCTGTATATAATTATTATTTAGGGATGCCCTGTTGTATATATCTTTTTTCTTTCCGTTTGTTTTGTTTCTTTCCCCCATTCTAGCGCAGAAATAAAATAAAAAATAAAAATGAAAAAAAAAGGGAGAGGTCGGCTGGATGGCCGGGACGGAGTACTGCTTTACATCACAGAGTGTTGGCCCCAGCCGCTCGTGACGGAGACATTGAAGTTGGGGGTTCCTTGCATAGAATCGAGGTTATGCGGCATAACCATCGCTTCAAACGGGTTTAAGGGTGGCGCACAGGTATGGATGTGGCCATTATTCCCTTCATGGGCGTTCGAGTGAGCCTGAGCTATATGCTGGTCTCTCATGTCTAAGTTCCTGCCGTCATTATATGCTGAAGGAGATTCTGCTGGCGTGCCGCCATTCGCTGGATTGGCGCCGCTGTGACTGGGATGTGGATGGCTGCGCGGTATGGCGGTTCGTGGAGCCGCAGTCCATGATTCTTGAGGCCACCCGTGCATACTATCAGGAGATGAGTGCAAAACAGTCATGCCAAGTGCCGGTGTTGACTGTTGAGATGGCGGGTAACTCGGGCTGAGGGTATTGAATGCACCCGGAGCCTGTCCGCACTCGTTGCTGCTGTATATTCCAGGGAATATATTGCCATGCCCGCCATCAATGTCGTTGAGAGCATGGTCCCATTCAGTCATCCCCACTTGAGCATTATATCCTGGCTGCATCTGCTTCTTATTATCCTTTTTAACCTGAAGGGGGACATAGCCAAGATTAGTTTGTCCAGAGTGCATGCCGGGATGGACTTGGTGAGGTTGTTGAATCTGGTCACGCTGATCGTAGGAGCTGCTGCTATGCGAGCTCGATGACCGAACGCTGCGTGACATCCTAGGCGATGATAGCCTCATGTTTGCCCTGCGAAGGTCGTCCCTCATCTGTGTCGATACACCAGGCTCAGACGAGAATGACAGGCGAGGTCTTTTCATCTTCGACACGAATTCTTGCACGCCGCCGCTGGCAGCTTGGTCTGGCATTGGCCGGTCAGAATCCGACACTAGGTTTATCAACGAGGTGAACTCCAGTGCAGCCTCGATGGATTCATTCTCCAGTAGCGAGACAGTAGCTGTCAGACTCTTCTGAGCATCCTTAACCAGCTTGCTGTCCCGGCCAAGCTGGAGGTTTTGCCAGAGCAGGCCAAGACCAGAGATCAGAATCAGTTCGCGTTTGTTCATACATAACGAAAGGCTCATCCGACGGTCCTCGAGTAGTCTGAGGAGTTGTATAATGTGTTTGGCTGAGTCTACAAGAGACAGCATCGATGGCGATGAGCTATCGGATGAGCCGAAGGAGACCGCTGGGCGGCGGATCAGGGTGCGAATAAAGTAATAGACCGTCGACTAGTGTCCAGGATGTTAGTTTTAGTGAACTTGCACGCGCCCTTTCAGTGACAACACTTTATTCCAACTTACCAGCAATATTGATCGGCTGCTTGCAACTGAGGCATTGGGCTTGTCGAGCAGGAATGTGAGTTGAAGGTGGGCAGGGAGATTCTTCAACCACTCGTCCAGGTTTTCCGCCAGCGAGTGGACCGTGGAGAGAGAGATTTCATAGCCTGCAGGAGAAGGGTAGAGGTCCTCGAGCACTCGATGGAGGATACGTGAGGCTGAGAATAGAGCCAGAGCGGATGACATCCTCGTCGACTCCTCCGGGATGGTTGGAACGAAGCCCGTTTCCGTGACATTTTCATCATCAACGTCTGCTGGGTACTCTGTTGAGATGTCCGCCTCAGCTAATAGCACGGGCAGCCCTGTGAAGGCAGCTCCGAATCTGCATGTTCAAAGATCGTTAGAGTGACGCGTCCAGCTCAACATTCCCTGGATATTGACGGTGATGAGAACATACCTATCAAGAGTATATTGGCACCAGAATACCCTCTTTCGCGTTTCGCTTACTAGAGGGTTGAGAGAGAATCTCTCTTGGCTGTGATGAAGGCCCAATTGAAGACATATCGAAACACCAAGGCCCCGGTAGTGCAGGAGACTTCGATAATCTGCCTTGATGGAATAATATACTTGAGCAAGAACATAACACTGCAGCGTGGTCAGTGAGATATCATTTGCAAGCATCTTCAGCTTCGGTATCCAATGCCGTTCAAAGAACAGGGGATCCTGTGGTACGCGAGACTGTGACGGAGGCCAACGGTTAGCTCAAACTTGGCCGATTCAATACCGGGAAGGGTTACCCAGGCTTAGGCGTACCGTGGATGAGATGGCAGCAATGCCGAAAATCAAGTTCAACTGTGCGAATGCATAGTGATCCGCTTCGATGGCGTCTGGATTGGTCGTATACTGGCTGTATAACTTCAGAATTTCCGGACGATGGACAATGGGGTATAGTGGTGCCCATTCTTGGAAGAAAATGTTCAATAGCCGATCTGACACCAGACGAGGGAGAATGTTGGATGGAGTGATATCCTCATGCCTTCGTGCATTCAACGAAGGCGCACAAAGCAGGGCGTCTGCCAATGCGGTTGTTGGCGACTTGCCGCTCCTTTCGAGTCGAACAGAAAATGAGTCTTAATTTGACAACGAAATCAGTCCCGGAATGCAAACAGGGGAAGGAGAAGAAAAACTTGGTTTACCTATGAAAGACCGTGTGCTGGAATGTCCGGTGAAAGACGTATCATCCGATGGCTTTGAGATGGAGCGTGCTGATTGCTGGACGTATATGAGATCTTCTCCCTCATTCCGTGACGTCTGGGGCGGCCGTGGGTAATAGCCGGCTGGTGATGTGGAAATGTTCGACACTGGGGATGAAGTTGCCTTTTGGGAGGAGAGAGAAAACGATTGAAGCCGAGTGAGGACGTCTATCCTCTCATCCTTCTCATCCAACAGGGACTTAAGCTCCCGTACTTCAGCCTCCAGAGACCGGACTCTGTCCTCCAGGGACTCGGTATAACCACGGGGAAACGCCCTTCTGCTAAGCTTATCGCTCGTCTTGCATTCGAAGCCGACATTCGTGCACTGCGAGCATGACGGCCGGATGCCATCACATCGAATCTTCTTGCTCCGACACCGGTCACAGGCTTGAGCAACTCTGCTTTGTGAATTACTCCCGACCTTGATGACCTTCATGGGTAAGATGCCTGGCATGCTAGCTACCCTCTTGCTGTCTCACTCTCGATTGTTGCTGATATTTGACCACCGGTAGGTATTCCGAGATCAATAAGATGGGACCAGGGGAGGATCGTTCCTTTTTGTTTCTCGAGGGACAAGACAGGCAGACTAGGAGAGAAGAGTCCAGCCCCCTTTCGTCCTTGTATATCTTGGTCTTGCTGGGAGGAAGTAGTTCAACGATGAGCAAGGATGTGTGTTATGGCTCCTCAGCCATCGTGAGGGGTTTTTCAAGTAGGTACGCTTCCACTATTCCTAGTTCTCTTGCCCTGCCTGCTTGGAGGGAAATGCAAAAAAAAAAAAGAATAATATATAAGAAGAATCTAGAGGGCTAATTAGACATGGGCAGATCTGCCCCCCAGAGATAAGTATATATCTTTTTAAACACCTGCAGAGTCTTGCAAAAGCGTTAGGATGACCAGTTAAGATGCATTGAAGATCGTCTCCTCTTCTTTCCCCCCAGTATACTCAGTCATCCATGGTTAACAAAAACCCGAGCTCTGTCTAGGTGAACCTAGTTCTTCATCTTCCGTTTTCGTTGCTTTTTCTTTTGACTTTCTTAAATTTGTACTTTTTTCTTATTTATTTTTATTTTTATAGTTGATTTTTTTGTATTCTTCTCTTCTCTCTCGTTTCTCCAATGGACTCGACTCCCTTTGCCGTCTTGTTTTCCCCATTTGGTCATGCACCCCTTTCTTATCCTGTCTCCTTGAACGCTCAGCTCACGCCGGGTTAAAACTCGACTTCAACGTCTGCCCGCCAGCACGACGGACAAGGCGACAAACAAACAACCCGATCATCAGCCACCGCTGTTGTCATCGTCATCGTCATCTCTTATCGATGAAAAAGGGCCTGTCTCCGCTGTCGGGCCCAAGTGACCTCGGGGGTAGTAGTACTTCTGCCAAGGCCCCGGACGAAAGGAGTCTCTGCGCGGCTCGGCAACGTCGAAACTTCCAACATCGAAATATCCACCGGGAGGAACTCGGGACTAAAAGCAAGAAAGACCCAGAGCTAACAGAAAGCGTACGAAGAGCAAGCAAAACAGACCGAAGAGACGAAAAAGTCACGATGCCTGGCCGCAACTCAGCCCTCTGCTGGTCCCTCTACTGGTCCCTCTCCTGGATCTGATGATCTGACCTTCCTTGCAGCATCCCTTGCAAGCACAGCACAAGACCTGGCCTGACCTAGAGTGCTTCCCTACACTTCATCAGATGCACGAGCTGTCACGCTCACTGAAACGCTGTTGGTACTACCACCAACCGTTGCAGTTACAGTGGCTTCATGTCGCATTTCCACGGGCCTGGAGCCACGTCCCGGAGCCATGTCTTTCTTGAAACCACGAGGAGGACCTTTTAGTCGTGGGTCGATGACGGTGGAGGAGCGAGCGTGCAGGTCTACGAAGATATGGAGATAACAACATAAGAAAAGAGACCTCATGTTCCTGATGAGGAGAGGAGAGGAGAGAGCCAGAAGAAAAAGAAAAGAATCATGCGAATATCAGCCACGCCTTAGCCTGATCCTGCCCTACTCCGATGCATGAGCGGAGAGCCCTCTCGTTAAGCTCGTCTCTGTCTGATGGAGAATCTCCATGCTTCCTGCACAGTCCTTCGATGGCCTTTCGTCATAAAGCAAGCTTCCAACTTTTCAACCAGTAACAGAGTTGTCCACATTTCTTGTTTTTTAACCTTTTTGGGAACCCTTTTCCCTTAACCTTTAGCAACTTGCAGAAGAGACAATATCAGTCTCCATATATCGAACCAGACCGGAATCTTCTCAATCTTCCCTAGAACATTGGGTCTTCCCCTGTTTTACCAACGACACGAGAGCTTAACCGTTCTTTTTCGGCGCTACCTTAGTCGAGCCACGGGCCCTGTCTATCATCCGCAGTGGCGCTCCTACCGTTCTTTTGCTTTCCCGCGGCAAATCCCCATAAAATAGTCAGTACCACAGTTATTTCCCGGAAAAGGAGATGCTCAAACTAAGACAAGGAGCAACGATCTTGATGAGGTTAGGAATCCAACGCTCTGTCTCCGGGATCTGTCGAGATTCAGATATACTCTTAGCCAAGACACCGAGTTACCGGCATCGGCTTCCCAACTTATATTATAATTATGCCAAACGCCAGACAAACAACGGCTGCAGAGCGATCTGCACGGTTCGTGCGCCATTCTAGACGCAAGACTTCCTTGCATTTATCACGGGCATCGCAAGGTTTGATTTCTTCCCTCGGCTTAACTGAGCCTCTCTCTTTGACATCGAGCTACTGCGTTACGCTGCAGCTGTACTCTTGTACAACCACACTGAGTACTCCGTACAGAGTACAGAATGCACAACAAGAATGCACAACATTACTCCGTAAAGTGAAGGTGAAAGAGAGGAAGGGGGGAGGCTAGGGGGGAAAACTGGAATTTGACGCATCACCTTCCATCCATGGGCTGGCTCGAAGGACCTTGCAGGTTTTGTTCAAGGCTGAATCTCAAGTACACTAATATTGCTCGCCTGATTTTAAGTTCAACCGTGTCGGAAAGGGTCCCATATCCCCATAATTGGGCAGCGCAGGAGTAGTTGGAGACTCTTCATTTCTCGTATGAACCAACCAGATCATGGCGCTATAGCCTATTGTACCGTCAGGGGGAGGCCACAAATGCCACTGGGGACACCTCGAAAAGAGAGCTATTAGGACCGCGAATCCCTAACCACAAGCAAGGAGGAGCTCTCAGGCCAAACAGCCAGCATGGATTCTTGTCTCGTCGACAGCCCGCCACCCTTATAAGGAAAATGCGCCGTTCACGGAACGCTATCCAAAGGGGCTAGTTAAGCAGATCTAAGGAATCACGCGAAACGTGTTTCTCCACGGGCACGGACTGAAGAATATCCTCTCGTTTTCCAAGATATAAATACCCGCTCAAATTCACCCGCTTTTGAGTTAGGAGGTCGTCTTTTCCCTTTTTGGTGAGTGTGGAGTACAACACGCTAACTAAGAGGCCTGCACCATTATTTTATATATACGAACAGGAACTTCGCACCAAATTAGGCTAACGGTGAGATCTGTCTGAATCGTTCAGGGCAAGTTCCCCTATTTCCTATTCGCTATTAATTGACGAATACTAGCTTTCTGGAATATCCCATCGAACACGCCAAGCTAAACTTGGAAAAATGAATATGCCCAATCAGCGGGACGCTAAAATGCTTCCTAACGGAAATATCTCGCATGGATAATAAATGCTGTCCAGTAATTGGTAGCCTTAGGAGAAATCTTCATCAATCTCTGCAGAAGAATATTGAGAGTTAAGGTACGCTTGAACGGTTTTCGATTCAAGCAACTCTAGCTTCTGCGAAAGTAACCGGCCGCAAAATTAGCATTTTCACACGTGTCAAAGCCGACAAAGAAGAAAAAGAAGGGACGGGACTGGAGCCAACCTTTTCGTCTAGATCACGGTTACTTCTCATTAGAAGGCTCTCTTCGAGAGACCGAAACTTCATGACCGTATCCCAAACAGACCTTCGAATAAGCGCATCGTCCACCTTATCTGCCAGCCCCCTGACATAATCTTTAGTTGCCTGCAATAGGGCAAGTTGGTTGGCGACGCGTTCCTGGATTATCACCACAGCTCGCAGCTGGAAGATATCCCATCTTGGATCCCCTGCCAAAAATTCACCTAGTTTTCGAGGGCCGGTTATTTCTTCCTTCTTCCAGAATACCCGCAGGTCTCTTCCCCCATCGTTTGACTGTAACACCCGGAATTCCAGTCCATCCTCCTCGTTGACGCAAATCCACCAGACGAAGTCGCTGCGCCAAGTGGTGTTTTGGTCCTGGCCGTCTCCCGCATCAAAAATACGAACCCCAGGGCCGTCTTCGCATACAGCCCGTTTGGGTGGCTTAAGTGGGTCATCATCAGGGATATCAAGATCGAGAAGGAGTTGCTGAGCACTTTTCAAACCTTGGTCCAGGAAGCCGTAGGAGAATATCATTTCTGATGCCCCCTTGCTGTCCCCATATCTGCTCAACGGTCAGTCACTTAAGTCTCTCAATCGCCCCCCCTGTGGCGATCTCTTCAATTAATTCTGTGGCTCGAAGATCCAAACTTACGAGATGGTAACTTCTTCTCCCTCTTTGAGTCGTTGACCCCACCGCAGTTGTAGCACTGCGTTGCCTTCGGTGTCTGTCTCATACCGGGCTGCGGTCTTATCCCCAGCCACGTGGTTTGCCATATCAATGCAAGGTACCATTGCATGACCCATTCCTGGCAAATCCATTACGCGAGATCTATACATTGCGTCGACGACTTTCCAGTCGTCGAACTCGAGCTGCCCTGTCTCAGGGTGCCACCACTCTTTCTGACACCAGGGGATGTTAAACGTACTATCTCGTAAATGGTCGAATTCCCGGGCTAGAGACTGCATCTTGGTGTCTAAAGAAGGCTCCAGGGAAGTCCCGCGTAGTAGCTCTCGTTCTTCCAGCGTATAGAACGTAGGAAGCTCGTAGACCGCCGGAAAAAACTTGATATACTCTGTCCATGGGGACGAAATACCCACCTGTTCTCCCTTTTCTACGCTTGAATGCGTGATTAAGAGCAACAAGAATATCAGTATGGCACCTCTAGATCCCTATAAGAAATATTAGCCTAATAGTCCAGATTTATCCATGCATACATCCGATGTACGAACATAGTTGTGCAATCTAGCTTCTTGAAACATGGGCAACCGGAAACGCAAGGGCACTAACCTTCCCAAAATCACCGACTGCGTCCAAGACATCCTTTAGGTACTTGTCAGACTTTGCATGAGTTTCCACCGTTTCCCTGGAGAGGACGAGATCGGGTGGGACTTTAATGAGGATCTCTGGCTCGAGGCCCGGCTCGTCCAGTATAGGCTCCTGGCTATCAAGGGAGCCAACTGCGAGAATGGCTGAGCCCTTGTCAATGTCCTCGCCGTCATAAGGAGGCTGTTTGATCTCGACACCGTGAAAAGTGACACTGTTGAGTCTTGCCCACGCCTGGAGCGCATCTACAGGAAGATACTTTCTCTTCATTTGTCCCCTTTTTTTCTTTCTCTTGTGGCAAGCTTGATATCAGGGGGCTACATTCGTATTAGTTGAGAGTGTATATTACACGCAATCAAGACTCTTACAGACTGTTCCCTTTCCTAAGTTTTTTCAACCCCTCGAAAATACCGAGCACGGTTAAGGTGCCGACAGACTAGTTAGAGCAGAATAAATGTGATCGGATAGTTATCTCAAGACGGTTAGCTATGCAAAAGCCCACGCAGCAGCAGATCAGCAGATCAGCCCTCAGTTATCGTCAAAAGGTGCAATCTACGTGCAAAATGTAAACATCAACAGTCACAACACGTCGTGAGAATAAGTCTGATATGACGTAGGGATATTTCTCTTAAGGGTGGAGCGACCTGTGAAGCAAGGAAGTCGCTGGGCTGCTTAGTCAGGGGCAAGGCGCGATCGAAGCTCTTAGGATGTGCATATTATTACATCCGAACGACCATCGAGTGCTTCCTGGTCTATAAGACGTTCTGCTCTAATGGTGGAGAGCATCTGGCTATAGCAGACAGTGCTATTAGTTACCCCCGTCTAGTCACAGTGCATCATGCATTTGACTCCAATGTTTCCATCATCAGAACTAAGCATCAATGGAGCCACCTCTCTTCCCAGTACTGTGTATTTGTTAGTAGGCAGAGGGCCGAAACCGCACTCCGTATAGCTTATCATGATAACTCGCTGGCTCTAGCTGGTTTCTCTTGTTCAGCCTGGGTGAATTGTTGAAATTCTTATATTTTAGTACAAAGTGTAGCGGTATCGCCACCATAGCAAGGTCCTCAGCCAAAAATGAACAGGAACAGTTCATTTTGTACATGCCAAATCAGGATAGTCACTTCAAAATTCTGCACTCCTGTTGGATGACGGCAGAAACTCGGAGTTTGCCAACTGTCTTTCCTTGTTGTCAACTTTTTCCGATACCGAGGGTTGATGATGTCATGGCCAATTCTAGGTATATACTACAAAAATTGCTCTTGTCGTTGTTGCAGCGTCTCCTATAACTCTTATCGTTTTCCTCGCTGGTTGTGATATTGATCGCTCAATAATGTCGTTGAACAGGATATTGCCATCGCTTCCTGCGATAACATCTCAGGCTACCGTACGACTGCGCCCTGCACCCAAAGGACGTTTTCGCCCCAATTTCCCCACCGCCCACCTGAGTAGCTGGCGAGGCACCAGCACTGAGGACCAAAGTGTGAACCGCGTGAAGAAGGGGGACATCACGGATCCGCAAACTGAAGCCACTAGGTCGGGCCGTAAGGAGAAAGGAAAGAAGAGTGGCTTGGATGATATGTCAAAAAGCCAATCCACAACAGAGAGGGACCAGCAGAACTCAACAAGCAAAGCAGAGAAAGAATTTCCCAAGGCGCCAAAACCAGTCATTGGAATGACGGACGAACGGGGTGAGGTCAGTACTAATGGGATGCCAATTCCTGTTTCAATATTCGCTGAGGGTGGGTGGCTGATATTTGCATTCGTGAGTGGCGCAGAAGGGTGCATGAGTATGGTCCACCGGGAGGAGGAAAAAGAGGATCTGGAGATATTCCCGGTCTAGATTTTGAACGTCATACTACATGGCAGAAAATTGTGCCCAACAAATCTAATTTCCAGACATTTGATTGAATGCCTTGCCGATCATCTACCAACTTTAAAGGAGAGTATCTGGTGGCAGAAGTCAGCATTGGTTCTTATGGTTTCAATATGAATCAGGGGTGCTCACGTCATGTCTACCGATTGAAACGATCTCGTCTTCGGAAATTCTCGTCCCCTCGGCGCCTTCAACAAAGGCAATAGGGACATCTCCCATGACCTTCCTAGCTACATCACCCACTGTACTATTTCTTAATACCAAGACGAAATTAGCTTTGAAAATTTTAATATCGTGGATGCAGTAGCCATACTTGTTGACTAGAACACAGTCTCTGAACACAGCACTTCCTGTCGCGCCGGATGCGAATGTGTGAACATTTCGTACTGGGAATACTGGGACCAGCCCTAGTAGTTCGGCGGCGCGTGATAGTACCTGTACGACTCCAGTAGACCCAAATCGATATAGTACGAGATCTTTCAAATTCTCGACACGGCTGCAAGAATTGGTGAGAACCGGTGAATGAACGTAGGGAATGCACAAGGAGAAGCGCTTACTTCTTTAGCTTTTCGTCCATTTCCTTCAGGCCTCCTCCTTCAGGGTCACCCATTTCAATCAGGTCTTCCCGAGTGTCTACAAACTCGCTCCCTTCTAAATATTTAATATACCCCTGCTTCGTCAACTTCCGTAGAAATACTTCAGAGATCGCAGAGCAGAGCACAATCGATTTAGGATCTTCCTGTTTGGCAATCTTGCTAATATTCTGGAATTCAAATGTCAGTAACAGAACACTATATGATACCCTCCAGTACGGAGGAAAAGGGGCCCGCGACGCACCTTATCTGAATCCGGGTGGTCAATTTTATTAAGTGCTATAACAGTCGGAAATTTTTCGTCTATAAAAGAAACGACAACTTTCGAAATGATCTCATTTGACCATTCCTCCAATGGCTCTTTTAGATTTATTCGGTCAAGGCATCTTGCAACTATCCTCGACGTACTTCCGTACCCGGAGAATTGTGTTTGCAGAGTCTCGACAGCAGTGGACTCTATTACCAAGTCAGGATATAAAGGCTAGGTCGGAGAGGTATCAGAAATGCCCACACGTACTCGTTGCAATATGTTTTCTCTTAATGGAGCCCCTAATAAAGCGAGTAAGCATTCCGCCCGTATGTATAGACCAACCGAGACTGAGAAATACCACTTATCCATTAGATTCCCTTCTATCCATCTAACAATTTCGGATTTTAACCAAACAATATCCTGAGACGGATCATATCCTCTGGTGACCTTTCCTATTCTCGACTTTAGCCGCTTGTCCATTAATTACCCCAGGATCCCACAGGCCTACCTTCTGCATCGGTTGTCCCACTCACATCAACCACATGTATCAACGCGTCTGCATGTCGTAGGTCATCCAAGAACTTATTTCCCAAGCCTTTTCCCTCGTGGGCTCCAGGCACAAGACCGGCAACGTCTAGGAGTTCAATTGGTACTGATCTCCGGCC
Organism: Nannizzia gypsea CBS 118893; assembly: GCF_000150975.2. NCBI lineage: Eukaryota > Fungi > Ascomycota > Eurotiomycetes > Onygenales > Arthrodermataceae > Nannizzia > Nannizzia gypsea. The sequence goes on along the minus strand of NW_003345201.1, from coordinate 472,814 downwards.
CTCGTGGCATCCACCGTAATTGGGCTTGCATCGGTCTTGTAGATTGTATCGGCTGCATGCGCAATCTACCTGTAGATAACCAATAGCGCGTTGGGGGTCAATCGTCGTAAATCTGTTGCGCAGCAGAATATGCCGGTCAGCAACCAGTGAAGTCAAGGACAAAGGCTGGAAGAAACATACGGAAAATTCCCTAGAGCAGTCGCATGCCTCTATCAGTCGCCAAAATATCACAAGCGCACTCCTCGTGACTCCAAAAACATACCAACTTTGGATGAGGCATCTGTTAAGCTGCCCCGCTAGCATGTTAGACATTTCTATCTCACAGTAGGACTTTTCGTTGGTCCCGTTATTGCCTTGGAAGGATCGATACCTATTTAATGTTGTAGATTTTCCGGAAGATGGCTTTCCAACAAGCCCAATTAACGGATCGCGAGGCATGATAACTGCTTGCTCGTTTGGCGGTGGCTTCTTTTGCTTGACGTTGGCGTTTTGGATGCTTTTTGCGACACAAAGCATGGGAAGTCTTGGCACTCGTAGTTTCTTTTGACATCACCATCAACGTCAACTATCTACAGCTGACACCTAAAGATACTACCATCATAACCGCTCCTTGCTGTTTTACGTGGCAGTCATGAACGTTTTAGCATTTAATTTGGCTTGCTGCTTATTACCAAGGCACACTGATGCTGTAGTTACCTTGACATGAGCCGTTACTGGGGAATACCAGAGAAGTCTCTGGGCTTTGGATTCACTGATACTTCTTGAATGAATACCCTTTGTCTACCTAGTGGCGAATACCAGCTTCGCTATTCACTACCATTAAGGGCTGATACTATTAACCTGTGTGGTTTAAACAGTGAATCAGGATGGGTTGCCATCCCAAGATTCCCAATCTCCAGGCCAATAAATGGCGAATGTCTACGTGCTTGAAACCTGCTGGTTCCGCTAAATATCCCAACCAACGGAAGCCCGGACGCCTTTAGACTTGTTATTTCGCTATCAAAATAGAATTTAACAACATGCTATTGCTTCAACAACCCGTCATATTCGCTCATATGAGAAAACGGGGCAGCAGGTTGCTAAAGCTCCCGTTTGAGCTTCGCCTGAAAATCTACCTGTTCTACTTTATGTCGGTGACGATCTATCTCGGAGGCTCTCGCCCGCCTAGTTTGTTCACTCCACCAAGATACAGGCTGAATCATAACTCACTTGCAATCCTTAGCACCTGTCGCCAAATATTCTATGAGGCTAGTAATTTATTCCCTGAGAACGTGCTACTCTCTTTTGATAACCCTGATAACTCGGTATATCACCTTACTCGACTACCTGCCGGTCTCCTCTCGAGGATTCGTCATGTTGAGCTTGACTTGGCCTCTTTCAAACCTTTTCTATTCGACTTCCAAGGCTCCTCAATTGCATCTAAGTTCAATATGATATCTAGTCTTCAGCTGAATACACTTTCTGTCTATGGAACAAGGCTGTGCTATGATCTTGTTGAGAGCTTTGTCAAATTTGGTCAGGGCTGGAAAGAATTACGAATTCTAATCTCCTCATTAAAGGCAGATGAGTTCAAAAAAGTCGTGACCAAGGCAGCTCCAGATTCAATCCAAACACAGCAGCCAACAATCAAATGGCAGACTTGGATGGAATGTCGCGATGGCAGAGGCTCGGGCGCTTCCGTCTCTCTCTATTGCACTACAAAACCTTGGAAACGAAATTCTGCACTAAACCCATCTACTCGAGAGCTGGTTTCGTCAAGCAATCTCCAGAATCTTATGCTAACTAGGGAAATTGACGAGTTATTATTCATTGTGAAGCGTGGCGAAGGCGCTACCTATACCGTTCGGCGTCATACAGCTAAGGAAGCTATGCAAGAAGTGATCTCCAAGCGCGGGGGTGATGGGAAACTATCCTTAAGACAAGCTATAGCTTATCTGGGGAAATTTGATCCGATAATCAAAGCAGCCAAGGCACAGAGCACTACTTACTCGTCCAGCTGGACTTAGCGGAAAAGATTGTGGCTTTGACCTAGTAACGCTCATACCATTGCCTGTGTTTACGTCACTTTTCTCGTTCTACATACAATGACTTGGAGGACGAGCTTGTATTGAGTGCATAAACTTCCCAAGGTCTCGAAGTAATGACAAACAAGGAAGTTTACTTGTCTATAGATGATAAATCGCTAGCAACGTCATGATGATGTCAGCTCTGCACCCACCACACTTTTACAGAAGATATAGACAGTATTTAATAGCTGGGGATGTTCAACTTATACCAACTTATCACAATCTTAACAAACTAAATTCTGTACCAAATATCTTATACTCGACATACACTATGTCTAATCCATTGCGAAACGGTGGTGTAAAAAACGAAGCTGCTGGACCAGTTGCCTCCGACTCGCTCGCCGCAGAGTCAGTACGCGAACATGGAAAGTTTGGAGAGAATAAAGGTAGCCAGCCCCTGGGAGTACAGGGTAGCCATTCTACGTTTGCAAATACGGACACTTCAAGTGCATCCAAGCTTCAAGCAGCGCCGGACGCTGAGGCTCGTCTAGCTGAAGCCGAATGGGGAGAGGGACAACCACAGAAACGCTCTCAAACCCAGACTCAGGGCCAGGAACAGGCAAAATCACATGGAGACGAGCAGCAGCAGGGCCAGAGCTACAATAAAACATCGGGAACTTCTTCAGGCACTACTGGTTCAGGCCAAGACGGTGGTTCAGGCACATCAGTGAATACTGCTCCCCATTACGTCGACCCTGTTCTTGGTAGTATGCAAGGCTCAAAGCCGAAAGGCAAGAACTTGACCGAAGGCGGATTCGAAGACGACGCTTCGCAGAATGTGAGCTTCAATGCTGAAATTGGGTCCAGGAATGACCCAGGTTTGCAGGCAGAAAGGGAGATTGGAAATATGAATGCACAGAATATCCCGGGGCCGACTTCCAAAGGAGGGCCCGATCTCATGGGAGGTAGTGAGAGGAAGGTCAACGCATCATATAATGTGCTTGGGTCCGAGGAGGATGCATAAGGCGATATATAATATTGTCTTCCTCGCTCGCTGTGGTGTTAGCACTGCAGTTTTGCGTGACAAAATGTGGATATGGGTATGGTATGGAGCTGATAATGTCAGTAAAGTAATAAAAGATTTTGATTCCATCCTCATGGTACACCATAAAACACACATAGACGCCATGAAACGTATAAACAGAAGAAAATATAGAGTCAAGGGAAACAGTAGCAAGAACCAGTCCGAAGAAAGCCAACCAACAAAACAATACCAATTTTCCCTAAATTTGAACACAGGTCCAAAAATTCATTGCCAGGATGCAGAATATTACCATGGAGATGAAATGACGAACACGGGACGAAGCAGGATATATCGAACACGTTAGGCCAAGGGAAGATGGGCAAAGCGCGGGTAGATCAGGCCATTAGAGAGATACAGTGACAAAATAGAGATGATGATAGAAATCTCTCTATATCTTGACCTTCTTGGTCTCCTTCTGGACAACTTTGACTAGCTCATCGTATACGGCTGAGTAGTCCTCTTTTTTATCATCGGATTCTTTCTCGTCTTTCTTCTTGTTCTTTCCTCCCTTTGGAAGTACCATCACCACACTGGTTGGTCGTTTTGTGGCGCCGGCGTTTCCAAGCTCGGCCCTGGAGGAGACGTAAATGTAAGGGATTCCGTGGTCTTCGCAGAGAACTGGAATGTGGGATATTACGTCCATGGGAGATATATCGGCAGCTAGTACAACAATGGCAGATGGTGTGGTAATTGCTGCATTCGCTGAAGGGGTTGGAGATTTTCTAACAGCTTTGACGACTTCTTTTACTCCTCGTTTTAGGGCCTTGCTCCCAGCAGCTGAAATTCCGCACAATGGTGGTCAGCACATATAGGTCCGGCTGGGCGGGCGCAATAATAAAACAACAGTAGAACTCACCTTTCTTCACGCTCTTCAACACCTTCTTCGCGACCTTGTCCTCTGCGAGGGGATTTGCGAAAGGCACCAAAGCTCCAAGAGGGCGCTCCTCGCTGCCATCACCGTTAACCATGACGGCATCCTTAACAACCACATCGGTATCTGGTGACTTGGAGGCCAATTCCTGCTCCACGGCCTTCTCGAGAACCTCTACATTCTTCTTCTCCTTCTTGGACTTTTTGTGCACTCCATCGGTCTCCGATCGCTTCTTCTCCTTCTTCTCTTTCTTCTCCTTATCGCTTCGGTCCTTAGCCATTGTGTAAGATATAGAAGCCTAGTACACCTCTTCCTGTCCAAGCCCCGCTCAATAGCGTATCTGTATCGTGTCGAGGAGTCTTGTGGATAGCACTCTGGTAGTAGCGAGAAAAAGCGTCTTTACTTTTCTATATTTTCACAATCTCAAAAAAAAAAAAAAAAAAGCTGCTGGTCTCGAAAACTCAAAATCTACCGACGCTAAACCGTAAGCAGAAATCTTCCAATGTGCGCCGCTAAAAAGGCGTTTCAGTCTTCTTGCTTTCAACAATGAAAAGGCCGAATGGTGTAGTTGGTTATCACGTGTCGTTAACACCGACAAGGTCCTGAGATCGAGCCTCAGTTTGGTCACTTTCTATTTCTTTTTTATTTTATTTTTTTATTTTATTTCCTTCGATCGACTCAGAACGCTTTTTTTTACCCTTTGCTTTTATTGTAGCTAGAGTACTCCGTGCGCTTATTTACAAGGGGCTATAGGGGATTATTGCATACAAGGGAAATAGCGGCTAACAATATATAGATGTCAATTGCTTCTAAGTACTATACAGCGCAATCACCAATTCATAATTTTGAGTCCTCCTCTAATTGGTATTCTCTAGCAAGTTTACTCCTCGTCACCACCGTGGGCGAGACGACCAGGCTTGGACATGAGGTACTCGTTCCTATACCCACCATTAGCCTTACTCGAGATAGAAACACCGATGAAGTGGGAAGATCCATGCATGTAATAGGATGATAAAAAAATGAGTAGACGTACTTCTTGGTGGCCCAGTCCATGAGCATATAGGCAGCAATGAATGGAGGGAGAACGTAGAGAACCTGGGCCTTGGATCGTCGGTAGGTGTTGAAGAAGGCGTTGTAGAGCATGCCGGCAGTTGGTCTCTGACGGTTCTGAGAGAGAGAGTAGGTAGTGATACCCTTCATTGGGGTGGCAACACCTGATGGCCGACAAATATATTAGCTGTCTAGCTACCATATAGCGCAACAATAGGCCGGTATCAAGTGAAATCGCATGGAATAGTGACGGCCGTCGTGAGAGCGGGAGACGGTTGTGCGAAACGCGGAGAGAAGCAGAACATACCCATGTTACCCCATCCACCGAGGAAACTATAGCCAGCTGTCAGTATATCTTTCTACCATGCATTCTTGACTGTCTCTCAGAGCGCCTTGAAAGCGATGGGCGAGTCCTGACGATGCCGAAGGGTCCCAGAAACGGAGGTGGTGCGTTGCACTTACACGCCATGCTTTGGGTCGAGATGACCACCCATGATGTCGACAGAGGAATTGAACGAGAGGAAGAGAAGGAGAAGGCTCAGAAAATCCGGCTGCTGCGGTGGTCAATTGGCAGAAATGGTCGAATGGTTGAAGCCAGAGCGAAGTTCGTCTTCCGGTGTTGGTGAAGAAGTTGGACATGTTCTGTGTCGGCGCTAGGCTGTTTCGGGAATGGTGAGGATATCAAATCGAAAACCTCCAAAGCTCTGCACGAAGAGACAGTTGCCGACCCATTGCGAACGATACACGGATACCACCCTCAAACACCCAGTTAGAGCAGAATATATTCACCATGGCGAGCTCTCTGTCGATGATATACAAGTATGCTGTGCCGGTCGCCGTCGGTGCCTCATTTATCCAGGCCTCAATGTACGATGTGAAGGGCGGATACCGCGCAGTTATCTTCGACAGGCTTTCTGGTGTGAAGGAGAACGTCGTCAACGAAGGCACACATTTCCTTATTCCATGGCTACAGAAGAGCGTTATCTACGATGTCAGGACGAAGCCTAGAAATATTTCTACCACCACCGGAAGCAAAGATTTGCAAATGGTCAGCCTGACGCTCAGAGTGCTGCATAGGCCTGATGTTCAAAAGCTACCGGTTATCTACCAGGTGGGTGCAATATCTGCAAAATAATACCATTTTGATGATGATATAATTGCTAATAATGGCTACTATAGCAACTCGGACAAGATTACGACGAGAGGGTTCTCCCATCCATCGGAAACGAAGTTCTCAAGTCCATTGTCGCACAATTCGATGCCGCAGAATTGATTACCCAGAGAGAAGCTGTCTCAAACCGTATCCGTACCGACCTTCTTCGACGTGCCAAGGAGTTCAACATTGCCCTTGAGGATGTCTCCATCACCCACATGACTTTTGGCCGTGAATTCACCAAGGCCGTTGAACAGAAGCAGATTGCACAGCAAGACGCTGAAAGAGCCCGGTTCATTGTTGAGAGAGCCGAGCAGGAGAGACAAGCCAACGTTATCCGCGCCGAGGGTGAGGCAGAGAGTGCCGATATCATCAGCAAGGCCGTTGCTAAAGCTGGTGACGGTCTAATCCAAATCCGAAGAATCGAAGCCAGCAGAGATATCGCTCAGACACTCTCCTCAAACCCCAACGTCACATATATCCCCGGCGGCGAAGGTGGAAAGGAAGGCGGAAAGGGCACCGGACTTCTCCTTGGTTTAAGATCATAGAGAAGAGAAGCTTGCTAGATGCTGGTGTGTTTGTTATTTCTGTATAACAAGTATCTGATTCTCCCCCCAAAGCGATGTATTAAAGCTACTCTTCTAGTTTGTTTAATTATATGGTCTCTTCTCCTCCATTTTTTCTTCTCGGATGTTCCGGATGCTTCCCCTTTTTCTTTATACTAACAGTACAGCTACACACCATCAAACATTGTTCAAACTATTCTCCCACATTCCACCACCTGAGATAGCAGGTAATATTTCCTCCCCTATATTCTTAAATGTTTTACGTTTGTTGACAGCCACCTTACATAACCATAGGAGGCTCTGTTGATGGAATGTTCTGCCACCATCTCTTTTGCTGGTCCTGTCAAATCTTAATATACCCCCAAACAGTGCAAAGCAAAGCAACGCCTGCTAAGACTATGACGATATGTAGATTCCCAAATATGAGGTTTCAGGGGCAGGAAACTTCTAGCTTTCCTCTTCCCATAAAAACTCAACTGTTTCCCACATTTTGCATTTCCCTTGAGGCAAAGATGATACCACTTTTCTCTACATACGATATTCCGGATGTCTCTGTTTGACCCGCCTGCCTAAGGATATTCTTGTCATCTTTTACTGCTGAAGAAAGTTGATACTTTCGAAGTCCCAGTTAACAAGGCAGGCTAACCAGTCGATCAAGATGGCTTCTGACACACCTTTGGAAATGAGTTTTGAAAATGTAATGGTAAACGATACAGCGTCTACGATGCCCAAAGCTGCCGCGCGTCTAGGAGCAGTGAAGATTCATCGAGACGTACTAAGCCAGAAACAAGATATCGAAAGCCTGGGCCCAGCGAAGATTTTTGACGTTAAATGCGTGGCCTCATACAACTGGATACGCAAGGACAGAGTGACCATGTTGATTCCCGGTAAGGATATACGGATCTTTATCCAGCTTCTTCTACCACGGCAAACGTAACCGATCACTAATTTAAACCCTGAGTAGGAGCTCCTCCTGTTTGGAACCAATCAAGTGGTACATGCAACGGTGCGAAAACTGAGGGGATGCTCGAAAATGGTTCTGGGGCAGCCTACAACAGTGTGCATCAAAATGATTGCAAGAATGGGTGGCTTGGACACCCACTAGAGCCTGTGATCTACGCCGCTTCCCTCATGGATTCCACCTTCGAACTGATGAACTTTGATATTGTGACTGACGCTACTGCCATGGAATGCATGCTCGCCTTCATAGCGCCTGAGCCCAAACCTCTTACGCTAGAAGTTGAACTGGCCAACGGGACCTTGTTCATTGCCAACCGTGGAGCAGAACCCTATTCAGACAGCTATCATCCCATGGCAGATGGCACTTTCTTATGGGAAGACTGTGTTAAGGGCTCAACATGCCATCATAGGGTGCTTTCGTACGTCTTTGGAGGACAGCGGATTCTTCTTACGTGTTCCAGCCATGGCTATCTTCCAGCGCCGGCTGAAGAGGCAGCAAGCGGCGAAAAACGAGGTAACGAACCAGCCATGAAGGAACAGGGCAGCTTGGACGCACCTAGAATTGGTGCTTTAGCCAAAGAGTTCCCAGTTGCTCATCGTGGTGGGAAGAACATACCACAGGAAGCGATCGTCGATCTCAAGTGCTATAAAGCGTCCAACAACTTTCCACCTTCAAATGCTGACATCAAGCGATTGTGGATTCGGCAGGTCCCAAATATAATTCTTGAGGAGACGGGCCCCTATCAGGCCGGGGTCCATGATGCGACCAGACTTACTCATGAGTGGGAACAGAACATGCAGGCTAACCTTGAGAAGCTTGCAGTTTTGTTGTCGAAATTACGTTCTTACGGCAACCAATCCGCCTCCAAGAAGCTGCTTATCCGCCGCATGAAGCATCCCAAGGGCCCTGAATTCTTGTCGGTTGACGAAAATGACGTTGCTCAGAGCATATCCCCTGCCATACTCAACCACAACCCAGCCTCTATAGATAAGGCCTCTAGTTCTGACAAGGATGGCAAAATGGGAATAATCAATCGCCCGAAAAATACCAAGAAAGGGGGAGAAGCGAAAGAGAAGTGCCGTGAGATAGCTACCGTCTCGAAGAGCAGCTCCTTAGAATCCATTCCATTGACCGACTGGGAGGTCGTGAATGATGGTGACGGTGATGATATGGACTGGGTTGAGGTTGATAAACCTGGACGCAAGTCAAAGGCTAGAAATCTACCAAATTAGCCTTGATAGCACGGTAGGACTACGAGGGACGGCAAAGGTTTGAGGTGTGGCATTTAATATCTAGCATGCAAGGCGGCGACATGGTGTTTGGCATCTAAAGCGACTCCGGGGTAGTTTGTTTAGGCATTGTTTAGGCATTGGGAATACGGGAATATAGAGCGTGATTATGCTGTTGATGGTTTTTTGTCAGTCTACAAATGCGTTCCAGTAACACTTCGACTAGTAATAATGTTGTAGTTATCATTCTTAGATTTGTAGTCAATTTGTAGGATTTCCAAGTGACAACCAGCTTACACAACAAAAAGGCAAAAAATACGAAAATAAAACAAAAAAGAAAATGACATGGATAAATCCAATCCCGTAACAGACACCGTCAGTCTAAGACTCCCACACCTCCATAAAGCAGGGAGAAACGGCATTGAGCGCGTAAAGCCGCTATCAAGAAACGTCTTCAACGCTCGCCTGGCGATATCCACCAGCCTAGACGAAGTAAAAATGCCGAAACCTCGCCCGCAGCCACGGAAGACTCCAAAGGCGAAATCGACTGATACCCAGTCCAAAAGGACGCAAAATACATCCATATCACTCATTAAGGCTGCACCGACCTCGCTGCAGCAGTTAGTTCTAAATATATTTGCGGATAGGCTGGCAGTACGCCCTCGCGGTACTGAGCAAGAGACTGGCACCGGCACCACACTAAGAGAGCAGGTTCAAGCTATCAAGTCGCATCTCTTCAATCGTGACTTCGACTCTGCCTTTGCTGATGCAGATTCCGGTATGCTAAGGGCGTACGCTCTGCGCTGGAGTGCTGGGAGAGCGCTCGCTTACACGGGTATTTTCGAATATGCCTTGCGGCGGGCATTGGATGGCGGCAAAGGAGGGCCATCTGCAGGCTCATCAAGCTGTGCTTCTATTGAACCTGAAGATTTACAGAACAAACATGTCATTTTTATTGGTGGTGGAGCAGGAGCAGAGTTAGTAGCACTGGCTGCTGCAGTACGGTGGGCAACCGGCCTCGATAACCCGACAGAATCAAACCTGAATCTCTCTGTTACGGCGCTTGATGTGGCGGACTGGCAGCCAGTAATTGACGAACTTTCGCAGGGATGCATATCAGAGTCGGTTTATAATAGTAAAAAGTGCGGCATCACTCTTCCATTGCTGAAGGCCGGGGATCTAGCGATATCATTTCAGAAACAAGATATCCTGGCCGTTTCAGAGGAGCAGCTATCTCTTTTACTATCTCCGCCTACAAAAGATGTAACAAATGCGGATGAGAAGCAAAGGAAAGGCACGGAAGGGCCTACGACGGTCTTGATAACGCTCATGTTTACGTTGAATGAGCTTTTCTCGACCTCTATGCCTGCCACGGTTGCGTTCCTTCTGGGGTTAACCGATGTGATCAAACCCGGGACCATATTGTTGGTGGTTGATAGCCCTGGAAGCTATTCAACATTATCGCTTGGATCTAAAGGAGCTGGGTCTCAAGAAGAATCTAGCAAGAAAACGCCCGAGGAGAAGAAACCGGCAAGACAGTATCCCATGCGTTTCCTGCTGGACCATACCTTATTGACCACAGCCTCTGGCAGCTGGGAGTGTATTTTATCCGAAGAATCCCAATGGTTCCGACGAGACCGTACGGGGCTAGAGTACAACATTGGAGAGGGAATTGGGCTTGAAGATATGAGATATCAAGTCCACGCCTACCGACGGACCACCACTTTGTAGTTATCTTCTCTGGAATATGGTCCAAAATTTTCCTTCAGCATTCGATGGTCTTCGGGATGCAAAGGATAGTCAAGGACGAGTGAGGTATCATTGGAAAGCAAGCCTAAACAGCTGAACAGCTGAAGAGATGAAGACATAAGATAGGATGATATAACCACCCCACATTCGCAGGAATACGAATGCAGCATGGAGGCATCATTCTGCTCCCGGTTCCGGAAGCGAGATATGGATACGATAACAACTAACCCAGGCAGAGAAAACCTTCGGCTAAGAGCGTTGGTGAATAATACTCGAAATGCTCGTCTCCCCCCGGCAGCAGACTGGCGAAGGATCCCGATTCCACATAAATCAAATACCCAGGCTTTAAATAGCCGGGTATACGAGAGAAGCACTCCAAATATAAACCCTGGGGTAGTCGTCTCGCGGATCTTCTTCTTCTTTATTCCCCCCCTCTCAGCTCCAGGACAAACCAGCTTTGTACAATTAGTTTCTGTTCATCATTGACTGCCACCATGCTCGTTGAAGGGACGATCATTTGTAGCCTCTTTGCAGCCGCAGTTGCATCGTACACACCTTCGCCGTTCCTCCTACCAGAACCGTCAGGCCCATTGAAAGTCCAAAGAGAAATTTTCGAACTCACAGACTGGTCCAGGAAGGATATCAATTCCACTCTCCCTCGTCGGTTGATGGTTTCTCGATTCAACCCTATACCCGAGAAACACTGTCTTAAAACAGAGGAAGTGCCTACTTTCCCTCCCGCGACTGCAAAGCTGGAAGATGCGATCCTCCAGGATGCCTTTGGCGGCCAATGGGTGGACGGATTGCTAGCCGCGTCCAGAATAAGGGTATGCACTCGTGTGAGGAAAGGGTATCAAGATTCTGATTTCCGAGGCGATAACCATGGGTTCCCCATTGTGCTGTTCTCCCCCGGAGTGAATACAACACGACTCCTCTATTCATCCATTGCACAAACCATTTCCAGCGCCGGGTATACAGTTATAACCATGGACCACCCACACGACACCGATATTGTTGAATTCCTCAACGGAGACATCATTACCGGCGGAGCAGTTAGTATCTCCAACCCCTCCACCCTGCCCTTCTGGACCGACGTGCGTGTTCAAGATTCCATTTTCGTACTGGACCAGGCCTTGAAGGGATCCCCTCGCGCCCGCGTAGGGATGCTGGGCCATTCATTCGGTGGCTCAGCCGTGCTCTCATCCATGGTTAAAGACGGTCGTATCTCGGCTGGAATCAATTTTGACGGAGCGCTATGGGGTCCTGCTGTTGACATCGGCTTGGGAGGGAGGAAGAAGGCCCAGCCATACCTGCAATGGGGCGCGGAAACACATAACAGACGAAATGATACATCATGGGACACGCTCTGGAAGGCCATGGATAGGCTTCACCCGCATGCTTGGAAGAAGGAGATTAGCATACCTAACGGACGACATAACACCTTTAGCGATTTCCCGATTATTATCGATGCCAGCGGATCAAGGGATGTTATTGACAAGACTATCATTGACCTGTTTGTAGGTGACATACCCAGTGTGAGAAGCCTACAGTTTACCAAGGCGTATGTGCATGATTTCTTCCGGTTTTCGCTCTTCGGGAAAGATGGAGGGCTTCTCGAGGGGCCAAGTTCGGAGTATCCTGAAGTCACCTTCTTGGACTAAAGAAATAACACCCTATAATTAGAGGCGGATATAGTATAGATATAGATAAACTTGATACTTTACTTGCATAGCTACAACCTAAGGCTACTACGGCGTATGTAAGTAGGGAGATACATTTACTTGATTATTTAGTCTGCTGCGTGGTGTGGAGATTTTGTATAGATTTATCTCTTCTCAATCAACCCCCGATCCTTTCTACCAGGACCCATACAAGTGAAAGTGAAGTATGTCCCCACCAAAGCGAATGAAAGAGGGCTGATCAAAGAAGAGAATAGGCTAGGCATCGAGAAAGAAGGTATTCAGAGCCGTTCAGAGGCGTAGCTGTGTTACCCGAGCAGGGGGGAAAGAACAGGTAAGCAAGAGTTGGGTATGTATGTACTCCGTATGTATGTATCTGCATGGTGCTGTGCCTTGGCCTGAGTCCACTGCATCAAGTCGGGTCGAAGGAGAAAGGAATGGCATGATATTCGGTTTCATTTCAAGGTAGATGAAGAAGAAAAGAAGCAATGGTGACGGTAATTGCCGTCCGGCTGGCTGGCTGGCTAATTAAAGAGAGGCTAGAAATGTGTAAAATGAAATGAAATGATATGTCGTTAGGAGCCGAAAAGGAGTGAAGAGAGGAGAAGGCATGGCATGATGTGAAAGAGAGGAAGACAAGAAAAGGCAGCTGCTTAGCTAGCTGTTGTGCATGGATGCCTAAATGCAGGTCGGTTATAAGGAAGCAAGAAGAGCCAATGAGGGTACAGTGAGCATGGGAGGTAAAGGAGCGAGGGATAGATGGACGGTAGGAAGCAAAGGAGAAAGAAAAGAGGTCTTTAGGCATGCAATAACATTCGAAGGAGAGGCTGGGTTGACTGGCTGGTTGGTCGTCGAGAATAAGCAGAAATGAAACGATTTTAACGAAAGCATGGAAGAGAGCAAAGAGTAGAAGGAAGAAAATGACTGAACAAGTAAGTAAATATGACTGACTTGTATGACTTGCGAGTTTTGTTTGCTTAAAAACGAAGACAAAAAGGCAGCTGAACTAACTTGCTGTGTTGGGTTTTGGAAAAAAAAGATGAATGAAGAAGAACGAAGTTGTGTGATTGGAATCGAACACGACCTCGGTCGAAAAGGAAAACCAGATAGTAAAAAAATGGAAGAAAGGAAAACAGAAAAAACCAAGCAAAACGAGCTCCATAAATCAATAGTTCCATCCGTGATATCGTGCCTCCCATATGTACTCCGAACAAGGTGAAAAATGAAAATGAAATTGAAAAGAGAAAATAAAGGAAAACAGGAGTAAGAAGAAGAAAACGGAGAAGGTTCTAAGGGTTGGAAATTAAACATAGAGAAATCCAGCAAGGAGAACCGCGAAACCGAGATAGATAGACGGGAAAATCGTAAGAGAGGAGGAGGTAGGAAAGTGGACGTGAGGATGTTCTATCGTTTGTCCTTGACTTTCCAGAACTGCATCAAACGGGTGATCCGGAGGCCCTTTTTCTTGCGCTTTTCAGACTCGTCTGCAGGTGCTTTCTCTTCATGGCTTAGTTTGCTACGCTCAGAGGTAGCACCGACCAGACGTGAGAAGCTAACTAGACTGGCACGTTTTGAAGAACTGGGCCGGTTGTTATTGTTGTTAGCGTTGCTGTTGCTGCTAGAATTGTTGGCAGCACTGTTGAGATGCAGTACGTGAGAGAAAGAGGCGGCTCGGTCACTAGGGTTGCGGCCATAGAAGGCACTGGGTAGCCTAGGGATATTTCCGGTCATTGTCGATGCGGAACTGGTTAAAGATGGAACATCCTCGGAGGAGTTTTGGAGGTAGTCAGAGCCCGGCTCGCCCGAGTAAACGGACCCGGCGCTGTAGTGACGGTCTGTCATGGAAGAAGAAGCGGTGTTTAGGCGGGGGACGTCAAAGGAGATGCTAGAAGGGGAGGGCGAAGGGAAGGCCTGTGGGATCATAGGCACTGGCGGTATTATTGCGGGGATGGGGGTGAGGTTCGCAGCATTGGCGATATTGTAGATGAATTCGGGTGAGGTGGAGGGACGCTTTTCGTCAAAGTTGCGAGGAGATATTTGGCTGGAATCAGAGCCCACGATACCAATGCTTCCGGGGTGGTGGTATGTAGTGCTGTTGCTGTTGCTCCGTTGGGACTGAGATTCGAAGTCAATTGCGTGGGCGTAAGGGGTGCGCGGAGTGATGACTTGGGCAGTGCTGGGACGGCTTTCGACGGACGCCGGATAGAGGTCGGGTAGGTTACTAGAGTCGACTACCTGGATACCCAGGCCGGTTTCCTCCTCCTCCTCCTCCTCCTCCTCCTCCTCCTCACCATCATCATCACTGCTGTTGTCGTCTTCCTCCTCCTCCTCTTCACTAGAAGAAGCCGAGTCATCATCACTTGCCTCATCGCCCTTAGACGAGTCAGTGTTTTTCTGGTTGCCCTGGTCATCGTTCTGGGCCAAAAAGGCATCTTCCTCCTCCTCGTCAAAGACATCGGGGTTTTCCATTGCGGCGGAGAGGCCAAACCTGGAGTTACCTAGGAAACTGCGGTCGAACGGGGGCATCTCCGGCGCACTTTCTGCACGTCTATGGTACCGCATCTCTGGACCTACGAATTCACCGCGGCGGCCACCGCTGTACATCCTCTTGGAGGCGATCATGAAGCCACTGGTTATGTTCCGTTCCGGTCCCATTTCGGGAGTGTTGAAGGGTCCCAGGGCAGCATCCAGGTCGATTACGGGACTGAAGATGTCAGGATTACTCTGCTGCTCGTAGAAGCTCTTCGGTTTCCATGCATTTTCCAGGCTGTTGTCCGTGGAAGAGGCAGCTTCACCAAATTGCGGGTGGCTTCTTGGAGCATTGGGGGCCGTTGGAGTTCGGATGACGATGGTGTTATCATGGTCAAAGTCAACGCTGTACATGGATCCGAGCTCCGAGTTGGTCCGTGTTAGCATGGGTGGAGGCGTGGGGGACTTGCGAGACTTCTTCGATGAGCGTTTCTTCCCCTTGCGAATAAGGATGCCTGCCCAGGAGCGCTTTTTCTTTTCCTTCTTAGACGGCTTGTGCTCGTGTGCTGTGCGCTGAGTCAAGGTAGAGGTTTCAGCGTCATCCGTCTCACGATCTAGCCCGTTAGCAGTAGAAGAAGAAGACGAAGCGGCAGAGGAAGTGGTCTTGTCGGCGGCTTCCTGGCTTCTGCAAACGTTTCCTAGGTTGAAGTTCAAAGCCATGGAAGCGGAAGCAGAGAGTGGCCTTTTGGTGGGTTCATTGTGATCGTTTGAAGGGCCAAAGGATTTCCATTTCATTGCCAACTGGGCACCTGCGGTCTTTGGTCTGATGTTGGTGGTAGTGGTTTCATTATTACTGCTGTTATGGGGAGAACTGGCGCCACTTCTTTGTTCGGGGCCAGAACGGTCTGAGAAGATCTGGTTAGGACGAACGGTGGAGACACTGCTCTCTGAAGATATTGTCGAAAGAGGACGGCAAGGGACCGGAGCTACTTCTGCTGCTGCAGTAGTAGTCGACTCCTCCTTGCGCGCGTGCCTTGGTGAAACCTGCTGCTCTGACCGTTGGGGAGAGGGCTGAGCAGTGTAGATGTCCGGAAACGACCGCGAAGAGAGCTTTGAGTTCTTGTCACTGGCAAACGGCAAAATGGGCGAAGTTGGGACGCTTCCAGAGACGGGTACCGGGGGAAATGCCTTGGCTACGGCTGTGAGGTCGACGCTGGAGATAGCCTGGGATCTCCTGTGGGCGTGTCTCCGGACACCTCTACCGGGACCGGCAGCGGCGAGTCCAGGGCCTGGATGGGGGAGCGTTGAAGGAACTGCCTTGGAACTGCTGATGGCTACCTGGGAGGAGACATCACCAAGAAACTCACTGGGTAGACGGCGGTGTCCCTTGGCAGAATGTTGGGCGGGTTCCACAAGCCCAGGAGAGGCCGGAGCAGCAGCAGTCGCTGTTGTTATCGTCGAAGCAGGAGCAGTAGCGGTAGTAGGAGTAGAGACGGTCTCTGGGGGCGCCTGAGGGAAAGAAAACGAAGGTAGAGAAGCAGGGGGTTGCCGCCTGCCCCGCCGAGAGCTGCTAGACATGTTGTTGCTGGGGATGCTGTTGACTCTGCCGCCGCTACTACTATTTTCTGACGGCGGTTGAGCGGGAAAAGAGAACGACGGGTTCGGGAGAGGCGCCGAGAGAGGAGGAGGAAAAGTAGGAGGGTTGTTCATGCGAGAGTCGTAACTGGATGGAGGTTCCTGGTGGTGGTTCCAGTGAGAGGAAGAAGGCTGGTGAGCCCCGAGAGATATCGATGTCATGGCTGTAGAGTAATAAAAGAGATATAAAAAGAGAGACAGAGAAACAAAAGAACGAACGAAAAGAAAAGGGAAGAATAAGTTGACCAAGCGAGAGAAGGACGAAGATGAGCTTCCCTTAAAGCCACTCTTCTCCAGGTCTTCCTCTTCTACTACTTGCTCATTCCAAATCCTCCGGGCTTCATGTATGATGAAGCTGGGTTTGCCAGATCAAATAAATGACTGATAAAGATAGAGCGGCTCCTTTTCCCCGGCTCTTCCCTTATTTCTTGTGTCTTGTGTGTGTGTGTTTCCTCACCACACAAGCCGGAGACATCGTACGGAGTATTTTCCTCCAGAGACAGCCTTCCCAAGAAAGGACAAGAAAAACAATATAACAATATCTCGTAAAGGGCGCTTGGTAGGATGATGAAGATAGTGTTTGTTATTGTTATTGTGTGTTGGCTGGCGGTCGTTGAAAAAGGTGGTTTTTGTGTTGAGTTGAGGCGGTTTCGTTAGGGCGAGAAAGCCGACGGGGCGACCGGCCAGGCGACAGTGATAGACGGAGTGACTGAGAGAGAGAGAGAGAGAGAGATAGAAAGAAAAGCGCACGGAAGAGACGTGCGAAGGATGTAAGGAACGGACGGCCACAGGCGACCTGTAGCCAGCGAGAGGAGGAAGAAGATGAGGTTTAGGTTGAAGGGAGGAAGAAGGAGGAAGATGAAGATGTTGAAGTCGAAGTTGAAGGTCGAAGTCAAGAAGAAAGAGAAAAAGCGGCAGCAAAAAGAAGACGACGAAGAACAAGCGGAAAAAGCAAAAAACAGCGAATGAAAAAAAGAAAAAAGGGAAAAAAAAAGAAAAGACAAAAAAAGAAGTAAAAAAGTTGTTGTTGTTTTTTGTATTTCTGGCGGGGCTTTTTTCTTTTTTTGGTTTACACGGGCCCACTTGGTGCTCGGTGAGTGGCTGAGGAAGGAGAAAGTGGGGCATGCAAGGGCCACTGGGAATCGGGCTTGGCAGGGTTACGACTTGTCATTGGCTAAGGAGACTCGAGGACGGCCTAAAGGGGACTAGCTCAGGTACAGCTGGCGTCTCCCCAGGAACAGGCTTGGCAGGTAACTTTACCGCGACGGTACAAGATGATACGCAGATAAAATACAGACATAGATACAGACATAAAACACACGAAGAGATGAAGATGAGATGAGAAGTAGAAGAAGTAGAAGAAGTAGAGAAGAAGAAGAGGAAAGAAGAAGAAAAGGTCAAGGTTATGGGAAAAGGGGAGGACTGGAGAGTCGGAAGTAGTCCATGGCGGATCTGAAGATGCGATCGGGGGCCCCTTGTCCTGGCCCTGGGCGCATCCCAGCTTGATCCCAGACAGTTGACGGTGATAGCAGGACAAGAGTTCGACTTAGTTAGCAGGAGAGTTAGCTGTCATGCGCCCGAGCACTGCTTCTTCTTGTCTTGTTATCTGCTTGTCTGCTTGTCTTCATCACGGCCCTTACTTACGCTCTAACTCTCCTTGACGCCGCCCAGGGATGGACGGATACTCGCATCTACCGCTCTACTTACAGAGTACCCCGTACTCTACGCAGATACATACAGATACAGACACAAGAGAGAGAGGCGGATGAGACAAAAGAAAGACTGTCTGTCTCATGATCTGTCGGTAGCTCGATATCGTCATAGCCTCCCTCTTTCTCTCTCCTCTCCCCGTACTTACATACACTAACTACTGAGAGCGGACACCCCCCCAGCCACCTTTTCAAGCCAAACTCACTCGTCAACTAAGGTAAGTACATACATACATACTAACTTGTGCCGTCGTATTTCGCCTGCATGGGGATGGGGGATGGTATGGGGGTTCACCCTTCTTCGTCTTCTTCTTCCGTGCCCAAAAGCAATTCTCTCGTCCTTTCCTCCCTCGCTGCTACGGAGGGATAGACGAGTGCAGCAGCTGTTGGAAGTGCAGTCAAGTACGGAGTAGCGCTTGTGGAGTCCACACACACACATACACATACTTACATACAGGCAGAAGTGAGTAAACCCCCTGGTCCCGGCCTGACCTTGGTTCTTGACCCCCTTTTTACCCTTTTAGGGCGTCACTCTCTCTCTCTTGACGCCGTGGTGATGATGATGGATAGCAAAGAAAAAGGAATAATATTATCTCCAGTTACCCTTTCTATTTTAGCCATAACAAGCAGAATTAGTAGTTAAATAATAAAATGAACAGGCCATAATATCCGACTGCTATAACCTCCCCAAACGCCAGGATGACCAAGCCAGCCCCTTCAGTCGGTTTCTTCAGTTTCTTCAGGGGAAGAGCCAGTTGATATCAGCATTACTATCATCGTCACTAATCAATCCACGTTTTCTTCCTTCTTCTTCCTTTCCTTCGTCTTCTTCATTAGCAAGGGAAATGAGATTCTCGTTTGCAAACCTGTAAACACCGTCCCGTCTCCACTCGCAATCATCCCACAATCCACGAATCATCGCCTCTAAGCGCCTCTTGACGGAGATGCCAGCACAGCATCGAAATGAAATAATAATAACCCAAGACGGGACAGCGTCGTCATGCCGGTCAGCCACTCAATCCCTCATTATTCTACCATTACTTACAGAGAGTACCACTTGCGATTACTCTTCTCTTCCCCTTTCAATGTCTCATTTCCTGGGTAGATAGTGTTTTGTTTCTTTTTCTTGTCTGGTTTTGGTTTGCTTTCTTTCAGCCCATCCATCAGCCATCAGCCATCAGCCCTATCCAAGTCCACCAGTCCAGTCCAGCAAGCTAGTTGGCTGATCGAGATGGCCGATTTGAAACATTCCTCCACGGAATAAATGTATAAGGATACACTTTTTTGCGTTCTCAGCCTCAGATTTCAGGGCCTCCGTGTCGGAAAATATGTAACTAGTTTAATAATATGTATAGTGATGCGGACTCGCCGACGAATAGAAGGTGATTCCGACCGTGGACAGCCCAGCCCAAGGGGGCTGTTGCCGGGGAGAAAGTCCAGCCTGAGACGATGGACAGACAGCCAGTCGGACGGCCAGAAAGACAAGATAGACAGACAGACAGACAGACAGACGGGTAGATCCCCCCCTGACAACACATCGGTCGACAGTCGACACTTGGGCAGACAGACAGACATCCATCTGGTTACATTTTCATGGCTATAGAGATAGCAGTTATAGCCAAACGGCCGATCGGTTTATAACATATCGAGTCGATCATCCAAGCTTTTTCCCAGTTTTTCTCCCCTTTGACTAGTTGACTTGTCTTCAGGCTCTCACAGTCCAACGGTAATGGTGCTCCGTATAATCCTATCATCATATAGCTCGCGTCACACAGGGTACGGGTACACAGATAGCCCATAGCAAGATGTATATACATTCTGGTTACATATATTGCTTTCTGATATGTTTGACTTCCAAGTATACGAACTAGCTGGTTATATGTAGCAAATCAACCCCATCCGTTGCACTTGCAGCGTTACCATGCATGAGATTTAGACACCACAGCATCATGCATGTCTGTGTGTAATGTGGCTGAGAGATGTTATGTACTTACTTTTGCTTTGTGTTTATTTTTATATTATTCATATGCAATATTTCGAACCTTCGCTCGCAGATTTATCCTATTTAGTATATGTACTTGCGGATTACTGGTTAGCCTGATTGATTGATTGAATGATTGATTGATTGATTGATTAGTGAAATACATCCGTCTAACTACTAGTACTACCAGCTCTCCGGCGCTGCCTGTCCAACTTCTGCGCCGCCCCTGAGACGTGTAGACAGCTAGATGGCTGCCTTAACTCCCCCTTTCTCCTTTGACTGCTTCTTCTCCTTCTCCTTCATCTTTTTATCCCGTCGCCACTCTCTGTCCAACCTCGATATATGCACGTATCTAGTTACCTCCCTCCTCGCCGCAGCCTTTCGGCTAGCAAGACCAGACCTTTCACTTACCCTCATCAAAGCGGCCATCCTGGCTGCCGGAAGAGCCATCCGTCTGCCGATAATCACTCCGTCGGGTGTGTGTGTACTTTACACCACAAGACCTCAAGGTTCTCTGAAGAAAGCCGTTCCACAGGCATCAGGAGAGGAGGGATGACTGGGCCAGGAACAGGCATCGTGAATTTAGTTGGTTGCTTGCACTTCCTACCTTAAGTATGCATGCATGTATTTCTACGCATGGGGTCTTCCGGACATGGGGCCAAGGGGATGGACGGGTTCCTTCATGCACGTATATACATACACACTTACACTTGCAACCGAGTTGCATACCTAGTTCGCAACTGATGTGCACCAAACTGCATGCTACCGCCCTTCCATGCATGCCCTGCAAGCACGCAGCCTTGATCTGCTTCGCCTCTTTATTTATGTCCTCCAGATATGCGCGATTAGTTATTTATCCCTCAGGTTTACGGAGTAATGAACGCACAAGATAGGTACGTCCTTTGAACTCGCATTGCTAACCGGTTAATAAAAAACTGGCAGTTCATCTTGTTAAACGCTGAGCGGCGACAGGGACCCGACCTGGACAGGGGCATGGAAGATTACTCAAGCGACCAGGGTGGCTGTGGTGTGCCTGGATGCCAACCCCAGGGATAGTTACATGGATCTTTTTAAGGGGCAAGAAAGGCAAGGGAACTTGTTGACTCTTTCTTCGTTCATTCAATTGCCAACCCCAACTTCCACGGCATCACGCTGACTGGAAATAAGAGGTGAATGGATGAATGGCAGAACCTGGCTTGACCTGGTTTATATCGAGTTGCATATTAAGTGGCTCGTTGTGGGTAGATAACACAGGGTACGTTGGTTATGAACAAGGGAAACATCAACGGTTCCTCAGTTCCTAGTTCCCCAGGAGAAAAATTGAGCAAACGGCTGCACCCCAAGAGGGACATGTCCAACATTAAAATGTCTTAGGGATTCCCCTTTTCCTCTTTCTTTCTTCCTTTCTTTCCTCTCCAACAACGGAGCACAGGAGTTGGAAAACCTGCACGGCGTACAGGGTTGGTGTTAAGTACAAGTGTTCCGTTCTGCAGGGCAGTTGACACCTTGTGCTGTGCTGTGCTGTGCCCTGTACCACCGCTCAGATGTGCCGAGTATCACTATCATTCAACCCTTACCCACGAACGGAGCCCACCCTGGCCGTCAATGCTTCTTCACCCTTCTTGATCAACTGCCGCTCAACTGTTCTTCTCACTTATTCACCAACCTTGATCCCTAAAGCGCGGCATCGATCGCCATGGGACGAACAGGGCTATCCGTCACCCGCCGTCTCAGCCGCTTCCCGGGTCGTGGAGGGAAGGAACGAGAAGTTACCGGCCAGACGTTACATCCGTGCCAGGCCTATCTGATCAATATTTCCATCCATCTCCAAGCGGAACATACCTCTCTTCTCCAATTCCAATTGATTCCTTTCGACAATCAGGAAATTCAAAGTTCAGTCAGACAGAACCCGATGATGCCGGAACCTTTCATCTCATCACCATGGCTTTGCCACACCCGTCCGTTACGTACAACCCTGGTTTCTTCTCGCCGTCGCCGTTGGCCTCGCCATGCCCAACTCCTTCGATCCATCACATTTTCAGATTTTTCTTTTCTTCTTGACCAGAAGCAAGCTCACGAAATGGCAATATAGCATGCCTGCCTCATTTCTTCCTATACGAAAGTTTATCGGGATTGATCAGACAGATGACCTGTTCGTAAGTTAGTTAAAGCACACCGGAACCACGCAACGTTAACAAAACCTCGGGGCAAACGACCTGAACTCTGGAGAACGAGCTTGCTTTGCTAAGTTAGGCGACTAACTTACCCCAACTATGCTTTTTCCTCGTTCACACCCTCCGCCCATGCAATCGAATATCAATCTCGTATAAACCCATGTTCGCGATCGTTATCGTTTTGCCTCCTCGCTTCGGGAGATATCTTCGCTTCATATATTGATACCCGGAGATACAAATACCCATTTCCTAAATACATACTCCGTACAAGATACGGGATATGATGATGAGCTTTGTGGCCATGACTGCATCACTGACCACGCACTGGAGCTAGCTCATTAAAAAAAAAAATTAAGGCAGCCGCCGAATATACCCGCCGACTCCATCGTGAGCTGTCTGAACGCACTAACGTAGGCCCAGTTTGATGCCTTCCATATACTTCGAAGGCCCCTTTGATACAGGTGGGACGTTGAATCCACTCCATGACCAGCCGTTGATGGCGATCTCCACGGAAACCACGAGAGGCCCCCCGTGTTTGGACATTCCTCAGGACGCCATGTTTCAACTCATAGTTCTTCTTGTCAAGACAACCCCAAAGGTCCCTTGAAATTAGCCCATCGCGCCAACAAAATTAAATGCGTCAGCGAAAACATGTCTTGCACTTATTTTGATACACTCTCAATTTCTCAAATCAAAAAAAGGGGAGTAACACTTTCTACCTTATTACTAATCACATATCATGTGATATATTTGATCAGTAATATAGTTATGGCTTATGTCATCGTTTCGATTTTTGGGCAAGACAAAAACATTATGAGAAACGAAACAAAGATCACGACGACAAGGCATTTGTTCTCTGAAATAAAAGATATGTACTCCGTATATTGTGCGTATTGCATGTGTACCCCTTATTTTGCTGCCTGCATACCAAGGCCAGCTGTCAAACCACACCAGTTTGACATGACAGGCCTCCACGACACCGGTGACGGTTGTTGAGCACACCGCCTCCAGTTTCCGGTGCAATATGCAGCAATTCAATCCACATAATATACCCATCCTGGGCACGCCTAGCATGAAGGCGCGAATATCTTCTGCAGAAAGATGTGCGAAGGACTTGCAGTTGGCTTGAACTATTGTCCCATGTGATACACTGAGTGCCAACGGGTAACCATGCAGCGTTAGGGGCCTTAGGCAGAGTTGAGACAGTCAAAACTCGAATTGCAGTGCCTTTCTGCCTAGCATCCTGTACTATTATGTGAATCTTTTTATTGTCATCCAACTACGGTGCAACGTTCTCCGGCGTTGATATAGTAGCTTGTTCAGGCCACTGCATGATACCTGCTGGCATTTTAATGGCTGCATGCCAGGCCAACTCATTATCGGATTGTCTTTCGGTGGCTAAATAGGATATGTTGGAGTATAACTATATCCTATTTCAACAAGGAGCATATGGTACTGCGTCTGCAGTTCTTATTTGATGCCGAATGCTGGTATGCAGTTTTTCCCACCTACTTTGCCATTTTCAACCCCGTTGCTTTCAAAAAATTCCCAGCGAAATAAACCTGAGACATTCGGGGGCGGCTACACATTAGTTGGATGGAGATGTTGGATGGATTCATTAGAAGGGCGATACAGCAGACCCTAGCATGAATGTCTACCAACTCCGAAGTCAACTACCACCTCCATACCTATATGCATAGTGCCGAACATCTAGGTGTGCAGTCGCGGTAAATGCCTCAGGATAAATTAAGAAATGTCAAGCATTTCGATGGATGGATCAGCCAGCCAGCATTTGCGTTTTCGTATTGATATGCAGGAATGATATTTGAGTTGGCGGCTGCCATTGGTTGGTTAGTTGGTTTGGACAGGGATTGGCATGACATGCAAAATATATATAGTTGACCTAAAATATGGTTGCATTTGTTACTACTAATTGAACAGGGCGAGTCCTGGATGGCTACATGGAAATTTTAGCGATAATACGTAATAGAAATCAACACGTGTGGAAGGCATTAAATAACACTTGAATGGAGAAAGATTGGATGAGCAGGATGTTTTTCAAGACTCCAACGAGAGAAGAGAAGAGAATAATGAGCGAACCAAAGCCAGTGATAGGCGGGGTATTGAAGAAGGGCATAACAAGAGAAAAGAAGAAGGACAAGAACGTTAGAACGTAGAAAGTAGATGTACAATGCAGAAGAATAGACGACGAAGAGAAGACGCGAAGAAGTTCAAAGCCTGATGCCTCGCTAATGAAACACCGAAACAGACAAACTGTGCAAGCAGAACTGACAATGTTTTTATCCTTCGAGAGGGATCCAAATAAATTGATGGCAAGATGCGATGTGACGGTTTTCTTCGTTAGTATTCCCAGGTATCCAGCAAGGGAAAGGGAAGGTGAATTCGAGGAACTCCGCGTAAATGCATGTAAACCGAACAA
Organism: Nannizzia gypsea CBS 118893; assembly: GCF_000150975.2. Classification (NCBI taxonomy): domain Eukaryota; kingdom Fungi; phylum Ascomycota; class Eurotiomycetes; order Onygenales; family Arthrodermataceae; genus Nannizzia; species Nannizzia gypsea. Next base: position 448,058 of record NW_003345201.1, on the reverse strand, counting down.
AGAAAAGCAGAGCTGTGTTGAATGTAAGATTGGTTTTTTTCTCTCTTCGGGTATGAGCGAGAGTGAATGCGTTTATGACTCCGTAGCACCCGGTGATATGGTAAGGATGATAACCAAACTGCTGACCATGAGAGACGCAGTGATGAATGCCGTCAGGGCAATACTGCCACGACTGGCAGGGAACTTCCCTCTGACCACCCAGTATTGACTCTCAAAGTAGCGATGGAAGCCAATGAAGAGGACAAGTATGGCTACTCCTATGAAGGTGGCGCCTAGTGGCTTTCCGAGACCACGAAGCTGGCTGCTGTTACTTGTGATGGTGAAGTAGAGGCCCTTGGAAGTTTCTCTGTAGTGTTCTGATAGAAGAGCGGTTGGGTCGCTGGGTCTGTGAAGCGAGGGATCTAATTGCTGGATGGCGGTGTTGAGACGGAAAAGCTGTGTAACCGCTATCCCTATGGAGGCAAAGGCGAGAGATGTTCGTAGCCACGAGAGAAATGTGCGTTCTACCAGTCATTAGAATTCCATATTTCGAGAATGGGCTCTATAGAAAATAGAAAATAGGGGAAAAAAAAGGATTTAAAAACGTACCTAAAGCGAGATGGTCTCTGGCGACGCTGCCTTTGTTTTCCAGCTCCAAGCTGCCGTACTTCTCAAGCATGCGTTTGTACCACGAGAGCGGCTGTTCCGGTCGTATGCTCCCCTTCCTAGACCGCTGGGACGAGTAAGAGGCACCTCGCTGCCGGGGTATAGTGCCACCATTGACGACGTTGCTGCCATGAGCATTGTTGAAGTGGTTATTATCAGATGCAGCTGGTGCAGCGCCTCCAGCGCCTGGCGCACACTGCCCATCCACGCTATTGTCCATGGGGCTGCGGTCACGAACTATCGACTGGTGCGTCCTTATCCTGCTGAACTGTGGCCGTGAAGCAGTATGAGCTGACTCCATGGAATCTCTGGACAGAGTAGACGAGCCAGAATCAGAATGCGAGTCTGCTTCGGCTGGTGAAGAGAAGGAACCATAGTTAGGTCTCGAGCCTGACCTCGTCGTCGCCGTCGCCGAGTCAGCCATTGTCTAGACCCTCGTCTCTTTCCGTTTCTCTTTTCTTGCTGCTTCCGTATTGCTCCTCGGCTATGTGTTGGTTCTTGGGTGGCCAGTTGGTTGGCTCTCTCTGGCCGGGGGGAGGAAGAGGTCGCTGGTTGGAGCTACCGTCACCCACTGCTGGTAATTGGTGGGATGCCTGCGGAAGAAACGGTGAAGGGGGCCGTCCCCTTTGTCTAGACGAGCAGAAAAAAGCGACGCCGAAGATAAAAATGGACTACGGGAAGGCCACGAAAAGCATATAGAGCGAAAAATGAAGAAAATAAGGGACGGCGGCGGCGGGCGGCGGAAGTGCATGCGTGGGTGTTGTATATACCTTTAGCTACTCCCTCGAGACCACAGCTCGCTCGCTCGCCCACGAACCAAGCCCAGGCCAGGGTTCGTCCAGGGATGCAGCACCAACAAGGTCAAAAACTCCGGCAGATGGCTTGGCTGTTGATCATGCATTCGATCAACTGTGCATCTGCCTCTGGTCTCTATCCCTTTTCTCCCTTCTTTTAGTGTCAACTGGTCGTCTGTCTTCTGTCCTCCTCGTGTCGTCATAGTCTTGCGCGTTCCTGGCCGACCTCGTCTCACAAGAGGTTTATCTTATCCTCCGGCCTCACGCCCCAGCACCACCCACGACCGCTAGTTACTGCACGAAGACAACGACATTATTGACACATTAACAGTGAAGCGCCGCGCGAGGCTAAGACCTTTCTCCCTTCTCTGGTCTTCTTTGACCCTCCCGTCTGCGTGGACGGGCCCACCCAAGCAGAGTTTTTCCGCGTTCAGATCGCCCTTTCGCAGCTGCGTTAGTGGGAGCTGAGCTGATATAGGTCGACAGTCGCTTGACTAGTGGCGACGGTGCGCCGCATCTTATTGGACATTCGCATGGCTGGCCGAGTGACGATGGGCTTGAAGGGGGTGGATTAATGTCCTAAGAGGGCCTGGGAGGATGGGTCTGGGTGTGACAGAGGCGCAATCCTGGGCTGCCTTTGGACGAGAGACGGCGAAAACCCTGAGAGCCAAATGAATTGGGATGAATGGCTGAGGGGGGTAAAAAAACATGGCTGGTGAACTGACTGGATCAGGCGCGCCGTAGTGCAAGGTGGTGCAAGGTGCAAGGGGGAGCCATCGTGCAGGAATCGGCCGTCCTCTTCGATGATAGGTGTCTGAGCGAGGGCAGAGCTGAGAAAGAGTTACGATGCTTCGGCCCTTCAGACCTATTGGCGGTGGTTTCCCCTCTTCGCTTCCTATATACGTGCATCTGGCCTGGATCGATCATGAGACTGCAAGGCTCAACAGTCAACAGTCAACATCGCTCTAGGCGGCAGGGATATACACCTTCTGCCTGCTGCATAAGGGAGATTCTCATGTGAGCAAACGCTTCTACACAACCTTTTATGCGGAGACAAGTCGTTTGACTACTATTTACGGATACTCCCACAATTCCGCTTCTGAAAGCCGTTATTTGTTATAGATGATGAGCTCTCTATGGAGTCAGAACTTCCTACAGAGTACTCCAAAGGCCCTATTCTGTATATAAGACACCCCGTATTCAGGCGCTGAATGATAAGCAAACTAGGATACCTTTACTATGGAATGAATCACACTCCACCTTCAACCTGACCTACAACCTAATACAGATCTGCCCATCACGATCACCACCATCACCGTTACCACCACCACCACCACCGTCATCATCATCATCATCTTAACCTCATCTCTAGCTGTCAATCTTCACCTCCATCTGCATCTTCGATTTATACTCGATTACGTCATCCGTCACGGGTTCAACCTTGAACGACAAAAACGTAGAAGAAGAAAAGAAGCAAAAAAGAAGCAGAAAGAAGAACAAGAAGACGCAGAGCAAACAAGCAAGCAAGAGGTCGAGCATCATGGCGTCGTCTACCCAGGAACCAGCGCCTCGTGTCTCTGCCTCTATCCCCAAAATCGACTTGTCGAAGAAGCTAACGCGAACTGGCGGCCCTCGACGGCAGCCTGCCGCTGGCGACTCAGCGCCACCAACCCCATCGATGCCCCCTCGCCCTGCAACGGAAAATCTGAAGTACACGCGCCCTGTGCCTCGCATTCTCTCTGTCCAGGATCACGAATCCTTCCTCGCCTCGCCATCGTACAATCTTGTTACGGGCTTCGTGTTCAATCTATCGGACAGTGTGCAGCAAAAGTCGATACCAGATGTCCTTGAGCAGTCGAGTCGTACCTCGCCACCATCGCCCATCATATCCAAGATTCTCGAGATACTATCATCAATAGATTCGCTGCTCAATGCCCACCCATCCCTTGATCAGGGCGGATCTCGTTTCGGCAACCCTGCGTTCCGGTCCCTTTTTGATGATGTCGAGTCTCACAGCCTCTCATGGCATAAGGAGCTGTTGGGCATTACTGACGACGCTGTCATAGCCGAGATATCAACATACCTAGTCAATTCTCTGGGCTCGCGCTCACGTCTCGACTACGGCTCAGGCCACGAGCTCAACTTCGTGATGTGGCTGCTTTGTTTGTACCAGCTCCGGATGCTTGACACACCCGATTTCCCCCTTCTAGTCTGCAGCGTCTTCACTCGCTATATCGAGCTCATGCGCCACATCCAGCTAACATACTACCTCGAGCCTGCCGGATCCCATGGTGTCTGGGGTCTCGACGACTATCAATTCCTGCCATTTCTCTTCGGTGCATCACAATTGGCGGGCCATCGCTATATAACCCCCCTATCCATACACAATAACGTCGTCCTCGATGAAGAGCGCGGAAAATGGATATACCTCGACCAAGTGAAATGGGTGGACAGCGTAAAGACCGTAAAGGGCCTACGGTGGCACAGTCCCATGCTAGATGACATTTCCGGTGCCAAGAACTGGTACAAGGTAGAAGCCGGCATGAAGAAGATGTTTACCAAGGAAGTGCTGGGCAAGCTGCCAATCATGCAGCATTTCCTGTTCGGCAGCTTGATTCCTGCGACACCGCAGATGGGCGTTCGGGAGCCGCAGGAGGGCGTACATGATTCCAGCCACAGCCATGGCAATGGCCCTTGTAGCGACCACTCTCACAAGTCTTCAAATGGCGTGGACTTTTGGGGAGACTGCTGTGGTATCAAGGTGCCTAGTGCTGTGGCTGCGGGTGAAGAGATGAGGAAACGACAGGGAGGTTCCGAGCTACGGCCTATCCCATTTGATTGATCATGTAAATATGGCTACCGTCGTGATGTTACCGACCACTCAGCCGACCAGTAGGGCATATAAGTGTAGCCAATACAAATAATAACAAAATAAATAAATATCTAACGTCTCGTCCGCCTTGAATAAATAACACTCTAGCTGAGCTCCTCGGATGTTTTTGCAAAGCTGCAGAATGACGTAATTTATTACATAATCACCTGTAGCTTCACCCTTGCAGGCAGAGAAACCGATTCTTCCTTTGCAGCGCAAGAAGAACCAGCGAATGAAGCCAAAAGCGCAGACGTGCCAGACATGCGGCCCAATCGATAGCCAAGTCATCGCGATCAGCGAATAAGCCTGGCTAAGTGCTACCTGCTAGCTACGATAGCACACTACCGAACCCCCTCCCTCGCCATCGACGCAAGCCATGGCACCGTCCAACGAGTATGCAGTAAGTGGAGGAGGCCGGTTGAAGATCAAAGGCTCCAAGGTTCAGGACGGGCGTGTGGATAAGAAGAAGAAAAAGAAGAAGAGAGATAAGGAAAAGGAGGCAGGCGTTGCTGTGAGAAAGGAGGAAGAAGAGGAGGAGGACGGAGATGCAGCTGTTGGTGAAGGGTCGAGCGCAAAGGGGGAAAAGGATAGCCGGAGTCGGAGTGTGAGCGAGCTCCTTGAGGGCGATGACGGGAAGACTGAAGCTGAGAGGAGGCATGCTGAGGCAAAGCGGAAGCGGGTAAGTCTACCTACCTAGGCACCTGTTTATGAGGGACATCCAAGCTTAACGGTTGTTTCGTCTACAGCTCAACGAACGACTGAAGCGAGAAGGCGTCAAGACACACAAAGAGCGAGTGGAGGAGTTGAACAAGTACCTCAGCAACCTGAGCGAACATCACGACATGTAAGTTCCGACCGAATTAGTTGCCATCGTTGTTTTGGCAAGGCTGACTTGGTATCACTCGATAGGCCGAGAATTGGACCAGGATAACACCTGCAGTTATTGCTTTTCCTGCATTGTTTTCTTTGTCTTCGCTTCTGTTCAAGTCTACAGGTTTGAACATGCATCTACGATATATGTTACTTTTCTTGTGTGATCTAGAGTTACTAGACACTGGCATGGGCACGTATGGGGAGAGTATAGGTCTATAACATTGATATTATTTGGTAGCCAAATACCCTTTATATCACAAACAATGGTCTTTCAGCACAATTAATAGAGAAACACATCAAGATAAGACAGGCTAAATGGGAGAAATATGACGAAACCAGGCCAAACACCATGCAAAAAAGGAAGCAAAGGAAAAGAGAGAGAAATAGGACCAAGCCAGACCCTAGACTCTAAAAACGGGCAAAATAAGCCGGTACGCTGCAGGGCTTGGAAGAGCAGCACGAAAACAGATATATTGAGGAATTCCCAGCCGATAAGGCAGAAGGGAAAGGGGAAAGAGAACAATATCCAAGAATATTATCCCAAAGACCAAAACCCACCGGAGCACCACCACCCCCCAAGTCCCAACAATATCAATAAAAGAAGAGGACTCCCCCCTGACCCCGACACCCCCGTATCAAGCTGGCCGGTCCCAGGGTAATGATATGATAATAAAGCATGCCGACGAGGATGAAAAATCGGAAACAAGCAAAGGGAGACAAGAATGGCTCATTATACTCCTCTGACGACCGTTGTTCGTTCGGAGTTCAACCGTTCGGCGTTACGGGCATGTGACTCCTTCTTGCAGTCCTCCAGGCCGCTGCAGCTATGCGATTCAAGCATACGGTGTTTGCTGCAGAACTGGCCCTTGCAGAAGCCACAGTCGCCGACTATACGCTGAGCGAGCTCTTTGCAGGCCTTGAACTGGCAACGTGGCTTTCTGGATGGGGCCATTTTTTGGAGAGTGTAGACGGCAGAAGTAGAGGTAGGCAAGCGTTTGACGTCGTCCTTAATGAGACGATTGACGAGCACTTTGTATGAGAGTGTGGCTCGTAAGGCAAATCCGGCTATGAACGCTGGCTGATGGTTGTTGGTTGATGGCTGATGGCTGATGACTGGAAAGGAGCGTCAGCGTTTGGTTCCGGTTATCAGGCTTCTGAGTAAGACCGTTGCCGCTCCGATAATCGGGCTGACAGAGAGGAAGAATCATGAGCTTGAGGAGGAAGAGGGAGATGACTTACAGCAGTATGGCGTTGAGGATGTTATGGCGGAAGAAAGGGGAGGGAGGGAGAGAGAGAGATTGGGTGAGCAGGGTACCTTGACAGGCAGAGAGACGGCGGCAGCAGCTGGTGTGGTAGATAAGGAGGAAGAGGAAAAAGGGGAGAGAGGAAGGGGAAGCCGGGCGAGGCAAGGGCTTTATAAATGGCGAGGAAAAGGAGATTTCTAGTGACAGTCCGGGGGAGGCAGAGGAAGAGGAGAGAGAGAGGCAGAAGAGCAAAGAAGAAATGGCAGAGAGAGGCGAGGCTAAGGCGATCCAAGCGACCACATGAGAAGGACGCTGTCGGGTTGCCTGCTTTGCTTGGTTCTGGTGGAGCTCATATTCTGCGCTCCCCTTCATGTATCATCGACGCAAGCAAGAGTGACTTAGTTACGGGCTTGTTTGCTTTGAGCTAGTTACGGATTACGGAGAAGCTCACTAGCTCGCTCGTTTGTATGGGGCAGGCCATGCCATGCCCATGCCCATGCCATGTCACGCTTACTCACATATACTTAGAGCTACTATAGGTACTCCGTAAGGTAAGGTAGGCCTGCAGAGTGTTGGCCAGAGTGTCCATATATCGTGCGTACGTACCTAATTCTATGAATAGTTAGGAGGGAGGGAGGTCCGTGAAGTTTCGAGATGCTGTGTTGTCACTCTCTCGCTGGCATCGCCTTTCCCCTTGTTGGATGGAGTTACATACTCCGTACATGCTGGAGTTAACTTGGTCAGGGGCTGCGGCCACCCCCCCAGCGCTAAGTCGGTCGCCGCCGTCACTCGCCAGCCGTAAGGCGTCAGGCGTCAGGCGTCAGGCTTCTGAGGCGTTGCCTGTTTGTCTAAGGGGGTGTACAACCTTCCACGGCCACCTACATTAGAAGCCTTCCGTAAGGGGATATGAAAGGCATGAATGTATATATTAAGGGCGTTCTATCCCTGCGTGGAAATGGACGGCACATGCCCGAGATCCGCGCGGACGGCTGCGTCTCTTCGTCCCAGGGATCATGTCACCCTTTTTCTCACCGGCTTTTTCTCCCCATTGCCCTGGTCGTAAAAAAAAAGGTCTGTCTGGTCTGTCTTCCTCCCTGTCGTCGCCTGTTATCCTTTCTGATATACATGAAAGGGGGCGTTTGTATCACGATGTATTCAATACGCCACTCAGGTCACGTTACACCAGCAAATCAGGGGTCCGTTGGGGCGTATCGGTGTAATGGCCTGTATTGCCGCTCCCGTGACCCAGTTGCCGGTCCTCACCGCCTCGCCCCAACTGGGAAATCTTCGACTTCTTCTCTTTCTTTTTCTTCTTTTTCTTTTTCTCGCTGTCAGGAACTCGTACAGGATCCAGAAGATGGAAAAGAAGATATCTAAACTGGCGAAGAAGAGGAAAAGAAGAGGGAAAATAAGCAACGACGAGGATGAAAATCTCTGCAGACCGAGGGACGGATGGTGATACCGGGATACGAAGTGGTTGTGTCGTGCAAGAGAAGAGGCTCCGGAGGCTGCTAATTTAAAGTCGACTGTGGCGAAGAGAAGTTTACCTCCGGCCGTGGCAGTGGCATCATAAATACATCATAGGGCTAACCATGGATTCGACTAGGGATGGGGTAGTTAGTATACCTAAAACAGAGGGTTACTCCGTCGTGTTTCCAGTTCTGCTCTTAACACCACAGATTCCTGGCCTGAACTTGCCAGTGATAATAGTCAACTGAGTCTGCATGTTTACAGTCCACGTTCCGTGGAGTGTTGCACTATGTTGCAACTGCCAATGCGCAAAAGGAGGTCCAGGAGTGCTACGCGATTGCGCCACTCCATCTTTGGCCGCCGGAGATCCTCTAAATCTGAATCTGTAGACTCAGAGTCTTCGCAATGGACGGATTCTTCTGCGTCAACGGAAGGGACCGATACTACTGAACATGAACATGAATTGTCCGGCCACAGATACGATGGCCATTACGATCAACTTGTGATATCTCACCCTCCCTAGTTGCCGTTGTTGCTGCTGCCGTTGCTGTTCTTCTTCTCTCCTATAGTCTAAAGATTTAACCAGATCTAGGAACATGATAGCTTCCCCAACCACCACGCCGGAGACATACCAGACTACCCCGAGTTATGGACTGACAATGTCAGGGATCGTCTCTTCTCACATGCTCCTATGACCAGGGCAGAATGCCAGGCCAGTGACGCCCTACAGGATACCACCTCCACACCTAGTGCACGAAGGTGTTCGAATATAGGACGTACCGTCCATCCACGGAACTCCCCTCTGTCCGGAGCGGAGCTTAGAGTCATATTCTCCGGCGCTCCCCATTTCTTGCTTGAGAAGGGCAATCGATCCCATTGGTTTCCGCATGTTGTCTTTCCTTGGGATGATAGCACCCGCATTCAGAACCTCCAGGACAGAAAACCATTGCACCATGCCTCCTTTACTCTATGCACGCTGCATGCCCATCTTCCTGCGTTTCTAGAGCGCAGGAAAACACCCGGAGGCAGTCAGGATTTGGCAGAGCTAGAAACCAACAAATACCCAGCCTTTGATATTGGTGTTTTTGAAGTACCCAACATGCTATCCTCTCGCGCCAAGGAAAGAGGTTGTGTCGGTTTTCGTCATTTTATGGAGCTTCCAATCTCACCAAAGTTGAAGAACAAATCCGATATACCCCCAGGCACCACACCCATGGAAATTAATGCCAATATACTCTACGCGCCGCTTTCGGGAGATGACGAGCCATATAGTTGTTGTCGACCTGGCAGCCGGTACAGCCGTGCACAGTTGATCAAGGGAGGGCCGCCTGCCTGGAGACGCCTCGGAGTCCGCAATTGTTCACCCAAACAGGTTGCTCAGCGCCTAGAAACCCTTTGCGATTTGCGAGACCAAATGGTCTTCAAGGCTAAGCCTATTAACCTGTTTGACATAGAATCTATCGCCAAGCTCCACCAGGGATTATTTTCTACTTTCCTTTTCCCTCTTCCCAAGGAAGTCCATGGAGATGCGTTCAAGCATACCAGTATCAAGACTCAAATTGATACTCTTGTCAAAGTACTCGCCGTGAAGGATGCCTGGATCGACTTTTCCCAGATCGAATGGAGAATCCGTGCTGGTCAGATCCTCTGGGAATGTCCACCACACCACGATGGAATTATCAAGGACCAGTATCCAGAAGGTTCAGATATCAAGATTAACGCGGAGAGAAATTGGCTTTTGATTCAACTTCTTCTGGCTGCCGAATTGGTTTTGCGGCTTGACGCTGCCCTTAAGGTTGGCATAATAGGCCGATCAAGAGGAATAGCCATTACTCAGAAAGACATCTACCATATCAATGACATGAGGAACGACCAAGTTGACTGGGCAATAATCTGCTGCCGGAGAGCCTTCGAAAGCCTAACTATTAAATATGCTCCCACAGATGGGCGGCTCGAACCAGCTCTGCCTCCTGACTATCCACAGGAAAGGCCGCCATCGCGCATTCGACAGATTTTAACACGCGGGAAAGTTAAGGAAAAGCGGATGCAACTGGCACAGTGCCAACAACCAGCAAATACCCAAATCGTATGGGATTGCATCACCAGGCCCCGGTTTTTCAAGAAGCAGTTGGAAGGTTTATTTGCCTTTATGAATGTAATACAGTGGCCGGATGCAGAGGAAATCAAGTGCCAGTTGGAAATAAAGTATAATACAATATCATCAGATCCCGCTGCCATGATCCGGACACTTTCGACGCCTTTGGTCACCGACGAGTTGACAGGGGACGACGCACCTCGCCAGCGGCTATCGGCATATGAAAACTCCGACACATCTCATCTCCTTCTGCTACTTCCACCCTCTCAAAACCACAATGTTTCAACCTCAACAACCTGTTTTGGCGGATGGATATCTCGGTCCTGGCTAAGTGGGTTTATCCTACCAGGGGAAGCAGTCAACGATATGCTAATATCGACGTTATTGGAAAACGACACTCATGCTCTAAGGATCCTTGGGCCAGTAGCCAACCTATACGGCGGATTCATATATAAGGGCCGGAGCTGGTGGAGTAAGAACTGTGTTGTATCGAGAATTGTCAGTTGCCTAGAGGGGTCCACCACTTGTATGGGGTGGGTTTCCTGCCTTGTTGTGCCCCAGGACGAGCAAGGAAAGGACCATACGGATAAATGGGTAGAAGTTGTATTGATGGATGACGTGCGTGACCTAACCGTGCCACGAATCTATAAAACAACACAGGTCCTGCTTGACTCCTCGCCACTAGGTCCCGGCGGCGAGCTCACCCCAGAACAGTTCTCCATGCCCATGGATGATGATTCACGCTCAGACTCGCACCATATTCGTCAAACAAGCGTCATGTTTGATAACATCACGCTTTCGAGATGTGAGCGAGATGACCCAAGTAAAATGCTTCCTTTCAGAGCTCTCGCCCATGCTTTCTTCACTATAACGGTCAGCCCCCAGTCGAAACCGCGCAAAGTTCTCTTTCCGTTAAGCAAGAATTCGCTATTCATATCTTCTTTCCCTTGCCTCCCACCGCGAGGGTGGGCCGCTCACTCCACGAACCACAATGCGGACCCAGAGTCTTCATCCGAGTACCACAGACACTTCCAGCCCCCTGTCCCGGACGATGAAGACACATATAACTGGACCCTAGGACCCGAATCTCCAGATACAGAATCCTTCAACTCGCACGTCCAGCAAACAAACAGCTTCCGTGTCCCAGGACACCCACTCCACGCCTCCTTCTACCCTTACGAATATATCCCCATCACCTCGTTGCCAAGTATAACGGAATTCCCACCCAATCGCATGGAAACCTGTGAGAAGCCTACATCAGGACTGGGGAGACGTGAACCTTCACAACCTGAGGAGAGACGACGTCACCGCCGTCGCCGACCAGTCACATACATAATTGATGCGCGAGGAAGTAAGCATAAAGAAGCTTTTGTGCGAGCCTGGTGTACGGCTGTCTGTACAGATGCGGTAATTGCCAGAGTTGGGCGGACTTGTTTGGCCTGTAGTATCCGAGAGGCTAGAGCAGTAGATGTAAATGTGGTCATCCGAGTTGGTAGTGTGGCGAGGGCGACCTGCTGGTAGCACGGCGGTTATGTATTGTGGCTACGATGGCGAGTATATACACGGTGTAATTTCGGCGCATTGGTAGGTGATAACCGTATGCAAGGTAGGGGAAAAAATTCAAAAGGATAACTATAACAATAAGTATTGCATAATTTATACTCTTCCCTTGAATTCATTTTGCAATTACATATTTGATGATTCTTGCTCGATCCGACTGTGGAGGCGATACTATTGAATGGTATTAATCATATTTTAGATTTACTTGGGGACCTAGAGAGAGGGTTTAAAAGTTGCAAAAATGGATCAACGGTCAGTCCATTTTCATCAAGATATCCTCCATTGATACTTTTGCAGAAGGCAAAAAGAAGCACCTCTCAGAGTATGCTACCGAACATATATACATTGAACGGGATGAAGGATGATCTCTCACATATGTGCCCTAAGGAAGGAAATAACGGACTTGTATCCATTCTCATATTCCTTCTTAACTTCGGGGTTCTTCAAATCACCACGAGCAGACATCCAACCATGGATCTGGGTAGGATAGGTCTCGACTAACTTCTCAACCTTGAGGTTATTCTTGTACGTCTCAATCTCATTGGGATCTTCGTCCATAGAAGCCAATATTGCCATAGGGATAGTAACATCCAGAGCCTCCTTGGTATCGATCATGGCAGGATGAACCTGAACAGCAGCCTTGAAGAGGGAGTCCCTGGCAGAGACGAGGGAGGTGATCTTACCTCCCCAGCAGTACCCAACAACACCCCATGACTTGAAGCCGTTGCCACCAGCGCTGTAGGTCTTGTTGATCTCTTCAACCACCTTGGGAATGCGGGGAAGGGTGTTTGGTGGGGGAGCTCTGTTCTGGAAGAAGGCACCGAATTTCTCTTTCTTCTCCTCAGTGTCTGGGGGGTACCAGGTGATATCGGCGGGACTGCCGTCGAAGAAGTCGGGCATGAAGACTCGGTATTTGCGCTCTGCATCAGAGGTGGAGATGATGTCTGCTCCCTGGAGGGTCTGGGGGAAGAATCCAAAGATATCTACGTCCTGATAGTCAGTCGGATGTTTTTTGAGGTATGTTGATCAGGCTAACTATTCAGTCAACGTACCGTATACAACCAGGATGGCTTCCGTGGCGGTTTCAGGCCCAGTGACGTCTAGCGGCAGGCAGTCAGCTAAGTGGCCTCATAGGACAGACTGATATGGGTCAACATACAGGTCTTCATGCCACAGATAGTGACATATTTGCCCTTGGGCTCATAGGCAGTGTCAACCACTGGCGGAAGTCTTCTCGTACAATCGGGTTAGCACCCCCCGCAACCGCGTCTCGGTATCAACTGGGAGACTCTTACGTGCAGCAAGCCTTGCTGTAGGTGGCCATTATGGCTAATTGGGGACCTCTTGAGGCAGTCGAGTAAGAAGAGTGGTCTGAAGGGCAGTGGATGGCGGCTGTGGTGATGTTTGTTGTCCTTGTGGGTGTTGCTGCGTGGATGTTGGTTATTATATAGTTCGTGTTTTTATAGTTGCGTGGGCGAGGGGGAAGCAGCAGGCTTTGGTGGGGTTTTCCGGCCGCGGCTTAACTAACAAACTACTAGTTAACTAGGCGCGGGCTATTCCGTCATAGCTGGTGAGCCAACTTTTTTACTCTTCAATAATGCATAGTTAGACATTTGACAGGCTTTGCATGGCTGCAACCTGGGGTTGATAGTAGATAGTAGACAGTAAGAGATCGTCATATTTGTCCAACCAGGCCGTCTTTTCGTCTCATGAGGGTGAGCTCACACCTCTTCGTCCTGCAGCCAGAGGGACGCTATTGGTGTCGATGCAGGAGGACGAGGGACAAATACGAGCAACCCATGGCATTGACAAGCCTCCTTGTTCCGCAGTGGTGCGGAAGGGAAGACGACAGCGATGTTGAGGGTTGGAAGTTCTCAGAATTGGGCAGCGGTTGCTGATATTCAATGTAAACCGTTGAGTATCCGCGATATTTTTGTGCCAATATGGTTAACTTGAGGCCCTGAGAAGTTTGGTAGACCTGGGAAATGACCTTTCTCCGAAAAGGTGATCAAAAGATATAAATATGCAATGTTCTTCTGCCTCGATGTAAGAACGATATGACAAAACAGCCCCTTGACCAACAGTTATCAGCTAAAACATGGTATATAAAGTCGAAAATTACTAGGAAACAGCAAAGAAAAGAAAAGTCACTAGAAGCCCTTATTTTATGAAATAAAAATGATAAACCCTCCCTCTCCGTTTTAAATGAGTAACCCCGTGTGGCCGCTCTCAGAGCCCACATTCAAATGTAGCCAGTCCATAGATGTAAACGGAAATTGAAGAAGATTAATAATGCGAGGAAAAAAAAGAAAGAAGTAAAAAAGAAGAGACATATAAAGAGACCCAAGATGGACGTTAGAAGTGATATGTAGAGACGGGGAGGATAGTAGGTAGAGCTGAGCCTGGTACCAAATGCATGCAGCTGCGAGGAGTTTACTCGGTAGATAAGTGAGGGATATGAATATGCAACGAAGAGAAAGGAAACCCAAGAACGTTCTGGATATAAATGGGGGCCAATTGAGTATAGTATTTACCGAGATTTGGTTGCTTATTGGTTTTTTTTTCTTTCTCTTTTTTCCCTTTTTTTTATTTCTCTTTTTTTGCAATAGCAAGGCCATATGGTAGAGGGGGATAACGTAGGGAAGATACTGAGAACCATTGAGGGAGATGGACGATAGATGAAGAGTACAGCCAGGATTTAGAAGGTATAGAGTGATGCGGATTGGTCCTCATGGGGGGAAGAAGGAGAAAAGAAACATGATGCCCGTTTAATGACGTACGCCGGCAAATGAATAAATCCCACGTAGGGTGGGCAATGAGAAAAATCCTTTGGTTGAGATGCCGTTCCAAAAGTGAGAAGAGTGAAAAAGAGAGATTCATAGAAGCCGGCCCGGGGATTTACACGGCTTATCGGATTCGGAGGCTAGAGTTTCTTGGTTTGTTTCCGATTGCAGGAAAAAGGCGGAAGAAAAGGGAGAAGAACAAGAATGGTACCAGGTTCATGGGTATATTTGGGGGGTTTCGAGGCAGCCAGAAGACCGTGCGGTATAAACGCCTGGGTAGGATGTAACTAGCTTGGTGGCCGATGCATCAAGTTTTGCTGATCGGGAATAAAGCCTTGTTGATGTGCTTGCAGTGAATCTGGCGAATACCACTCTGAAAGGGACATTGGATCTGCAGCAGAACCAACTATTACCTGTCCAGAAACGGTTCCAGGCATGTTATAGGTCGTAAATGGTATCTGGGCTTCGTCAAACGATACAGGTACAGGTGTCGAAGGGAGCTGGGGGACGCTAGGGATGTGTCCCATGGCAGAGTAAGATTCGGCGGGGGTAGTCATCCGACGTTTAAATTCAGGGTTGATCTGTGGTGATGGGTGGTACTGGCTAGGGTATGCTTGTGGTATGGGTGACGGCACACCCGGCCTCGCGGATAAACTCATAGACCTCGATATTTGACCACCCCACGCTGTGCTATCGTGGGGAACAGCACCAAATCCAGCTGCTGACATGTTGACTGGAAGTATACCGGTAGCGTCTGGTGTCACCGCCATTGGACCACTTGATGGGTGGGGAATGGCCCCTGGCGGTACAACTGCTCCTGGAGAAGGTCTTAGAACCATTCCGGGTACCTGGGGATCATAGATAGGTTCGTTCCATGCCGGGACCGCTTGGGCTGCACCTGGTATCGCACCCAGCTCAGATGCGACTATTGGATCTAAAAAAAATAACAGATTTTAGTCAGGATACCTCCCTCCTACTTCCACATCCCTCAATATACGACGGTGCGGTTTCCCAAGTGTGGTGGAACAAACCTGGTGTATATGCTGCCACGGGCGTTCCGGGGTATGCGCCAGAGTTGTAGGCTGATATATCTTGACCTGAAGAAATCGCCATATTCGGGTATGGGAAATAAGACTCCTTCTGCTCCATCACTGCCCCGCTGCCCAGCAGAGGAGGTGTAGTAGTCAGGGATGCATCGGATCCCGCAGTCTCGGGTTTCGTTATAGGGCGCCCCCTCTTGTCTACCGCCGGTTGTTGGTCCACTGGATAGAAATGACATTCTTTCTTTAGGCGGATGCAGTTCTCGCACCTGCCTTGTGAGTCGTCGGGCGCAAGCAGGCATCGTATTTTCCTCCTTCGACAGTGCACTATAAAGAAGAAGTTCATCTGTTAATCCAATGCTCAAACTTCCACAGACCCGCCAACGGAGTGAATTGGACGCTTATAAAGGAGACAGGCTCGAAACCAATATGCGTCACATGGGAATGCGCATCGAATTTGTCCAGCTGCTGGATTTTTTGTGGAAACGGGAAGTAGGTGAGGAACTCGTAGGATGCTTACCACAAGCAACAGATGTTCTATGATATCCCAGCTTGTTCCGTTTCTTATCTGCGGCCGATCCCGTCGAGTTTTCCATGGCCAAGGCCTTTTGATATTCCTTGACTTACGGGCCGATATGTGACCTCGCGCATCGCTTCCACAGGCGGGCGGTGAACAGGAAACCGATTGTCAAGGGCAAATCGACGGGTAGTGACTCTGATTCCGGCTTCGTGTTTGTTGAAATTGCTGAGATGCCCTCCCTTGCGCAGATGGTGTATGATAAAGCGAAGAGTAGCGAGGAATCGACGATCGGCAATTTTATCCCCATGCGACAAGGAGTTCGAGTTATCACGGTGCTCAAGTCATCCCCGACAGAGTTCAGCACTAAATGAACAAGCAGATGAGCGGTATTTGAGGTGTACTGTCTAGATAGCCAGCCGAAGAGAGATCTTAAAGGGTGGCCATGGGAAGGGGAAAAGGGGGATAAAATATATTATCAAACAACGAAAAAGAAAGCTAGGCGTCCTTTCCCCGCGGCCGGTGTGGTTCCAAGGGAGGGGATACTATATATATTCTGGAAGGGATCGTGAAATATATATCAAAAGATATATACTATACATATATATATACTTCAGATATAACCGCCACTGTGGGTGGAAGGGGGGTATAAAAACAGGTCCAGGAACAATCCAAACGAGGAATGGTGCAATACGAACACAATATCCATAACAAAAGGAAGAGGGAAACAGATGTTAAAAGGTAATCGAGTGAAGCTACTTGAGAGGGCGCTTTTGCGAAGGAGGAAAAAAATAAAACCAAGCGAAGGGGATATTGATAAACACTCCCCCCCGGCCCGCAATTAGGACACGAAATGAACCAGGCTAAATCGTGGGGTGAAACGTCCCAAGACTTTTTCCTTTTTCTCTCTCTCTCAAGATGCGTCAAGCACTTGAAGGAGAATTGGGAAAAAAGCAAATTGCCTTAATCGAATGGCAATGAAGAAGGGTACAGCGGACTGGTCAATGGGCAAGCTTGTCAAAGATGGAGACAAGGAACAAGATTAGGCTACTGCTGCTACCATGGGTAGGAGTCAGAGTTACCACTCTCCACGGTCGTAGCCAAAGGGGTTGGCTAAAATACCAAGTGTTAGTAAATTCCTTTTTGAAAAAAAGGAAGGACTTATTAGAGATAGAAGCCCGAAGTGAAAAAAGAGGGCAAGTAACGCCACGAAAAAGAGCTAGAAGTGTATGAGGAAATAAATATTATTGGTGCTGACGCTATGGAGTAGTCGATCAAACGAATGGGTGTTGTTCAAGGGTCGCCTCAGGGGGGTTCTAGCCATCTGGAAGTCGGGGCTGATCAACATCAAATATAGGCAGTTAGGTAATGCACAGGTGTCGTCAACCATTTCCAAATATTAAAGTGGAGATTTTGGGGTCGAAAAACAGTGCAAGGAGTCCTAACGTGTTATTTCTATATCTGTGTATTCCGTACAGAGAACGAAGAAGGGGGTACCAACTCTTCAAGCCTCCTTGGCAATTGAAAGTTTTATGCTTTCATTTTCGAGACCTAAAAAAAGACTGATAGCCAAAAAAAGCTTCCCGCACCGGTCGGTGGAGAGCTTAGTCCCTTTGCAAGTTCTGACCGTTGTGCCCCTTTCTCCAAGTGTAGGCGTTATCTTAATGAGGTACTCCGTATGTTAATCTCAAAAGGATGAAATAGAGCCTCGGTTCCTCCGCCGTGTGGACAACAGGAATATATTAGAGTGTTATTAGCTGCGTTATCAATAATTCACCATCTCCCAAACAGTTCAAGGGTCCGGCTCTCCCTCCTCTGCGGGGAATAACAGTCGAAGCCAAAGATGCTGCCTCAAGGGCCTAGATGAAACAGTGTGGATTTGCGTGGAGGTCCTTCGGTCAGGCAGGGAGTGCCCGCTGGTGAATAAATGAAGGAATGGTCTATTTTTTTATCCCTTTTTAATAAAAAAGCCAATTGAAATTGCTGGATTAGTCGTTTCTGCGAGGCAGGAGACCTCGTTAGTCGATCGGCCACCATGAAATCGACGGATTAACATGGCTCCTTCAACCGGATGGCTTGCTTAGTGACTTGGTGCGAGGCTAAAAGGCAACCTGAAACGCATCTCCAACAGAGGTTACGCCCGGTGCCAAGATTTCTCTCACAAAACGGTCCCCTGGCCGCTTGTTTCGAGATTTTGGTCGTATTTACCGACGTCTGGTCAGAGACAGGCGCGTGCTCACCGGTTGGTTGATGTCAAGGTCGCCCCTAAAGGGGCTCGCAGCCAATGAGCTATGATATTACCCTGTCAGCCATGATCCTTAACGCCCCCGAAAGCAAGGAAAAAACAAGGAGAAGTACAGGCAGAGAACACAGCTGAGGAGATGTCCGAAGTACTCCGTACGTACGCAGGAAGTACATGTGGTTATGCATCTGAGTCTCTCTCCGTATATACCCCCCCTCTTCTATAGCAAGCTGGCTTGAACAGAGCTGCTTCTTTGGGTTTGGCGTCACCACATGCTTGACGAGATTCCCGGTCGAGTTAAGGACTCCGTACCATAAATAGGTTATTGATCATCGTGTACGAAGTATATCACAAGCAATGCGATCACAATATCCATCGTGTGTTTGCGTGCGAGATGGAAAGACGTTCGATCGTACTCCGTATAAAAAAAAAAGGGCCAAAAAACAAAAACTCGACCAAAAAGCCAAAAAGGGACTGCCAAAAGCGGTTAGGGCGTTTGAGGTTGGTTGACCCTGCGCTGCTTTTAGCTCATGCTGAGTCAGCCTAGCCCAAGCTCTGGCTGTTGTGCTTAGTCATCGGAAATACGCGTAGTGCGGCGTTGTTCTCCTCCTAACTGGGACGAGGTGGCCAAGCGCCCGCATTATATTAAGGTCGACAACAAGCGACGGCAAACAGCAACAACAACCGCAACAACGACCAGCACAGCAAAGGAGATACAAGTGGCAGCTAGTGGCGACCAGGTTTGCCCTCCACGACTTTGCTTTTCTCTCGAGGGCGCCCATATCTGTCTTGTGCTGTTTGACTACAAGTATTTCTTTTTTTTTGCTTTTGATATATATTCCTTTTTCAATGAGCGAAACTTTGCAAATGCAGTGCAACTCTAAGAAATACTCCGAAGCCTATCTTGACAGGAAGAAAGCCTGACTCCACCTCCACCAACATTTGCAGCGCACTCACACATGGCATCCCATGCAACCGGAGTGCTCCCCGAGGGGGTAGAAGCCCGAAAAGAGAGACCACCAGGAGCAAAAAGGAAAATAGAGCACACACAGACAGAGAGGGAGGGAGGGAGAAAGCAAAAGAAAAAGAAACGAGAAATTTAAGTCACCTTGCACAGTCCGGACGCACGCAAGGCAGAACAGCGGTGCTTCCTCTTCCCATGTTGAAACGTCAAGGGGATACATCCAGCAGGTAGGCACTCGCATACACGAAAGTCTATAGGTTGGATGTCGATATCAATGGACCATCGACAAATATAGACAAGAAATATGTGTGGAATCAAATCCTTCAAAGTGAACGGTCCAGCTCGCACCCCATCTCTTTGCTTACCCCTTGGTCCGCATGCCCTCAGACTGTCATTGAAACTTTTATTTACGGCGTACACCGATAGGCGTCTACGGAGTGCATGCGTATAAGTTGATATACATGAAAACTATCGGCCATCAAAAGTGTAAGGAGTGGCCGCTCACTAATAATCATGCCAAGGACCAACGATTAGAAAGAGCACCAACATCTATCCCTGCTAGGGCCCATCGTCGGTTGTACGGAGGACAGCGCGAGCCCCTTCTCCTGTCCAATGGTAGGGAGAGAAGATCCCAAAAGAAATGGACGCTTGATCGGGACATCTCTCCGTTAATCTACCTGTGAGCGACTATCAGAAGCGCATATTGAACCAAAGAGAAGCAAACTCCGATCAGAGGTTAAGATTAACTCGGAGAAAAAGCACAATAATGGACGTGACCTCCGTTCTCTGTTGCAGTGCAACTTCGAGATTCACTCATTTGGCAGGGAGCATAAAAGTTCAATCATGGATTTACTGTATCAAGTCAGCAGTAAGTCAAAGCTCGAACAAGAATGCATGAACCTCCATTCCTTCTTTGCCATTTCTATTTTTCTTTTTTAACGCCAGGGCGGACAGTCTGGTATCTTTACTTGTTCACACCTGATCTCGACCAAAAAGAGTTATCATAAGTACGGACTGGTTGGCTGCTGTGGGCGCATTTAGGGTGGACCAAACATCGATCAGATATATTCAAGACTATGTATGGGCTTATCCACCACTCCACTCCACCTGTATGTCCAAACATACTCTGTGTGCAACGCAAGATAGACGCACGATAACTTTCATTATTTTAGGTAAGTTACGCTTTTTTGTCGTAAATAGCTTCCACTCCTGGATGGTTCTAAGCCTTTGAAGGAAATTGCTTCTGGTGCTGGCTGGAGTTATGGCCGCAGCACCAATATATGTGGACCAGAGTGTGCAACAAGACAATCTCTTTGCTTACCCTTTTACCGGCTCTTATTATCTCTTCTTTGAGGAATTTTCATTATCGAGAAATGATTTTGTAGGTTGCGAGATTTACCGACGTCGCTGGAATAACTTTATCTCGCCCCAAGCTCTGGGCCTCCTCCGCAGCATACGGAGTTGTATGGTTAATATGCATATTAACCTACTATGGATATGGATCCCTTGCGTATAGCATGTGTTTATATTTACATGCATCTCGCAGAGACGAAATCTGTCCTCAACACGGTGGAAATGCTGCCCGAAGTTAGCATCCTCTGTTGTGAAGTCGACCTCCATACTCCGTACGGCCCTTCGATAACCCTTCTTGGTCTTCCAAACACTACACGCTGAAAAGATAATCTAAAAAATGCATGGACAAACATCTCTAAACGATAGGAGCGGCGAAGAAGGCGACAAATAAAAGTGGAAAAAAATGGCGCATGCGGTCAACTTTTGCTTGTTATATTCCACAGTCTCTCCGTGGGTGGATCGGACAAGCTTACGACAGCCTAATTTCCTGAGTTGCAGGGGGATGGGGTCCCTGTTCGACTAAGTAAGTACAGCATACCAAACTCCTATTTTTGCTTCATTATTCACGCCTTCTGAATGGACTGGATGGTAAATTAAGGGTTACGCTAAAAAGGGGGAAACAAAATACCACGTTGGCTTCGACCTTGATGAGGGATGGCCTCCATTAGAACCCCTTAGGTAACTATGCTTAATATTATCGTTAGGGTTGGAGACAGTCGCTGATTAGTTAAGTTAATTTTCTCCTTGTTATATTTGAAGCATCTCCTGCGCCGTTCAACCCAGCCAAAACCCAAGGACCTGGCTTTTTCTTTTACTTTTTTCCTTTTTCCTTCTTATCTTTATTTTTTTTACCTTCTTTTCTTTTCCTTACTTAAATCAGCCACGAGTCCTAACCGGAGATTGATCAACCAGCTTGGTCGCTACTCCCACTGCTCTGGTTCTGTTCATGCGCTTCTGCACGCCACGGCTCCATAGAGAGCGTTTCCGATTTAAATCAACCGATGCCACAGGAGATGCGGTGGATGAACGAACTGCCTAATAAGCAAGCCTCAGCGTTCTCGGTGTAGGAAGAAACGAGTTGCTTGGCTCTCAAATACCCCCCTCTTCAATTTCAAGATTAAGGGCGCTGCAGTCAGACGTCTTGAATTCTTCCTGACGGATGCATACCAAAGAAGAACTTCCTACTTCTTGCTTTTTCGAAAACAAAGCCCCCACAGCCAAGTCGAGTCATCCGACGAGATGGATGTAACAGATGGCAGATGATTGGGTATCCTCAACATCTTCAAGCCCAGAAGTTCACGGTCCTCATGCTAGTCGATGTCGAAAGAAGAGTTGAGTTCGCTACTTGCTGCGCTCAGACACTGCTCCAACGACACATGAAGCATAAAAAGAAAGTGTGTCCAAAGGATAAATCGCAGCGTCTGCTAGCTACCACAGAACATGACGATAAGAAGCAAAAACTCATCGTCATCTTCCAGTGCACAAAACGCCAAATGGGAAGCCATGTTGCGCGAAGCTGGCCACGATTGGGCTGACATAATCCCTCCTAATCTCGAGATCATCATGGAGCTTGATGTCTAAGATACCTAGGTATGTAACGCTCCTCGGAGAAAGACGATCGCCCTTTCCTCCTCCGTACGAAGTAGTGATTTGGAATATGGGAGCGCAAAGCGATCAATCCCTGGCTTGGACATGTCCAGGGTATATGCACAGATATTACTCTCAACAAGGCTTGTTTGGTCATATATTTTTCCTTTCTGATACTTCTCTTCTGGAAATATCATATATTTTCTTTTCTCTCTCGCCTCACTTCATGTGACAAGCAACGAAGGTCTTTTAAGAGCAAGTTGGAACCAAAATGGCTTCCAGCCAACGGTTTGTAAGCACTTTGCCATTTTACTTTGTACTGGCGGTGGTCAAAACCTCCATACGCAGTCTGGTTTCTTCTATTGTAGAAACTTTTGTTTTTTCCCTTCAACAGACACGACACCACCGCATGCACCTTGGCGTGGCTGCATCCTGCTCATGCATCCATTGCTCTTGCATATTCTTTCTTTTCATGCAAGCTTGCTGTTGATAGAATACTCCAATCAGAAACACATATTCATGGATTTGTTGTCCTAGTTGGACAAACTAGATGCAAGTATTTGCATTGTGCAATATGCAAGACGTTTACTAAATAACGTCCTTCAAATTCGTTGCCTTCGGGAAAGGTATAAAACCTTACTTTGCACGCCGGAAAATATAGCTAAGCACTCTTGTCCAATAACTGGTCTAGTCACACACCCCATTCGAGAGATCGGGTTTTCTCTCCGCAAGTATAGCTCTTCCCATGAGCACTCACGCTCACAATCACATCGGGTTATAGAGCAAAATATCACCTGTCATGCAAGCGGAGCTACTCCGACGCAATATAAACACACACTGTCTCCTCCCCCTCCCTCTCTTCTTCACATAAGCATCTGGCTTGAGCAGGGGTACAATTGTATCCCTTGTATCCATTGGTTGCCATCCCCTCCCCTCAGCGAGATTTTGTTTTTATCATTTCAAAGCTGGATATTCGCGCCACTCTACCTCGTACATCCTCGCACCTCCGAGTACGTATACTTCGTACTCGACAAAGCCGATGGCAGGGGATCTTCTGTGTCTGCGAGTGCAAAGCAGGGGTAATGGCCTGAGAAGGATTTTGGGTTCGGCAACTCCGTCATCGTGAAGGGAGATTCCTAGCTTCGTCCATGCATCATCTACAACTAACTACCATTAACCTGGTGCACGGGCGAAGAGCACACGGCACCCTTGATGTAGTAAAGCGATTACGATGATAAAATAATATTCGCGTTTTCCCTGCTTATAGCTTCCATGTACTTGCTATGCAGGTCATTTTGCCTTCGGATATCCCGAACATAATCCCATACATTGGTGGCCCTGGACGATGAAACGGGACTTTGCGAATTCATCAAGTGATGAACCTCGTACTAAGTGTCTAGAAACCATCCATGAGCAATGCTTCGGTAGGACAGCCTTGCCTCAAGGCCAGGCCAGGCTGAAATATCTATCTGCGAGATTCTCGTGACCGAAAGCTGAAAGGTTGCGAACATGGCCAGGTGGAGTCGAGGTTTGGTTTTTTTATTTTATTTTACTTGCTTTTCTATTTATCTAGATATCTGCTATGCCCATTATCGTTTCCATTTATTTTTCCTGCGGAAAAGCGCACTCATTCTTGTTAGCACACGCTTAAAGGCCTATATATGTATATTCTACTGAACGATTTATAGATTGGGGAGAATATTCATCTTATTGTCATTTTGATATTATTCATCATTGGTAATGTTATAGTGAAGCAGTAGTTGTTCTTTGCTGGAATGATGGCATGCTTGGTAGGTCTTTTCTCTCTTTATCTATAAGCAGAAGCAGTGTATAGGGGTGCTATTGTTGAGGTTTATAGAGTGTGTACCCAGGTATATTTAACCACAGACCAAAGCATTTCAAGGGGTATCTTTGCTCAACATGACAGGATCTAGCCATCCACGACAACTCTCAGAGATGTTGAAGATTGTTGATAGATAGGAGAGACTAATAGTGACTAGCACATGCCCCTATATCCACGCAAATATCGTTGATATCAGCCTCTCCATGGATATATATTCCCAGTGGTTCATTCTGATGAGGGTAAGCGGTTGAAGTTGGAATCGAAGGAGATGCCTACGTCTATAGTAGGAAGCTACAGCCGTAGTGTAAACAACAGGTGGTATCGGTATCATCAGCATTGCCCCTTCCCTGATATGCAAGTAGAGACGTAGACACAAAATCTTCACTTGACCTCTATCTCTACTACCACTACCAACTGGCCACATTAGTCCTCATCGTGGGAGAGACATCTATTGTTAACTTTCCATATTCATACCTAAGGGACTTAAAGCCGGATTTGGGGTGACTGCTGGGTCGCATTCTATAAATCATTTTGCTTAAGCATTTGATGGCACCATGGTACGTAGTGGCTCTCCAGATTTGGGTGTGTAGTTAGTTAATTAAGGCCCGGTCCCTAGTAGTATGAGTGGTATACAGAATCCATCCTTTCTCATGTTGTCGGTGGAGCTGTACCTCTGTATCGTGGATCACCTGAACTACCAGGAGCTCCAACAACCTCGATGTACATGTGCATTCTTCCAGCTTCTAGTGTCTGATGGGAGTTTGGGCCGGCTGCGAAATGAATACACTGATTTTCTCTTTGAAGAGGAGGGGTTGAAAGGGAGTTTGAGGATGACTATGTAAAGGATTACTGGGATGATGATGAGAAGCCGGTAACACTCAGGTGTTATAGTTGTTTCAAACGAAGACACTATTGCATGTTTGTAAAGCCTCAGAGAACAGGGAAGCGAGAGAAGGGAAACGAGGAAGGCTGGAAAAGGTACTGCGTGTTCTGTGGGATGTGGAAGGGGTTTTGGGACCTAGGGATGGTGCACAACCTGAGATGGACAATGGGGGTATACTGCCGGCTGTGCCATGCACTCCATGAGCTGCGTTTCGGTCAAAGGTGCAGACTGGGGCTGTGTATCGTATGTGAACGGCTCACGAAGTTTGCCTAATTCAGAGTCCGTAAGCCCACCTTCTGGGGCTGGAGGGGAAGGGAAGAGCTGCGGGAGAATACTGGGAACAATTGACCAGTGGCCGGAAAACGGAAAGGAGACGTTGACTGGCAGAGGATAAAAGGCCGCATTTGGAGGAAGCTAAGGAAGGAGGCTGTATCCCGGGCGGAATCAAGACGAATAAGGAGGCTGATGGCCCTGGTGGAAGGATGGCGCTTGCGCGCTAAAAACAGCCGAGGCGTGGTGTTCACCAGGCGCCGCATATCCCCATGCCATTACAACAGATTCTTTCCGGATGAGTGGACGGTCGTAGACCTGTATCCTGAGATTCCCTTCCTCGTGCCGGCATACTACTGCTCGGTTCTTCGGCCTAGATCCTAACTGACTGTCTCCAGCTTGAGTTGTCGCTTTGAGTTGTATAATCTCCTTTTATCATCAACACTGCCTTGACAATTATTTGCTGGGTAATCAGCTCCTTCAAAGGTAGCGTAGACGGTATAGATTAGCCCTTGGTAAAGCCAAATAGAAAGACCTCATGTACAGGCGTGGAACCAGTCTTGCCTGGCCTTTTTGGGTATATCATATCATATTACAAGGGGTTAAGGCCCGTCTCTACTGGCAGAGAGCACTCGAACTGTCCGGCGGATCTAACCAAAAGCAGAAGCAGACTTCACGAGAAGCAATGCGGGATTTATATTAGTTATCTTTATACCTTTGTAAACGATCTTTATGCCTGGTCTTTGTTCTCCTTGTTTGTTAGTTTGGCTAGAAGAAGCTGAAGGACGGAGGAAGACGAAAAGGGCCGAGGTTGAAAAGCCAGAAAATACGGAGTACGGCCTGCGTGTATCGTACGGTAATGACGACGAGACGGCTTCCTAAATCTCCCGGTCAGGGAAGACGGGACTTGGTCGCCATAGTTCGACTAGTCAGTTAGTGGCGGCCACCAAGGGGGAAGATGACGACGGAGACAGACGCAAGAGAGAAACGGAAGACCAAGACCCATCCCGAACCGAAGCTGGGATGCCGCGACTGGCATCAAACAAAAAGAGCAGGCAGAACTGGGGCTGCTGGTTTGGGGTGTGCCATCTCGAGGCCTTCCACGGCGTCCATGCCGATATCGCATGCAACGAACGGCGGTGAAGCTGGAGGTCGGCCAAAGACCGTCGTAGCCAACACACCATCAAGGGTCATGGAAGCATATGTAGGGCAGGTAAGGGGGAGGACTCTCCGTCTCCGTGCTTTGTGCGCTTCCCTGGCAGCCAGCCCTCTTTGCCCCCTTGCCCGCCCCCCAGAGCCCCAAGGATTTGGCACCGTGCCCGTTTGCTGACGTACAGTGATGTACGGAGTATATAGGTAGACCAAGAGTCAACGGCCGGACGGGGGAGAAGAGAAAAGAGCTTGATCAGCTGGCGGCCAAGAGAGACAAGATATTCTCAACCAGCCTTGAGCTGCTGCCTGTCGTACCACCGTTGGCTGTACGCGGTTAACTTGCTTATATTATATATTCTCTGTGCTGGGGGGGGGGGGGGGGGAACGCTGCTGCTATGGGCGCCATGAGACCAACACTGGGCTTGTTTCAGCTACGCCATGAACACCAGAAGGCATCAAAGCATGCAGAACGGGTGCTTGGAGCCAAGAGTGATGATCGATCCCGACAAGCAAACCGGCAGACAACAAGCTGTTGGTCGAGATTGCAACACAGTTGTCAACCTTCTCGTGACCTCTCAGTCAACGGAGAAGTTGACTGTATAGGTAGGTGGTTATATACATATATATCAGAGATCCCTTCACTTTGGCTTAAATAACTAGTTTAATTGCCTGGCAGAGGTCTCGTTCTCCGCACTCCGTCTGTCCGTCTGTCCGCCCACGACTCTAGACTCTGGACTCTGGACTCCCGGGGACCGCCCTTCTGGAAGCCAGCCGAGCCGATAACATGTTATGTAAGTACAATATAAGGATAGAGAGGGCCGGAGGGACCCATGCCATGGAGAGATGCCGTGAAGAGATGGGCGCATCTGTATGGACACTTGGCATCAGATTTGGGGCGGCCGCCGTCCTTACGTGCAGGTGTTTCACCCCAGGGACAAGAGATGCATAACTAACCCGACTTAAGAGTATGTACACTTAACACATGTACATGCATAGCACTGGAGATATATATATATATATGCATGCATGCACTGGTGGATGCTTGAAAAGGACGACGGATATATCTAACTCAGTAACTTCTCGGTACTTCGTATGGGAGTAGATGATGTGCTCTCGACCTTTCAAGCCTCATCCCTGCTCTGAACCGCGAGAGGCCCTAGCAGCCCGCACTTCTTGACTCTTCTCATTTTCCTTGTTTCTGGGTTCGTGTTTCTTGGTTTCCGCTCGGCCAGGGGACTCGGATTGATTTGAAGAGAGTCAGTCAAAGGAGAAAGCAGATGAAGCAGAAGAAGCAGAAGAAGCAGCAAAAGAAGCAAAAGAAGAAGACGAAGACTTCGGGATGTTTAGGGTGTAGATGACTAATCGTATTGTGTATTGTCATGAAAGTTACCGTACCGGCTTCTCGTATTTTCTCGACTTTTTGGTGGATAAAAAAAGACGAAGGCGAAGTTGATGTTGATATCGTCTTTAAGAGGAGAAGAAGAGGAGATAGAAGAGAAGAAGAAGAGGGTGTCGATTATGGCAAGGGCGAAGAAGAGAAGAAGAGGCAGCAGGAGAAGCCTGCGATGGCCTGCCTGCCTCTAGACACGGCTATGGCGAGGTGCTAAAAGTAACTAACTACTTCACTTTAGTTACTGCCCATGCCCCCGGCCCTCCCTTGGGTCCCACAGCAGAAGACGCGGCAGAAGGCGAAAAATTCAGACGAAGCAGCAGGGAGGAAAAGATACAGAGGGAAGGGAAGAAGAGGGAGAGACAGGCAGAGCGAGCAGAGACGGCCGAATGCCATCTAGATATCTAGTAACCGGCTATAATAACCCAGCCGTCAGCGAGCGAACTACGAGGCCAACATCTCCATCGTCATCTTCACCAACTAGTAACTAACTAACCATCGATGCAAGGCCTGCTGCTGCATGAAGGACAAGAAAAAGAAGAACCTGAAGAACTCCATCGTAAAACTGCTTCATCTCCCTTTACTTTTTGCTTAATTAAATAATAACTATTACTTATCACTTTCTTCTTCTTCCTCTACTCTCTTTTCCTGTCTCTCTCTCTCTTTCTCTTTCTCTTTCTCTCTCTCTATCTTCGCCTTTTTCGCCCTACGAGCCGAAATCACATGTTGTGGGCAAAAAACTCCCACTTAGTCCGCGAAAGTTAAGTGTTAAAGACTCAGAGACGGACGAGACCAGCCAGCCCTGATCCGCCAGACCAGCCAGACAAACCGAAAGAACGCAGAATCAGCATCAGAGCCAGGGAGACCGGGACAGACGAGACCCAATTCAGCGTTTGACCTCGCAGGCTGGCGAGATACACA
Organism: Nannizzia gypsea CBS 118893; assembly: GCF_000150975.2. NCBI lineage: Eukaryota > Fungi > Ascomycota > Eurotiomycetes > Onygenales > Arthrodermataceae > Nannizzia > Nannizzia gypsea. The sequence continues at coordinate 419,560 of NW_003345201.1, read as the reverse complement.
AGCCCAGGTCCCTTCGCCCACGGCCCTGCCGGGACTTCTTCCGTGCCTCCTGATAGTGATACGACGATATACCGTCTTTCCATCCTCCTCCAGCGGACTCGGACGCTGCTCCTGGACACCCACTGTTCCGATCCTCAGCTCGCCCGGCCCTTCTCCTGCCCACCAGTCGAAATTCCTGGGCGATTACCCACCGGGAACTGCGTTTGCGTTGCGTTGTGAAGTGACGGCAGCGGCCGCTGCCAGTCGAGAGAAGAGGCTTCGCACAAGGCAGAGACAGAGAGGCACCGCCGGAAGGCCGCCTCCATTTTGGTCCCCGTCGTCCACCCATCCGCCCACCGGCAAGCTGGAGCGGAAGTTGCCGGACAACGTCGCTCGCGGGGGGGTTTCTCCGCGAGTCGGTATTCTCGGACTGGAGAGATGGCACCGCGCTGGAAACCACCGAGGAGCTGCAGAAGAACGACCCGTTAGCGACGCAGATATGGAAGTTGTACAGCCGGACCAAGACCCAGTTGCCGAACCAGGAGCGGATGGAGAACTTGACCTGGCGCATGATGGCCGTCAGTCTGCGGAAGGAGAAGGAGAGAGAGCAGGCGCAGGCCAGGTTCGTCTCTTTTATATATATATATCTATTATATGTATGTTGATGATGTGGTGATGGTATACTGACTGGTGGCAACAGACTGGGACAGCAGAGCGAGGAAGCCCAACGACCGCAGGAGACCTATTCTGCCGGTGAGCCTATGAACGTCGACCCGTTCGTGGCTCCGTCTTCCTCCATCAGCTCGCCTTCGGGTTTCTCGCCCTCGATGAGTGAAGGCCCCTCGTCCCAGCATGCTGTGGCGTCGGCAATTCCTATCAGGAGCACAAAGGACGAGCAAGAGGACTCGCCCATGGGCATCATCATGCCCGCCTCGCTGCCTCATCACCCGCATGTCGGCACCCAGACCAGCGAGTTTGGCTACGTCCAGCGTAGGGTCAGGAAGACTAGCGTTGACGAACGGATTGTAGGTCTAATTCTATTTTTTTTTTTATTTTTGCCTTTTTGCCTTTTTTTCGTTTCTTCTTCTTCTCCTTCTTCGTCTTCTACTACGATGAATGCGTTACAATTTTATAGACGTATATATACTAACAATCTCAGGCCCGAAAACGACCGGCAGAGTCATCACCACATGTTCCTCCGGTACATGGACTAATCATCTCTCACGACCCGGACCCTGATACGGGCATGACTGACTTCACTCTTGACCACCACCACGGCCACGGCCAAAGTCATGGCCATGGTCACGGTCACGGTCATGGTCATAGCCACGGCCATGGGCATAGTCACAGTTTTTCCCTCGGAAGCCATCCACCTCATTCTGCTCCATTGAACCTGGATACCTTCCATGTTGACGACATTACCAACACCCTGGACCATCCGTCTTTTAGCACCAGCTTCCAGCTCTCCCCCACAGAATTGTCTCATATGCAGAGTGGAGCGTTCTCCAATCTGTACTCGCATACCCCACTAGGCTCTTCAATAAACTCCACCGATTTCTTCCCGTCAACAGCCTCAGGCTATCACTCCGCCGTCTCAACTCCTCAGCAGGGCTTCGAAAAGGACCATTCTACCTCTTTCCAGCATCCAGTAGGCTCATTCCACTCACATTCGCTCTCCAACCTTTCGGCACCTGCGACATCCCGGTACATGTACCACAATTCCGGCAATGACCACTCGTTCAACATGGCTGGGAGTAGCGGAGCGTCTTCGGTAGTCAACTCGTCAGGATTCGGTATGCAGCAGCAGCAAGGGCAACAGCAACAATATACACCGTCTACCTGCCAGTCCATGGCTGATCCTTCTCGACCATCGACGAGCCTCTCCTCTGCCAAGGGACATGTATTCAGCTTTGGCGGGGACTCAGATAACGAGGATGATGCTGGAAATGCTTTCCTTGACCGTAACATGGACCTCTCGGCGGACTTCAGCATGCTCGACGATGCTGCAATGAACTTTGGCTCCGGCATGCAATGGGACGGGAGCTATACTGGCTCCATTAATTCCATGCCGTCTGCCCATAGCCAGCCGTCCAAGCCGCTAGCAATAGGTGCAGCAGATCTAGACGAGAGAAGCACTGACTGGACTCAGCTTGGAAGTCTAAACCGAACACACGGGTCAGCCGCGTCTGTAACCGAACTGCGTAACCGCGATCCAGATCCGAGAAGACAGAAGATTCCTCGCACGATATCCACACCAAACGCTACCCAGCTCCTTCGACAAGGCGCCGCCGACAATATCAATACCACCAACAGCACTAACAGCACCAACAATAATAGCAACACTAGCAACGCTGGCAATGGTTTCAAATCCCCGCACTCTCCCAGCTCCGGCCCTAACAGCAACACCCCCTCCCGGCCTGCAAGTCCTGGCCCTGGTGGCACGAAGAACGCCGAACCCGCTGGTACTACAACGTCGTGCTCCAATTGTTTCACGCAAACTACTCCCCTCTGGCGTCGTAATGCTGAAGGCCAATTCCTATGTAACGCTTGTGGTCTGTTCCTCAAACTTCACGGTGTCGTACGACCCCTCGCTCTCAAAACGGATGTCATCAAGAAACGCAATCGTGGTGGAGGAAGCAACGTCGTTACTGGCTCTGGAGCCAGAGCGGGCAAGAAGACTTCCCGTAAAAACTCCACCAATCAGACTTCTGTCGCTTCGGCCCCTATCCCAACCAGGCCATCGGCTTTGTCCCAGCCCCCAACACCTATCTCTAGCACGCCTACCAGCACTGGAACCACGCCTACATCTAGCTCTTCGTCTTCAAGAACTACCGTGCCCCATCGCCGCGGCTCCCTCCAAGACAGGCCCTCCCTATCGCTTCGCCAAGCAGCAGCGTCAATGTTATCCCTACCACAGCCTCAGGTACGCCATCCAGACTCATCCCGGGTCGACCACGCTGCCTCGATAAAAGTTCAGTCTCAGGCATGTACGCCAATGTCAGAAACCCTCCTGAACAAGACCTATCAGGCAGACAAAGAGTGACCCAGGCACCACACCAACAGCCTCGTCAACCCCCTGCAGCGTTCAACCCAGCTCACCACAGTCTGGCAGCAGGTGCAACGAGAACCAACAGCCAGGAATGGGAATGGTTGACGATGAGCTTGTAGTCAAGTGATTCTACTTCCATCTACCCCCCGGCGTCAAGATATCATGACACTCTTACTGTTTTTCACATGTGGATTCTCTATAAACGTCTCGGAAGTTCTTGCAATGGGGTAAATTTTTTCATAAGCGTCTCCCCATGATGGAACATTACGTTTAACGAACTATGTTCTTTCCTTTCGCCCCAGCTCTTGGCCAGTGGCTGGTAAAAACCTTTTCTTCAACCTTCTTGGGCCGCGCTTTAGCCGCCCTCGCTATATATCTCTTTTTTGGTTTCCTTGGTTCATTCCTGCAGTTCCCGCCCCCCTTCATCCTATAGTGGATTCATGGACAACTGGTTGATTCATCATACCTCTTGTTGAACAAGAGGTACATGATCCATCCATACATATTCACATCCCTTGTTTGCTAGCTTTATTACCAACCCAACTCCACCTCGTCTAATAATCTCGATCTCACGGCCCCCTTCCAGCATCTAGCACTTTCCCTAGCACCCGTCTCTTTTCCCTACGCAGGTTTTTTGCGTATCTTCATTCCGGTATTATCTTATAGATCGTTTTGATTTATACTTTTTTTCATCTCCTTCTATGCTTCTCTCGATGTCTTTCCCCTGCCCTTTATTTCATTTTTCTCTTTTTCATTTGCTTTGCTTTAATTGATTGATACAACCGCGTCTGTTCTGAATGCCCAACCACAACCCGCCCATCCCCTTTCTCATAATACATTTATTTCGTCTTTTTTTCTTCTTGTTTCCTGGTTGGGCATTTAGTCAGAAGTGCGCAATGCTGTTTTGTTTTTGTGTGTCGTTTCCTTTTATGTTTCCTCGCTCTAGGTGGTGTAGTTCGGATGAAATAGTGACTCGTTCTTGTCTACTCGCTTTCAATCCACATCTTGATTATTGTTATGTTCTTGCCTAGTGCCCATATAGATCAAATCAATGCTTCATAAAATGGTAGCATCCACCAGCTTCTGGGAGTTGGCTCTGGTATCATAGACCCGTTCTAGCTAGAAGTTACTAGACTTGGGCATCGGTGATTCCCAGCTTTCACAATATGGCTATCACCGTTCTACTGGATGATCCCGCGAATATTCATGTTTGGTTAACTTCACTCTTAAGTATCCTTGTTATTCCAAGGGCGGCTATATAAAAGTGAAGGGGCCATTAGCCACGAGCCAACACTTCCTCCCTAGGCCCAACTCCCCCAACCTTTAAACCCTCACAGTATTGACATCTTCTAAGACCTTTGGCACATCACAAAAGATTGCTAATAGACTTGGCTCTTGTGCCATGGAACCAGACGTGCTTCGAGGTGTGTTTGCACCGCTGGCCAGAATTGCACAACTCCATGAACGAAATGTTCAACTAAGCAAAGACATCGATGACCTTCACACCCAGCTTTTGAGAGAGGTATAGTTATACAATAAGATAATAAAACGTTGATACTTAACCCAATATCTACTTTCCTTTGCAACTAACTAGGACCGCGTTGATATAGATTGCCAGGCAGGGAGTCGTCCTCCCATCCACACCCATAACATACCCCGAACCAAAGTCACGAGTCCAAGACCTCAAGCGGATTATCAAGTACCTTAACAAAAAGAGCCCAGCCTGGCGTATCCAAATACTACGGAGACGAACCCGTCTCCAATATGAAGAAGAACCAACTGACTCCGACGAAGAAATGGAATATGAGCCAGAATCTTCTGCCTATGAAACTGAAATCGACGAAGAGATAATTCCCAGTGAAGACCAAAAGGTGGTCAAGAAAGTTACGCATGAAATTATGCATGGAGGCGATATCGTTGATGATGTAGCAGCCATCCTGTACGCTGAGGAAAAGGGGGTATATGATTTCCCAGCGTTCAAAGCCGACACTGCTAGAACTTATGGCATCACTTTTGACTCAGCCATGGAAATCGTGAAGAGTGGCCCGATAGAGCTTCTTACAACTTTTGATATCCTTGCTTCTGTTCGTGAGTACCCTGCTTGGAGGAACAGAGGAGCACGGGAATGTAAAGTTGCCATTGAGCGTATGGCGATGAATATCATTCAGACAGCGCTGGTTATGCCAGATACATACCGAGCGGCATTGTTTGGCCCAGATGGAGTCTTAGAAAGCACATATCATCGCATGCAGGATATGTACCTGGATAGGATTATAGGGATCCGGAAGTAATATCTATTACTTTAAAGAAACGGATACGAGCTTTCCTTAGCTGTTGGATAAAGTTTGATAGAAATGATGACTAAGAAACTCACTTTGCAACTTGAGCCAATAAAATAAGCATAACTTTTTTTCCGGGTTTATTTTTAGCTTACGAGCTTTATTAGTTTAGATTTCAGGGTTGAGTTCTTGGCAAGGGCTGAAGTGGACGTCTAACTACTAGGAACAGGGTCGCTGAGAAGGGAATACGTGCTGATAATAATATCTCATGCTGGCATTAATTAAATATCTTCTTCCCATCAGGCTAGGAAGGAGTTATGGCTCGGTTACGGAGTACATGCTGATAAAATAATACTATCTTCGTCCTTCGAGCTAAGCCGGAGTAACGCTCACCTTCGTCCCATTCCGGGAGCATAATGTCAATGTCAACGACTCCTCCCATGGCCCTGGGTCTCGGCTCTCCAGGATCTTGAACTCTTGGGCCATACGGACGGTAACGTAGGCAGCTTCGGTTAATGCGTATTGCTGGCCTATGCAGATTCGTGGCCCACCGTTGAAGGGTAAATACTCCCAGCGAGGCTGTAGCTGTCCATCCTCCCAACGCTCCGGGCGGAAGACCTCCGCGTCGGGCCCATAGAAGTCGGTCCGCCTGTGCATTGCGTAGATGTTATAGCTGATTATTGTTCCCTTGGACACGAAGACTGGAGAGCTGCCATCCTCGCCTCCTCCCATTGGGAGAACAGAGTCTCGCAGAGCGATACGGTCGTTCATTGGCACAACTGGATGAATACGCAAAGCTGGTAGAAGCTAGTTAGACTTGAAGATTGCTTGAAGTGGGCACAATCAGTTCAACTCACATTCGTTTATGCAACACCTGACATATTTAAGGTTCCGAAGCTCGTTGTAGGTAGGCAATCTGCCATGGAGACCAGCTACCTCTGCACGGAGCTTAGCCCATATTTCTGGGCGCTTAGCCAGCACGAAAAACATATTGCTTAGCAGGCTGGCAGTGGTATCACGCCCAGCTACCAACACGTTCATAACCTCGTCCAAGATACGGCGCTTGTCGGATGTGCGTGACGCCAGTTCGTGCAGGAACACATATTTCTGGCCCTTCGACTTGAAATCTCCCTGCTCTCTGTACTTGTCCGACTCGACCGTGAGGACTGCCCTGTCGACAAATCGCTGCGCAAACTCTCGACAAATGCGATTGCATTCATTTGCTTTCGGGTCATAATAAAACATACATAAGGGTCCTAGCGTACTCTTTTTGATAATACTTTGTAAAGAATAGTTAAAGGCGTCGCTGAAACCGAACTCTGGCGGCGAGCTTTTGAGAGTCCCAACTGATTCTCCGAATAAGAAGTCAGTCGCAGAATCAGTGGTGTAGCGAAAGAAAAGGCTCTGTAGGTCTACGGTCGTCTTTCCGTCACGAGGTATCAATGCAAATAGGTCAGGAACCAATTTCTCAAACATTTCTAGGTCCGCCACCTGATCGCGGACAAAGTTGGGTCGGATAAGGGCCCGCGATATGGCCCAGTGGTCTCCATCTGTGTCAAAAATCCCTCTGCCTAAAAGAGGCTCCATTACTTGCAGGCGATGGTTGACGCCATAGTCCTTGAAATTAATTGCCAGGATGGACTTGATAATCTCTGGCTCGATGGTTGCGATGATATTTGTTGTGAACACCTTCAATTTAAAGGTATTTCCAAATTTATGAAAGTTCTCAGTAATCCTTTCGAGGGATTTGTGTTCTCTGGAATTCCGGATGCCTCGCTGTATGACGTCGAGCCCTAAAAAAGGATCTTTGTTCGAGGACCTTACCACTGGCTGGCAACCGTGACGGCGCGCGAACTTGCGGCGGATGAAGAAACTCCAGATGCACAAAGAGATGTATATAGCTGTTGCTAGGCCCGCGGCTAGCGGAAGCATTCGTGTTAGGTGGACTGTCGTATCCATTTTGATGAGCTGGTTATCCTTATGGTAAAAAGATGGGATGGGACGCACTATTAAGAGTAACTGGGGAGCCAGAAGCCGGGGTACAAATACTGCTGCCTGGAGTAACTATCAGCTACAGGGATCATGCATACGTTTCTCCAAAGGGCGTTGGTTGTGTTGCTGTGATATTACGACCTTACACCGAAACAAAGCGCCGTAGCCGTCCAGTGTAACGAATGCGCCGTCTTTTCTGATATGTTGAAATATGCGTAACGGGTAGTAGTAGGTTTGTTATTCTTCTCTCCCTCCATAAACCGCCTAATTTCATTTGGGTAGGCAGGGTTACGCCTCAGAGGTTTAGTAGGGTAGGGGGTATATTCTCTTGAGAAAAAAGAGAGCAAAGTCTTCTCTCTTCTGACTTCTCTTTTCTCGTCCCCTTTGTATACACTTAGGTCTCTGGCCACCTAACCGTAGGGTGTGGTAGCCATACATCTCCTGGGCCACGGGGAGGTACAATTCGATCTCCCCAAAGACCAACCAGCCTCGAGCCAGCATATGAGTGTCGGATAATTTTTAGGCATAGAGTCAACATTGTTCTCTAGCTTTATATCCATCTAATTTGCCTACTTAGATGACATTGCTTGAAAAGCCCTTTATCAAAATAAATGTCAGAGCACCCTAAAGGAGCCGGGAAATCCTCTCTCCTCGGAAATTTCTTTCCAGGCTTGGTACTCCAATAACTTCAGCTTGGACCCGTAAGACCTGAACGTTCACGGGGCCGAGAAGCAATGTACTGGTTTAGGAACGCATAGCTGAATGGTATACTTTCTCAACTCGCCACGTCCAGATGGTGAAAATTCGCCCACCAAGATAACGGACAGAATGGACGGACAGACAAACAAAAGGTAAAGCAGTCCCAGGCGCGAACAATATTGTTTGGGCTGTGCAGGGTAGTGGTTAAGCAGTACATTTGGTATATGAGGTCAAAATTTCCTTTTTGGGCTGACACAAGCGACTTCTTAGTTTATCTCAACCGACGTCAAAACATCGACGTGACGAAGAACAAAACCACAACCTGGAAGAAAAAGGACAACAACAAAAACGACACGGAATATTCGCGGGACTTGAAACATTGAATTGCCGATTTTTCTCCATGACTGGGCCCACTAACTAGTTAAATAACTTGTTTCTACCCCCTTATAACAACCGAAAGAGACAGAGTAAAGCTATGGGTCTATAAAATGATAGGTAAGATGACTAGTCACACACACTCCGACAAGTGAACTGCCAGACGCTTGAATTCCAAGATAGGGATGAAAAAAGGAATGAGAAGAATTGCGAGGCTAGACATCCGGGAACTGATGGCGATTCCAATTCGAAGATTGTTTCTTTTGAGCACCCATAATGCCCAGTACGGCGCGTGTTGCGCTTCCGAGTGTCCGACGACACCGAGCCTTACCTACGAAGTACCCTTTGGATAATGTCCGATGCTGGCTGTGCAAGTTACGCGGCACTGGGTGCTTCACTCGCTGAGGCTGAGGCCGGGTTTGGCACGGCTGGTGTCCTTCTCACCTCGTGGGAGTGGCGATTCGGCAAGGGTTCGGTGTATGTAAGTAAGTATGTTGGCCCAAGGGCCAGAGTCAGCTTGCAACCGTTTTAGTTCAGCCCTAAGACAGCCTTGTGTGAAGGTCGATATCGGGTGACGGTCCCTGATCTTTGGGTGGATTCATCCTGGGATCGTATCCCTCGAGTACGAAGTACATCTATATCCGACGCTCGGAGTATATGTATCTGATTTATTAATCAGGGGTCATCCAGGTCCTAGGGACCGGTCTCCATCCCGGATGTTATTTTTATCAACAAGAAATTCCGGGACTGTATTCAAAAGTGCGGAAAACAACTGGTGCCCCAATAAGAGTGAGCGCCACCAGCAACCAATGTCAGCCAGCAAAGCATGGCCATGCAAGGGTTTAAAAATTACTTCCAGCCTGCCGACATATCTTGGGGCGTTGTTTCGTCCCCAGGATCGGGACTCTTCCTGATAACCCTCCGTCAGATAAAAAAGCTTGGAGCTTTGAGCTCGCTTGTTCCGTGGGGTTGTCAACGTATCAGGCAGGTTGAAAGGCGAGAAGCGGATGAACGACATACAAAATCTCGAAGAATACGACAGACTGTACTCCGTACGGGGTATGAAGCATATGCAGCGTATATATACTCTGAGAATGACATAGACTGGTTGGTTCCAGCCTAACTAGGAAGGATAGGAATAGCCTGCTGCTCTTCACCAGGGATGATCAACTCGCAAAACACTCGAGATATGACCCGAAGACGTCCGTCGCGGGTGAAGCTTCTTGATGGAAGTGATTCTAGCCCTGAACTCCTTAATACATATGCTTGTTACATGGGCCCTTGCAAACACATTATGCTTGAGGGTGAGATGCAGCTCTACTTTCATCTCGCAACTATATTTTATATCCCGCAACAACCTGTAAGGAGGACTTAATACTGAAACCGTTATCCATCTGGCGCTTTTAGCTTTCCTCATCCCTATCTTCTCCTTTCTTTCCTCTCATTCCTTTTCCGCTTCTAAACTTCCCCGGGCTTGTGACATATTTGATACCTCATGCAGCATACTGAATGTAGCGGCCACTGCGGTTTCTTTTTGTACCAGATGAAGAGCTCGCTGATTTTTACTAGATTGATTTAACCTTTGCGGTCGCTTTGGTTCGACCGATTTCAATGGTGTGAGAGGTGACGCCCAACCACTATTGGGCCAAGTCTTGCCAATTCAGCGAGGCCTCTGTTGATCGAGGCCGTCTGAAGGCGAATGGTCTCTCTTTTAGCGTTGACCGCAGCATCCCATCCTACCACCCTTGACCACGCATCCCTGAACCCTGCTGCATTAACTCTCGCCATTTCTTACACTCTGCCCCGCCCGCCTGCCGACGCTTCCTGTGCTGGACGCGGTGCGTGAGCCGATCCACCAACACCGTCGAAGGACGAGAACAAGGGCGGTCACACAGACATGTACTAGTGGAAAAGGCGCATCCACATCCTGCGCCAGTGACAGACGGATGGGTGCGATCCGTCCCATTCTCTCTGCATAAGCACCAGCCTCTGGCCCACTACTACAGTGGGACCCGCGGAAGGAGGTCCTTGGGAGCCCAGTCAAGGCCTCCGCCATCCATGTCGTTACCAAAAATCTCCCTTTGGCCCACGCTGGTTGTTCTGTGGCCAATCCTCTCAGTCAAAGCAAGGCACGACGTGATTGGAACTGAATAAACGAGAGAGGGATGGAACCCAAAAGACCTAGGCTGAAAAGAGACTGGGCTGTCGCGTGTGAAATGCTTTTTCGATGCCTTGCTGTCAAGAGTCAACCTGACCAGCTTCGTAACTACTTGAATCGCGATAGGCAGAGATGTTCTCCGCTGAAGACGAGCGAAAGACTACATGCTCTGTAAATCACCAGGCAATCCCGCTGTCGATGAATGCGTTGTACAGGGGAAAGGAAAGAAAGGGGCCTTGATCTGGGCTGTCGTTGCACCCCCAACCTCTGAGTGAGCTGATCACCTTCGTCAGAGTTCCTAACATATCCGCTATTAGTTTCTCTCTCCTGCAGTACGAGCAAGTCGATCGATAAAAAAAGGGGATCGACAAATTTATCCAAAGCTCTTTCGTTTCTTCCTGATACTTGACTGGTTGCTGGAGACGTCCCCGAAAACAACGACTATTACCTTTCACCCTTGTCACCTTTTGTTTCTTCTTGTGATAAGAGATTTTATTTTTACTCTTTTGTTTTTGTGACTTATCCCTTCCTCAACCAAATTGCTTCTTATTCTTATTTACCTGCCCTCCGCCCCATTTATACAATCTGGACCCGGGATTATTTGACTAGCATCCGTTATTTTTTTTCCCACCTTCAGCTTATTTATTTTACAGTTCCCCCTGGCCCAACATCCCATTTTATGGGAAGCTGACTGTAATCCGCCTTCACCTCCTTTGTTTACTATCGATAGGTCAGGACGATACCCAATCCCTTACCTTTGCCACCCACGTATCAGGGGGCTTGTCCCACGAGACACGTCGCAAACTCCTAAGGAGCGGGAAAAACAAAAGGGACGGACGTAGGAAGAGGACATCTTGAAGACCTGACAAAAACATCGTGCAAAAGCTTTACGTCGCCATCATTCTATTTGATTTGTCAAGCTGCAAGGTCAGGACCCCAGTGTGCCCAGCGGAGCGTCAACGGAGGACGCTACCAACTGATCATCGTCCCACCAACTCCACCCTCCCGATTCTTTATCAACTTTTTGGATCCGAATCCATTCAAGGTATACATCATGAGCCCATCCCCCCCTTCTGCCACCGTCGATCCTCTGCAAACAAATTCCTCGATTGCGCTCGTCATTGACTTTGACCTCTCTAGATCATTAATGAATTAATACCAACTTTGCGCTAGATTTCCTCTGGCAACAGCATCTGCCAACGTGGACTGGTTGTCGGCAGAGCTTCGACCCACTTTCTGCTCAGATATCATTTCAGCTGGACGCATGATGCTGGCAGCAGCGTTCTGAGGCTCCTCCTTTTGTTTGCACCCAAAAGCAAACGTTTGTGCTGTCACAAGTGCCTTCCACATCAACAGCCAATCCGGGGAATTATTCCTTTTCTTTTCAGGGAGGTTTTGCGTTCCATTTTCCTGGGCCACCATCCCCAGCTCTGCATATTCAACCACATAGTGGATTTCTCTCTAACCGCTTTCGGCTGGTGGAGTGAAGAATGTTTGAATAGCTTGCTTTTTAGCTCAACACCGAAAATAATTACTCGGGGAAGCAGCCTCACCGATCTTTGGCAGCATTATTAAGGATCTAGGTCATCCAGAAAACGGTTTCCTCATTTCTCACTTAGAAGTTTCTTGCACTCGGATGTTGATTTGCCCTTCGGCGTGGCGCAGGAACATCACTCACAACTCCACATATACCTTATACACGGCTTACAGCTCGATCTGTGCATCTCCGTTTGTTAAATTGTTGACCACCTGGTTGCATGGTAACCCTTCCCCAGCTATCGCACCAAACACCAAATCCAACGCCTTTCCAGGAGCCCTGACCAAGAGACATCTCGCTGGTCCATCAACCTCATAACCAAAAGGGATTTGCAACCGTGGCTGCTCTTGCCGTATCCCCGCCCGGAATGGGGGCGGTGTTCCATCCTCATCAGCAATTTACTCAATCAAACGATACGATTCTTCCAAGCTTTGAACGTACAAACCCGCAACCGCTACAACCCCAGCCAACCAACTCCTCAAAATACTATAGCTCAAACGCTCCCTCTTCGTCCCCCAGAGGTCAGAAGAGATCTATCGGACTGGCGTCTAAACCCCAGATAGACCGGCCGAACTCGTTCTCATTAAATCTGGCTTCTAGTACTTCTGGTTCCGCTGGGCAGAGCAACACTGCATACTGGCCTGGTGTCCCCTCGCTTCCCTTCAACGCTGGTATGACTCCAAGACTTATTCATTTTTGGATTCATTAAAAATATGCATGACTAACGCGACTGAAAAGGCCGTAACATCCCTCCTTCAACTGCCGCAGACAGCTTGTCACAGTACAGCCAAATCTCCCCGTATCCTTCTTCTTCAGGAGCTTCACAACCACCAATCTCACAACTACCACAGCATTCGCAGTCACAAGACTCGCAGCAGCATTCTTCTAATCCAGTTGACCAACACCAATCACAGCAACACTCATCCCACACAATGGCACAAACATTAATGGATTCCCAGACAAATTCTGGCCATATATCGCCTCAGGCTTCCCAACAACAGTCGCCACTGGACCCATATGGACACCGTTTTCGTTACCCAGGCCCGCAACAATCACCTATTCCCCAGCACCCATCTAGCTTCCAGCCTTATCCAGGCACATCAATGTCCATGAGCCAGACTCCTGTTAGTGACAGCACCCAGAGACTTGGTATGCCGGTACAAGTTTCTGTTGAAGGCCAACAGCCTCTCCCCCAATATACCCGCCCATATCCTTCATACTCTCTTCCGGCCATGAATGGCCCCGTGATGAGCAATGTCCATCACCCATCTAGCCAGATGGCTTTGATAGGCTCTATGCAGCCAAATCTCCTTCCGGGATTTAATAGTGGGCACGCTGCCAGCTTACAGCAGATGTATACGCATCAGCATCCACAAACTCACCATATGCATGGGCTAGGTCCACCAGGCCCTCAAAACGATAGGCCGTTCAGGTGTGACACTTGTCAACAGAGTTTTAATCGAAATCATGACTTGAAACGACATAAGCGCATTCACCTGGCTGTCAAGCCATTCCCCTGCAACCACTGTGACAAAAGCTTTTCGAGAAAGGATGCTCTCAAGGTATGTCCTATTGTATCCCTGTGTAATTTCTTTCATCCCTTTATGTTATAAACAAGGTGCTGACTCATATCTCGCAGAGACATATACTTGTCAAGGGTTGCGGCAAGGACCCCCATTCCGAAAGTGAACACTCAAGGATTATAAGGGAAGTTCCATGCTCTAGCATAGCAGGAATCAAGGGATGTTTCGAGATGGAAGCAGCGCCACATCCCCCTCCGCAACTGGATCGCGCAAGGGTAGTAATGGCGGAATATAATCCCACCACTTGATCGCCTTCCGTGAGGCTATTTCCTTTGTTCCCTGCAATAAGCTAAGAGGTGGCTTAGTTCTTATTCTCATTATTTCGTTAACTACATGGGCGGCTGCTTTTTACCTTCATTGATTGCTCCCGTACTTGTATGACCAACCCTCTACGAACTATATACTTTTAATCACCGTTTCCCTAAGTCTCTGTCTTTGGACTTTCTTTTCTCTCCCCTTTCCACTAGCCTGATTTCATCATCCTGAATGCCTCATACTTTCCACATAAGCGGTGCGATACATAAAAAACGTTTTCCTTCTTGACATTCCCTTCTGCGGCCGCGTCTAATTAGCAAACATAGCTTGCATTCTTTTTGTTGCCCAATCTTGGTGTTTGAATATATGTTTGAAACTGTCTGCGGTAACACTCCCCGCTGTTCGGTGTTATTCTATCTCTAGCTACCCAACGTCGTTCATACCGGAGGTTTATTAGGATTTCCTAACTTTTGCAATCGTAGTTTGATCGTTGTGCCCTATCGTTCATACTAACGAAAATCTAGATATATATTTAACTATTTTTGGTTCGACAAAGATAATTGGAAACGAACAAAGTTTTAACACGTAGACCCGACAACTTGGTGGGAAGGATAAACAACAAAGTTACCACGTTGCTGGAATTATAACTGGAGTTGTTCGAACGTCCCGAGTCCTTGAAGCCGAAAATTTCCCATAATACATCCGGTTGAGTTTCCAATCCACCGTGTGTATACGATGGGCCAGCCGATGTGATTACCAGGCTATTATAAACGGATATATTGACCAAAGGCGAGTTTCCCCCAGAAGCAGTATATTTAACCTGAAATCCAACAGGCAGAGTATCCGTACTAGAGCGGGCAATTTTTTTTCGAATGCACATGACACTTACTACGAAACAAGCGGCATGTCGTATCTTTCCATTGACAGCAACGTAGGCACTAACGTGCTTGGTTTGCTGAGGAGTCACCACGTAGGACCAAAAGACTGAGTACAACCCAATGCGAGTGCGTCCCTAATACCATGTTTTCGTTGTCTTAGTGAACAGCACATCACTCCAATTCTAGATAGGGGTGAGTACATATAAAATAAATACGAGGTACGCAGTAGACGTTAAACAAAATGTTTGGGGCTGCAGTGGCTTTACACAGCACACTTACCTTGTCATGATATGCAGTACCATGAAACCGGAGGCTCGACCCTGCAATTGCCATATCAACCGATGCATTGCCGTCGGGTATGGCGTTGGCCCACCCAACATGTGGACAAACTTGCACATCCACATCCCGAGACGCGGCGCTGCATGGGTAATGTGGTGGCGCTATTTAGAAAAGGCTGAAGTTACTTATCAAATGTTGACATAAACGTTGAAACAACCCACGACCTGAGGATGGATGACATACGGATCTGATATCGACGGTGCCTTTGATTCCATGCTTTGGGTTGTTGAAAAATATACGGTACCGTGAAAAATCTGCAGACCCTTGCCATCCCATTTGCACGGGGAGGTAAATACTTGCATACCCATCCTTGGATGTTTCAATAACCGCTTTTTGTGCATGAACTGCATTTATCGACACCTTCCCACTGGGGAATGAGGCCCATATATAGACCAGTAGTGTTCCCCTGTTCGGCACTAGGAAAGGGAATGTAGTAGAGGGGCTTGTAGAGAAGCAGATGGTTATGGAAGAGCTTCCATCGTCTGACACAGCGTCAAGATACCACCAGTCGTAGACGGCCTCGTTCACAACATTGAGCTTTGCTGGGTGAAAGGGTAAAAGTGGGTTCCAGTACCGCGATAAACCTGTGTCTGTCTCCGTGATAGCCCGCGGCTAGCTCCAATGGGACCAAAAACGTAAATTAGCCAAGGGGGCAATGCGAACGGCCCCATAATGTTAGGATTGAAGAAATGATAAACAGACAAAGACAATAGAAGGGGAATCAGATGGAATCTGATTCAAAGGAAGCCGCAACACCTGAGATAGGCAATAATCGTCTAACCCCAACATCACACCATGATGAGGAACAGGGTGTTAACATGATTGCTAATTCAAAGATGGGGTGTTGTAGCAGCAGGCAGTATTATCTCTATCGCTCTCACATCCCATTACTACCATAGCTACGGGTATCCAACCCGAGGGTAGCGAAATACGAATGGCATCTCAAAACTACCAGACCGATAGCCGAGCTATGCAAGATTTGCGGCGTATCTACCTGCTGGCACAAATAGAAACAAAGAATAAAGGGGGGTAAAAAGAAATCTGATGTAAAAGCACCCCATCACGTATGAACATATGCATACTCTAATGCATGCAACTACCCGTACTATAGCTGTCCACAAGCTGAGAATCCCTAGTCCGGGGCGTTTGCATTCATTATCTTGTTTAGGGGTATCGCCATCGCCGACTGCCACAACGCTGATGGCTGGATGTTGTGTACCGCAGATCGGTGGTACGCATCCAGACAGCCATGTCGGCTATCTCCGCCGCGCACATCGGCTACTGATAAAGATGCTTGTAACACACGATGTAGTAGTCTGCTGTGTTGCTTTTTCAATAGTTGATATTATAATGTCATCATGGTTGAATCAAAAGAAGGTTCCTTCCAAACTTGGAAGGGCAAACGTAACTTCGGACTTACTTCGGCCCGCACGGTTTATCCGAACCTTAACTTTATCCAAATACTTTATCCGAATACTTTATCCGAATACTTTATCCGAGGCTGTTTGCCTTGTTTGTATTTTGCTGGTAATCATTGCTATGATTGGCTAAGACTTACTCCGTACCTCGGCACAAAGAAAATTTTTGAAAATTTGAATCCTCGCTTAGCTTTAGCGCGGTTTGGAAAGCTATAAAAGGTCCTCCTCCCCTTCAACCCTTTTCTAAAAACCAGTCGACTTTACTTCAAAGAATGTGAGTACACATTTTGCTTCCCACCACAGCTGTCACCTCCCATGGCTTGACACAAGTGATGTTCATGATGATGATGCTAACTATTCTCTTTCCAACAGCATTTCTATAGTAAACGACCCTACTCTGTAGTTTTTACGAAAGCGACATGAGTCCCAACCTTGCTGATGACCCTTATGTCCTCGATGCCCTAAAGTGAAGCCGTTTTTACTCTCGCTTATACTTCGGCTGTGATAACGATACATGACGATGCTTCGGCGTTGGATTGAATCTTATCTTGCTGATTTAGAGAGTGGTGATGATCTTTACCTTGTCTTTGGCGTCTGACTTCGGTCGGCCTGGCAAGGTGGGTGTCGAGGAGGTCTGAAAGGTTCTATTCACCCATTGGTTGTTAGAGTGGGATGTCTGTTTAGTTTAACTGCTTAGTAGAATAAATGAAAGAAATTTATCTGAAAAATCTTTTTGTTCTTGTTTTTTTTGTAGTCTACTGTAGGCAAGTTTCTGATCTCGAGTAGAGAATGAACCCTTCTGAATCTTTCTGTACTGCTAGCGAGACGTGCATATCCATATCTATGCAGGCTTTAATCGTAATGGCGTTACGTGATCATTTATAGAAGCAGCAGCTATGGAACTATTTACCACGCCCTCCAACTCCTCCTCGGCCATAGCCTCTTCTCGGCCCTCTTCCACGAGTACCTGGGGGAGTTCCTCGAGAGGCAGGAGATGCTGTAGGTGGAATTGTAGGTGCAGCTGCAGGAGAAGACCCGGTCTGAGCTGGTCTCGACCCTTGTGGTGCTGCCTGTTGTTGTGCGTTCCCGGGAGCTGTACCTTGTCCTCCTCCTCCACCGCCGCCGCCGCCGCCGCCACGATTACCATGGCCTCTATTCTGTGCTACAGCGGTAGACGTTCTCCGTTCCAACACGACGACCTGACTTTGGGCGATTGACACGGGGCTTGCATCGATGGCTTTCCGGAGACCCGCAGGTTCGGCAAAGTCGACGTATCCGAAGCCCTTCTTCTTATCAATCTCTACACGTATGACTTTGCCAAACTGTGAGAATCCTTTTTGAAGTAGATCTTCCGTTACGCCTTGGGAAGGATTGGCGTGTTTGAGGAATGCTTGGGTTCCATTTGACGACGGTGATTGAGAGGACTGTTGCTGCTGTTGGGTCTTTTGGCCCGACGCTTTGTTATTGGGGGTAGTTGGGGTATTTGCTGTTTTTCTGGATGCACCAGCATTTCGAGCTGCTGCTGGCTCGGTGGGTGGGGTACCTTTAGTTTGTTTGCTAGGTGTTGGCTTGGGCGTGGAATCGGCGGTGTTCTTCCCCTTGGGCGTGGACGCAGGGTTATTATTATTATTATTATTTTCTGATTTTGAGCTTGATGGTTGGTCCTTCTTTGCACTTTCCGTGGCAGAGCTGCCGCCGGGCCCAGAAGAAGAGGACTGGCCAGCTTTCTCCCTCCTTCGTGTAGGAGTAGTGAGGCCCAAATCGCGTCGTAGGATCTTAGTAGCTGCAGTGAGGCTGCCTCTTTCCCTCCTTCGTTCGGGTGCTGGGGAAGTCGGAGGTGCTGGATTGGCAGGGCCAGGTGAGGCTTTACTATCAGGTTTGGTAGATCCGTTTGCTGCCTGTTTATTTGCAGCCTTTACAGCATCCTTGACAGCAACTTCCTTGGCTGTCTTGTCCTTCTTTTGCTTCTCTGGAATTGACTTGTCTGCACGGCTAAGGAGTTGCTTCTTCCCGATCGGCTTTTCAGTCTTGCTCTCTTTGACAGCAGCTGACCGGGCCTGCTTCGCTGCTTTTGCCGCAGCAACCTCCTTTGCCTTGTTTGCCTTTTTCTCTCTTAGGTATTGGATAAGTGGAGTGATGGTTGGTTTTTCTGCTTTGTCTGCAGTCTCGGCCGTCTCCTCCTCGGGCGGTTTGGTGACTGGGTTGGTCAAGCTCTCAAGGAAGGCTATGAATTCGGCATCCTGGTCGATAGTGCCTACACGAGCATCATTTCGAGTCTTTACGCTGGGCACACGTGAAAAGGGGGCATATTCCAGTGTTGGGGGTCCAAGCAGGGCGGAATCGTTGCACGTATTTCGAGCATCGCGAAACGCAGTTTGGCGGATCGCCTCTGACAGCTCCGGGATAGTTACTGATGATGTGACTCGCAAATACGCCCTTCCGGGACGAGAAGGTTTCGAAGGGCTATAACTCAAGAAAGACACCGCTGTTAGCCACAGGTCTTGCAAGCTGGGTATTAGTTATGGAACACTGACTCAGTAGAGACCTTCCCCTCCTTGAAGAGAAACCAGTCGATTTTCCCCTGCCCGACTTTCCAGTAGTCCCCCAACGTACTCTCGAACTCAGCCTGCGTCAGGCCAGGGGGCAGGCGCCTCACATGTAGCTTTAGACGGGGGGCATTCCCTTTGCTGGAGTGTCCCTTGGATGGTGCGGGCGGAGGAGCAGCCTTCTGCGTGGCCGACGGGTTGATAGCAAGAACCCCGGGAGACGCCTTTTGGTGAGCCTTCTGCGACATGGGTCCAACAGCAGTCTAAAAAGCGCAATGTATATGCCAGTCTTCTCCTCCAGCTCCGTCCTTGCAAGCTGCTTGATGTCTGTTTGATGTTCTCGCCGTCACAAAATCCACAAAGCATCGATGGACGTTGAACCCAAAGCTCTCTCACGTGATGCATCCGCTTCGATAAATAACTAACACTTTCTTACTGTCACTACTACATCGGTCGTTTAGTGCCAAGTTCCCTATATCAACGCCATGTATCATGGCAGACAGGAGCTGGTGTGAAGGCTTCATGGAGCCTACCGAGCGAGACCATGCAACAGTATGGTGCTACAAAGGGCGTGTATTAGTTAACTAACTAGCCCGCTGGCCCAGCTCTGCTCCCTCCCCCAAAGAGATCGATCCCATGCGTTTCCCAGGGTTGCCGAGCCGGCTTCTTGTATCTGTCCTGCTCAACCACCTTGCGCCCTTTGTGCGACCAGGACTGCCTCCTAAGCGCGTCTGCTGGTTCGATGGATGCCAAAGATGATGTCGAGCATGTTTGAGCATGTTTTTGCACGTTTAGCTTGCTCCTGTCGTGCGGTGGAGTTGGCGCCGGCTCTTGTCCTGCTTTTCTATGGTCACGCCAGTCACTCTGCTAAGGAACAGCAAACGGTTATAATGACTATATAACTCGCCAGCTGCCAAGTATATATTACTGTATATCCCCGACTGGCTTCCTTTTGTCAACCGGCTTCTATTTCTTTTCGTTCATCTGCATACCAATTATCCGCAGTCGACACAAAGTGATCGAGTACCTAATACTGCGAAGCGAAGATGGATATGGCCATGATGATGACTAGCAGCATGCCCATGCCCACCGGCGGCCATGATATGCATCATGGTATGCATCATGGTATGGACCATGGTATGGGTGGTAACCAGTGCAAGATATCCGTAAGCTCATCTTCATCTCGCGCGTCTATCAAACTTCTAGCTTGCTTCCCCTGCTCATTATACACACTAGATGCTCTGGAACTGGAACGTCATCGACGCATGTGAGCTCCCTTTTCTCTGTTAACAAACAGATTCCGTCTTATCGCAGCACAACCTTCTTACGACGTGACGGAATAGGCTTCATATCATCAACATGGCGAATCACGTCCAGGGGAATGTTCGCTGGTTCATGTATCGGCGTGATACTGCTCGTCATGTCTCTCGAGTTTCTCCGCCGCCTAGGCCGCGAGTTCGATAAACACGTCGCGGGCCAACCTTCCCTGTTCGACAGCTTCGGCTCCGGATCCTCCTCCACGGCAGCAGCGAATTCTCGCAGCGAATACACCGAAGACTCAGGTAGCCCCAAGCCGACTGTCCCTGGTTCCATTGGATTGCCACAGCCAATGGGGGGAAGACATTCTCCAACGCTCTTGCAGCACACGCTTCGGTCTCTGCTGCATATGGTACAGTTTGGTGTAGCATATTTTGTGATGCTGTTAGCCATGTACTACAATGGGTATTTTATCATCTGTATCCTCATTGGAGCATTCCTGGGTCACTTTGTGTTTTCCTGGAAGAGCAAAGATAAGAGGTAAAATCTCCCGTCTCTCCAATATTTAACTTTTTTTCCTTCCCGAAACCGTCAACATGTCTTTTGCCCTAACGCCCGTGCTTGGTTGGTTCTAGCTAACGAGCTCCCTTTAAGCGATGCATGTGAGGTCACCGTTTGCTGCGGTTGAGTGTGATCTAGGCTCGCAAAGCGAAATTAACACCGGCCCTGGACCCACCGTTCGTGATGGTTACGGGACAAGAAGAGATCTCGATACCCGCCGCCTTCCTTTCACCCTAGCCCCGATGCCAGGGTCTTTTTCGGTGTCAATTGCGTATGGAGGACATTTTACCAGATAAAAGAATAATGTTCATCTAGATTCAAGACAGAAGAGTCGGGGTATACGCAAAGCTAATACATTTTATCTAATACAAAAACGGTCCATCTGTGCAGCTGTACGAAATGACATGTATAAAAAATATCTTCGATATGCACGAGCATGTACACCATCTATCAACCGTGCCCAAAAGTAACTCCAAATAGCCTCAGTATCCATGTGAAATAATATATAATGACAAGTAATAATATGAACAAGAATAGAACAATTCCGCCTGGGCATCAACTTTCTAACGAGTACATTCCTCCATACATCGCATCGCTCATTACCAATCATCATAACGAAAATGCATATATAGATAGATATATATAATAAGATTCATCCGCTTTCGCGTTAAGCTACCTCTTTTGCTTGAAGCGAGGCGACGACGGCTTTGCCCATCCCATCCACTCTTTCCCCTCAAATACCTTGCCTATTAGCTTGCATTGGCTCGGTTGCTCACGCGAGCTCTTTGGCGTGGTCATTGGTTTTGGAACAACGGGGATCCCGGCAAGTTGTTTCAGGATAACGTCATCTTCAGGTCGAGAGAAGTATACAAGTGAGTACCGGGGGCTGCTGCCTTGCATTCCGGGCACTGCGCAGACACGATGCACGTTTGCACGGACGCCGCCTTCAGTGAGTTTAACGATCTGTTCGCCCATTAGGATAATGCAGTGGCCAGGTAGAGGGTTTGCGGGTATCCAGTTAGCAGGGAAACTCGGACCTCCAGAGAAGTCAACTGAGCTTTCTGGAGAGGGTGTAGGATTGGTAGTGGGAGCCGTAGAGGTGATAGCGGGAGTTGGATTGTCCCTGGGTATAGGGTAGCTGTGAGGTGAAGAATCTGGCTGGGGCGACTTGAATTGTAGACCGCCCGATTGGTTGAATATAAGTGTAACGCTGTTTGAATCTGAGTGTTCATCCAGCAGGACATCATTCTCTGGCGGCGGGCGCGCTTCTTTGCTTGCCTGCAGCTTGATCCACCGTATCTGGTCCCCGCTGTTTGCGTCGCGACGGTGAATATTTTCTAAGGATTCTGGCGGTAGGTCCAAGGCCGTGGCCAGGCGGGAGAGGATTAGAGATATTATGGCGTGGGAGTTTCGGATATATGTTTGTATTAGAGGGCGAGATGACTGTATAAGTGGAGGCTGAGGTTGAGGGGCCTTTGTCGGACATTGAATGCCCAATATCTCGTCCTTTGAGACAGTGTAGAATTCTTTGAAGTCCATTGTTCGGTTGCGGTATCCTTTATATCTGCAAACACTTCTTGTTAGCTACAATATAATATTAGGCAGACGCGATAAATCTAGAACTCCTTCTTACCCATAATAACCACCAAACTTGGCCATATCGTATTCTCTCTTTTCATTCTCCGGAAGGTTGAAGACATCTCCTCCGAGGGTAAAAAGCCTGTCTGCCTCGGATATAACATTTTCACCAAGTTCGGTTGATGTTAGGTCCAGGTAGAAGCCACCGAGTTCCCTACATGCCAGCAGAAGACGGTCGACCTCAGCAGCATCGTCTGCAATAAGCCGAGAGAGTGATAGTCGAGCCGGTGAGGATGTATGCTGATGGCACTTATCAAGTGACTGTCTTTCTGTGCCGTCGGACGATATGGACGAGGAGGAAATATTAAAATCCTTCTCGATCTCGAAAGCCTTCTGATGATGGCTATGATCGAGATGGTGCTTTTTTGACCTTGAAGCCTTCCGGACCCAGGTCAAGAACTGACATTGTGAGTTAGATACCATGGCTGCTGTCCAGAGGAAAGAAAGACAGCGAAACAGAATGCATCATGATGCGATGGAAGAAGAGGGAGGAGATGATCACAAATTCAATTCCAGAATATTATCTCGAACCCACACCGTAAAGATGACAAAAAAAATTAGAACCGACTCGACCCTCGGCGCTTGCCTAGGGATGTGGAGCGAGTTTGACATTCAGATGTCGCAGCTCACGAGTAACTACTTTTTTTCTCCTCTTATCCCCTTTGCTTTTCCCACTTTTCACTTTCCTCTTCTTCGCGGCTGATGCATACGGCCTTCCCTCCCATTCAAGGATCGAAGGTGGATACTTTATGTATCACGACGTTTGGAGGGGTGGTGATGGGAAGAGCCAGGCTGCTTTAGTTTAGCTGGTGATACTGATGTCGCAAGGCTGGGGGCTTGCATGGAGAACAACCACGTTTTTTTCGTCCTTGCCGGGGTTGCATCTCATTGAGTGGGCTGGACGTTTATGCGACTGGGGCTGCTTCACTAGACGCGCACTTTAGTTCAGCCACCAGCGACCGAATAAAATAATGAAGAAAAATGCCCCCGCCAGCCTGTAACAGGGCTTGCCACCCCGGCAGCAGAATAAAGCGAGGCCTGCCACGATATGACGCCTATAGCTCGCTTGCATTAAGAGCTAGGGGGGCTTGTTTCCTCCGAACACGAGTAGCAGCCTCAAGAGCATGGTGAGTCCGTAGACCTTGTTGATCATCTTGTCCGCTCTCCGTTGTCCTTCTCAGCCTTTTTTTGACTCGATGATGTCGAAAAATAGAACAAGCTAAAAATTTACGCTTAATATTAAAGTTCTTCTAGAAGGGCGGACGAAAGGAGACAGATGACTAAGCAGGACGACCAACGTCAGAGAAAAAGCAGAAGCGGAACAAAAGGCGAAAGCAGCAACACAAGCGGCAAGACGAGACACAAGACGGCGGCGAGGTCGACGTCAGCAGTAACAAGAGGAACACACGCATTTACAGCAGGCCAACAGTCGCAAGATACGAGATAAGATACGACGGCATCCCCGAGAGTTGAACTGCCACGTCGATGACTGTTGTGCCCGCCTGTGGTTGAGTCCCCACGATGGTCGACCCGTCAGTCCCCCAGCCTGGCCCAGCGCGACTGAAGCCCAATGCCGGTCCAGACGAGTGGCTCGAGGCAGCCAAAAACTGCAAGTACCTGTCCGAACACCACATGAAGCAGCTATGTGAGCTGGTCAAGGAGTACATGATGGAGGGTACGTTGCCTGCCGCACCACACAAACACACGCACTCACGAGCACATGCACCCTATCAAAGTTGATTTGATCGTCCAACTAACAAACTAGAATCCAACATTCAACCGGTTTCCACTCCCGTGACGATATGCGGTGATATACATGGACAATTCTACGACCTGCTCGAGCTTTTCCGCGTAGCCGGTGGGATGCCCGGCGACACTCGCCCTGCTGCCCCTTCCACGCAAGCACCGATAATAACGTCGGAAGACATTGAGCCACCATCGGTCATCACAGATCCCAAGTTGAAACAACGGCTACGGAAGAGCTCGCCTCCTAATTCCGTGATAGAGGATGACGGGGACGAAGAGACAGGCGGACAAGCGACGCAGATTAATAAGCACGACGGCGGCGGCGGCGGGGGAGAAGGAGAAGATAAAAGCGCCTCCCCTATAGGCAACTTCATCTTTCTAGGCGATTATGTGGATAGAGGGTATTTCAGTCTGGAGACACTTACACTGCTACTGTGTTTGAAAGCGCGGTATCCGAATAAAATCACGCTGGTGCGGGGAACCATGAGTCAAGGCAGATTACGCAGGTGTATGGCTTCTACGATGAGTGTGTGCAGAAATACGGCAACGCATCGGTGTGGCAAGGCGTGTTGTCAGGTGTTTGACTTTATGACTTTGGGCGTATGTGATGGGAAAGTGTGTGTTATGTGGTGGATTCAGTCCGGAGATTCGAACGCTGGATCAAGTGCGTATCGTAGCGAGGGCGCAGGAGATTCCGCATGAGGGTGCGTTTTGCGATCTTGTCTGGTCTGATCCAGATGAAACGGATGATTTAACATGGGCCGTCAGTCCTCGTGGAGCCGGTAGGATATTCCTCTTACTTTCTATAAATGTTTTTTCTATGGAAGATTGGGTATGCTAACGTCTCTAGGCTGGTTATTTGGTAGCCGCGTGGCGGATGAGTTCTGCGCCGTCAACGACCTTAACCTGATCGCCCGAGCCCACCAGCTGGTCAACGAAGGATACAAATACCACTTTGACAGCCAGGCCATGGTCACGGTCTGGAGTGCACCCAACTACTGCTACCGCTGCGCCAACATGGCGAGTGTATGTGAAGTGCGTGAAGACCTGAAGCCCGTCTTTAAGCTCTTCGCTGCTGTGCCGGCTGAGATGAGACATGTTCCTGCCACTAGGCCGCAGAAGGCAGAGTACTTCCTTTAAAGAAAGACTCCAACCATTAAACCTTTATTCGACTTCGGCCTGCCGAGTAGGTGGGTGTTGGCATGGGTTGGCGTTTGATCTGGTTATTCCCTCTCTTTCCCCACCTGTTTCTTTTCCTTTTTTTTTTTCTCTTTCGTTTTACGAGTATATGAGCAAACATATCATGAATATAGGATGTGTGCGGTCCGTCCGTGCTAAGAGTTAGACACTAGCATGCATTGATTGCTGTCGGGGTTTTTTCTATACTTGGGTTTATTTATTTATTATTGAATGAATATCCAAAGGACGTGTGTGTGTGGGTGAACATGATTCATTTCATTGCATTTTTGTTAATAAATTATTTTGTTTGAAACCCCAGTACCTAGTCGTTTACACGGCATGACATGACAATTTAGCATACTCCTACTACCCTTCGTTTAACCGAACATGGCGTCACCGAGGCGGATGCGAACGGTCTTGATCTGGGTGTAGTTGTCGAGAGCGTATTCTAGAAAGAAGTTAGTAGATATACTTTGAAGTGGGGGGCAGGGGATAAATGATAACATACCTCCCAACTCACGGCCGATACCACTCTCCTTGAATCCACCGAAGGGAGACTGGTAGGAGATGAGGTTGTAGCAGTTGACCCAGACGGTTCTACCAATTGTTAGCACGTATTCTACTTAGTTTCTATAACAGGAGTAATCTTACCCAGCCCTGAGAGCGTTGGAGACACGGATGGAGGTGTTGAGGTCCTTGGTGTGGAGGGCGGCAGCGAGACCGTAGGAGGAGTTGTTGGCAATGCGAATGGCATCTTCTTCGGTAGTGAACTTCTGGACGGTGCAGACAGGTCCGAAGATCTCTTCCTTGACGATCTTCATGTCGTCGGTACATTCACTGAAGATGGTAGGCTGGATGTAGTAGCCCTCGGTTCCGTGACGCTCACCACCGACCTCGACCTTGGCACCGGCCTTCTTTCCCTCATCGATGTAGCCCATGATACGGTCGAACTGGAGCTGAGAGATTTGGGGACCCTGGAAGGTGTCTGGCTTGAATGGGTCGCCGACCTTGTTCTGGTTGGCACGCTCCTTGAAGCGGGCAAGGAACTTGTCGTAGATACCCTCCTGGACGAGGATACGGGAGCCGGCACAGCAGCACTGGCCGTGGTTGTAGTAGATACCGAAGTTGACCCAGCTGATGGCATTGTCAATGTCGGCGTCGTTGAAGACGATGTTGGGGCTCTTTCCGCCGAGCTCAAGGGTGACCTTCTTGAGGTTAGACTTGGCAGCGGCCTGGAGGATCTGACGGCCAACGACGGTGGAGCCGGTGAAGGCAACCTTGTCGATGTCCATGTGGGAGGAGATGGCGGCACCGGCAACACGGCCGAAGCCAGAGATGACGTTGACAACACCAGGGGGGAAGCCAGCCTCCTTGATGAGGTTGCCGACGTAGAGACCGCTGAGAGGGGTCTGCTCGGCGGTCTTCATGACGATGGAGTTACCGGTGGCCAGGGCCGGGCCGATCTTCCAGGCGAACATGAGCAAGGGGAAGTTCCAGGGGATGATCTGGCCACAGACACCAACGGGCTCGTGGCGGGTGTAGGTGAAGGTCTCGTGGTCGGTGTCGATGACCTTGCCCTCGACCTTGTCGGCCCAGCCGCCATAGTATCTGAGGCATCCGGCAGCGTTGACGACGTCTGCCTTGGCCATGGACAGGGCCTTGCCGTTGTCAAGGGCCTCGATGGCACCAATGATCTCGATATCACGCTCGAGCAGGTCGGCGAGCTTGGTCAGCATGCGTCCCCTATCGCTGGGGTTGACCTTTCTCCAGGGACCCTCGACGGCAGCGCGGGCAGCAGCAACTGCAATGTCGACATCCTTCTCGGTAGCTTCATGAACGGCACAGATGGCCTTTTCATTGTGAGGGTTGATGGTCTCGAAGGTCTTGCCCTCGGAGCCCTTGACGAACTCGTTGTTGATGAACCTGTCTCTCCGTCAGTATGCCATATATAACTACACCAAACAGCAGCAAACAGCAGCAAACAAGCTCGGGGAGCGTTGAACTTACAGGCCGAGGGGCTGCTCGAAGGTGGCGGTGGGAGTCTCGATCTTCTGTGAAAGGGCCATGATTGCTGCTGGTGATGATGGTATGAGGGTGAGATGAAGTTGTTGAGATGGAAGAAAGCGGGAGGAGGAAGAGAAGAAGTAGAAGAAGAAGAAGAGGGAGACGGGGAAGGGGGACAGCTGGAAGTGGGGTCGGCGAGTGCTATAAGTACCTCGACGCCCACTAGGGCACTCTCAAGCACGGGAGTTCACTAGTAAAACGCATGGATGGCCGGATGTCGGCCTATGGCGAGGCATGGACGGGAATGCTCAGACATGCTCAGACAGGCTCCAGGTAGTTATGCCTCCTGTACGCAGTTGTATACGGAACAGAGACAGACATGGCCAGGGGGACCGCCCGCTCCCCGCATGTACCTTCCCATTCCCTTGCGATTAGCCTGCCGAGAGCCTGGCTGTATCTGGCTGTATCCTGCCTATGGCCTGCCACCGTCTTGCATGGGCTCTGCATGGCGCTGCATGGCTTGTCGTGGCTCGTCATCGGGAGCCCTGGGCTGATCTTCCTCGTCTTTCCCCTCCTCCGCCTGTGAAACTGCCTGAAACCCGGCCGACAACAGTCACTGGAGAACCTGACCAATCTCTGTCGACAAGAGCCACTGCTAGCTGCTCAGAATCGGAGATAGTCCAGAGATAAAAGTGCTCCGTATCGAAGTCTTCCAGGCTGCCGGCGGCAACGGCGTCAAGTTTTGCTGCTCTTCGGCATCTCGCTCGGCGTCTCCCTCGCCGACTCGGCCTGTTCTCTTGGAGCTCCATCGATAGTCAACTAACTTCCGAGTGTTATTTTTTGATATGTCAGCATCTCATCTCTTAGCCGGCGATCCTGCGGCCACCCGCGGTTGTCAATCCCGGATCTCTTCCATGGATCTCCCCACGGATGCCCTTCATGGATGTTGATACATATAATATGTCTCTCATGGGTGTGTCTGGCCTCCCGTCAAGGGCCTCCTGTCTGTCTGTCTTCTATACACTGATGTTAGACGTTAGCAAGCTTCTACCGAGACCACCGTGAACCTACCCGCCTAAGGTACCTCGTTCGCCGTTAGTGTCTCTGTTGGTAAAGTCAAATAGGATGACGCTATCAAATAGCTGAACAGGATGACTGCATAACACTTTGGGAGGCCTCCCAACCCTTTTTTTCGTTCTTTCTCTGGTTCCTGGCTCGAATCTATCCTCCTTTTATTTTTATTCCGTTATTCATCCATTGACTGTGAACATTGACCCTGGTAAGTCTGACAAGAGCAGGAGATGTCGTCCGTAACTCCGGTAGAAGTGGTTGATGCAGCAGCTACGGGCGTCTTTAGCTACTTAGGGCTTAGGTCTCGACCTCCTCTGACCCCGCGATGGCTGACTAACGCATGATGACTAATGCCCTAATAACTAAGTAACTTACCCACCTACTCTTCTACTGCTAGCTGCCCCCTTAGCCTCTTATAGCTGTAATGGCCGAAGGGAAACTGTCGCGCCCTCAACTTGCGCCCCGAACCACTTCACGTGACCACGACCTTGACGCCTGGTTCGAATCCTCGAGTCGCCACCTTTTATTCCTCGGGGTAAAAGGTTCTCCCGCACTCGTGCTGAGTAATCCACGAATGGCTGCGGCGCTGCTAAGACATGGAAGAGACGCTTGAGGGAAGCAATTCTGCAGAGGCCTTCCACTCGGGGATGGCGGCACCAGATCACGTCGGCGTGCGGGTCGCAGGGAGGACATTTGACAGTTGACTTTTTTTTACTGTTTTTTTTTTATTTTTGACCCTCAAGATAACCAGGATATACAGACGAGATGCAGATAGAAGAGATGGACGGAGTAGATGGGCGAAGATAGGTGTCGAGTTCGGCATCGGGATAAAAGGTTGGTAAGCGGTGGTGAAGGATTGGTAAGGCTGCACCCCTGGCCAGGGGGGTCCGCTAAGAGCTCTCTCCCCACTGGCTGATACCCGCCCTCGAAGACGGGATGTTTCTTCGGACGAGCTGAAGGATGAGATTTTGGGACGGACGGACGGTAGAGCTGTCCCGACACGGGCGAACTTGCCGTCCGTCTCTGGTCTTTGGCGGAAATGGACATAGCTACACTCAGCAGTAGAGGACAGTTATACAAGATGAAGGATTGTGGGGGTTAGGAACTACCTAAAGCACCTAGGTATATAAAGGAGCAGCTCAGCAGTGATAGTAGGCATCATCATCATCAATCATTATCACTATCAACAGCAGTAACAACAACAACAACCCAATACATACAAAGCTAGTACGAGTACCCAACTCAAGATGCCTCAATTCACCTTCTATACCCACCCCCTTGCCACGGCACCGGACCGTGTCCAGCTCACCCTGGGTGAGGCCGGCTTTACAGACTATGAAAGCATCACCGTTGACCTGATGACCAAGGAGCAGAATGTAGGTCCTACTCTAGTATAACTAGTTATACATACACTGCTACTCTTTTACTTTGCAACTAACAGCTTCTAGTCTCCCGAATTCCGTGCCCGCAACCCCTTCGGCAAGGTACCTACCATCGTCACCTCAGACGGCATCACCATGTGGGAATCCCGCGCCATAGCCCGCTACCTCTGTACCCGCTACAACTTCGACCTCCTCCCCAACCCCAACGACCAAGCAGCAGTCGCCCTCTTCGAGCAGGAATACGCCGCTGAAGCCGCCTGCTTCGACCGCCCCGTCTCCTCCATCGTCTACGAGTCAGGCATCAAGCCCCTTGTAGGCATACCGACCAACCAGGCCGTCCTGGAAGAAGGCCAGAAGGCTCTCGGCGAGTACTTTGACATCGCCGAGTCCATCTTCTCCAAGACCGGGAAGAAGTTCTGGGCCGGTGACAAGTATACCCTTGTAGATGTCTATTACATCCCTCAGCTGGCTAGGGTGTTTGAGCGCGGATATGGTGATATCATTACCTCCAGACCTGCCCTCAAGGCATGGTGGGATCGTTGCAACGAGAGACCGGCTGTCAAGGCCTTTGTCGCCAAGGTGCCCAAGATCGATGAGTTGCTCGCTCAGCGGAAGACGACCGAAGAGCAAAAGCAGTAGCTCACATTACCTTAGTTATGCACTTTTAGTATATATATACATAGCATTGCCATAGACTTGACTAAATAGAGAGCGTTGATGTCCAACTTGACTACTTTAACTTAAGCCTATACACATGGTGGCAAACAAGCTTTGTGGCTGTCATACCCTCCATTTCATTGCTAGAAAGGCGTAAAGAGAATAGAGAATGAAGTAAGGAAGGAAAAAGAGCCAAGATAGATAATAAGAAGATAACAAAATGCGTTGAACTATAAAAGGGTACAAGGGTAGCTTAAATCAGCCTCATGTTACCTACTCCATAAATCCACAAGAGTAGCTCCAAAGCTCCAACAGCGGTAGACAGTGATTGGAAGCATTGAATACAGCCAACGTTGAGCACTCTATCTATATACTAGACTACTCTCTAGCATTTCCTAAGCTACTCTATGGATATTTGTTAGACATAGATTATACCGTATTTAACTGCTGATTGAATAGGATTGTCTTCAGGGAGGACAAGGAGCCGCCGCATGTCAAAAAGGCCAATGCTGCATATTAATAACTAGTTAGCTGACAGTTACGTTTGGCTAATTGGTCCTTCCGAAAAGGGCAGCGGAAATTAGAATTAGCTACGTAGGTGGCCATCAACGTTGTGAAAAGAAAAAAATAAGGCCAGATTCGAACATAAGGCTACGAAAGAAAAAAAGGGTTGGGATGCCTCCCAAAGTGTTATGCAGTCATCCTGTTAAGTTATTTAAAGTCATCCTAAGTAAGCCTCATCCCTGCAGACACTAATGAGGGCCCCGGGACAGCCTAATTATGTGGATTCAATATCACGCCCACAAGCACCAACAGTGCATGATAGTTGGCTCATGATTATGTAGACGAGTGATGATACGGCGTACTCCGTACGTATTCTACAAAGCGGTTCTATACTTGACCCGTGTTTTGTTGTGCATGTAGTTACTCCAGCCCCAGGTAACTCTGAAAGTACCTCCCACTCTTCGCCAACTTCCGGTGGTGGCTACAAGTTTCTCTGAGGTTTGACACTTGTTATTATATTACATGTCCTCCTCATGTGGGTCCGCCCTTGTTTCTCGGGCGGAGAGTCAGTGGACTCCGCTGGCAGGTCGGAAAAAGGAAGGTGTTGAAAATAAATAATTTTATTAAATTGATTGTGTATCTAGTTGAATAGATGTCATCTTCTCCTTGAGCTGCGCCCACTACTGACAATAGGCGCTGGCTCAAACGCATCTTCGTCATCATCATATTCAACTCCATCGCTCATCACGCTGACGCTGCGGGCTGCTCTCGTAGCAGCTGCTCGCGTAGGCCTTGTACTTGAGCCACTGACACTGATATTGGTGCCACCTAATGTTTGGCTCTGGCTAGGCTGAGACCGGCCAAAGTTCAATGTGCCCTGGACTTTCTTGCTGGCTGCTGTTGTCCGCGCAGCAGGTTTGCGAGTAGATGCTGCTTTTGATCTACTTGTTGTGGTAGCTGGCGCTGCTCTACCTCGAGTCTTTGGAGCTGATTGTTGGACGAACAGGTCTTCATCATCGTCAATATTTTCAGGGATATCATCTAATATCACAGGCTCGTCGTCATCATCGGGTATGGTTTGTTGGAAAGCTTCATCGTCATCTTCATCATCGTCGTCAAAGACACCTCTTTTAGATCCTCGGGTCGGTGCAGCAGCAGTCTTTGCTTTTCCTCGTGCTGTTGTTGTCGTAGTTTTGGCTGCTGCTCGACTGGCGCCCCTGCCTCGACCACGAGTTGACGTTGACGCCGCGCTGGATGCACCCCGTCTTCTACTTGCAGTCGTAGCTCTGGCAGGGGCTTCGTCCTCTTCGTCATCATTGTTACGGCCGTCTTCATAGTCGGAATGTATCAATGCACCAGGTTGATCCTCCCATACTCCATCGAATTCCGTATCCCAGCCATCGGGCTTGGGCTTGAATCGTTTCTTCCCGCCTGTTCGCCTACCCTTGCCTTTAGCAAATAGTTCTTCAAGCTGTCCACGATATTTATCCATAGCAGCCTGGATGATTCCTTCTCGCTCATAGTCATCCTCATCAATTCCATCCTGATCACGATCCAGGTTCATCAGATGTTTAATCTGGCTTTCCAGCGAATCGTTGACAAACATTTCCATAGCATACTTGTCGTCTTTGTCGACAAATTGGGAAACGGCATCTCCGAACGAATTTTGAGGTAGAATTGTTAATGACTGCGCCGTAAGGAACTCTCGAACTAGCTGTTCCACCTTAATCGCGTCAAGGGCCACGAGATGGGACACGGCTGATTCATCTGGTGCATCAGATTTGCCATGCGCAAGGGCTGTTCCTTTCTTCTTGCGGTGGAATTGTACAACATCGTTAACGTTGGCGACTTTGCCGACGAATCTGTTCGAGAAACGCTGTGGGTTTTCACAATCGAAATTTCCTCCGCCAGGCCTCGATGTTTCGACTTTCAACCGAACAAGCGGTAGAGGAAATTCAACTTCGTCGTCATCGTCGTCATCGCCGGCACTCTCTCGCTGTTGTAGCCATTCATTCCTGGCTTCCTCGACCATCTCCTCCACAATACCCATCAAAAATCGGGTCGTTTCAGTCCGAGTGTCTTCCTTTCTGGAAACCTTTTGCATCTCTCTTTCTTCACTCAGAACAACTTCTCTGGTCACAAACGGCCGAACGGACTTTAGCAAAATGGGCTCCGACTTGAATTCACGTCCGGTTATGCTTAGTATGGTGACATGCTTCTGTACGGCTTCACCAGGGACAAGGGACGTTGCTACCGACGAGCCTGGCTGTATAACGTGGAAATTTGTCTCTGGGTTTAATCGAGGGTTTATCAGACACTCATGCTCATGGCCCCAGATAACCAGGTCGAGAAAATCCGGCAAGAATGTCTCTGGTAGATAACCGGTCTCTGTGTGTGCGTGATGGTTCTGATGCACGCTCATAAGATTGAACCAGTCTTCCTGCTGCATCGACGGTCGAAAGAACTTGACTTTTCCATCTCTGAACGTGCGAAATAGCCTCTCGTCTCGTACATTACTCATCCCAAACAAGGCTAGCTTTGTACGTCCCTTTTGAAGCAGAACAGGCTTAATTTGGATATTATCAGACTCTGGAGTGCGGCCGTAGTAATTTATCAGGCCTGATACCTGCAACAGATCAAGGGCGGCCAGGTGGCCTTCACCAGATGGATCATCGTGGTTCCCATGTATGGAGAAAACGGGTATGGCTACGTTAATGTCAAGATCCTCGTAGTTGACATGATTGAAAGCCCCTTGAAAGTTCTCGCTGGCGTCGCTGAGCATCTCCAGCTCGCAAGGTTTATCCCCAAAGCAGTTCATGCGCAGAGACCGCATCACCTGGTACATGGACTTTCGGGACGGTTTATTCTCGTGGAATAGGTCCCCCGCAAGGAGCACCATATCGACATCTCTCTCTTTCGCAAGGCACATCACCTCATGAAAACTTTTCCAGCTGTCATCGCCCCGTACAGGGTCACGTTCATTGTATCCAACATGGTTGTCTGTTGAGACAAGAATGCGAATTGTGTCGGCACCTTCGAAGAGTCAGCACGGTATCACTACCCGAGTGAAAGATGTTCATACCTGTGGGCGACATCTCTAGCTACTATATATCTGCAGTCTCACTTGGATTTGCCGTTAGCCCCCAGGTTTCGAGTTTATGCCGTATATAGGTAGTATGCGAGAGGTATCTCTAGATTCATCCACTAGGCAGCAGCAGCAGCCGAGCAGGTAATACCTGCTCCGTTACTGGTTTTAACGGCGAAAAGAGTAAAAACCAACGTAGAGCTCAGCATGAATGTGGCAGAAGAATGCCATCAAGCTATCTTAAAACACCCTCTACGTCTCATCCCCCCTCAGCTTACTCTACTGGGAGTCTTGAAGTTGAAGAAGCTTGCTTGCACCAAGACGCGACACCGCGCCTAGCGATCGTCACGTGCACGAGAAATGGCCTGGAGTTAGGGCCCAGGACTAACTAACTAGTTAGGCGGCTAAATTTTGCAGGTGAAGTCAACTACTGAGCATGAATAGGTAGCCAGAGCATGGAGGAAACAATACTATCCAGGTTAGAAACAACGTGACGGAGATAAAGTGAGTTTGCTCTGAGATTGCTGTTCTTCATTATATAGTCCTATGTAGTCAGTGGCTATAAGGACTCGTATCTATAACTATGCTAAGCCAAATACATGCGTCTTCCTTGGTATAACGTATGTAGATAAAATGGCATGAAGCAAAGCCCAGAATAAAATATCCTGATAACCCCAAGGGAAACCTAAACCCTTAACAACTCACTTTACTTCCCCCCTTCGAGTTATACGGAAAGTATAGTGTTAAAAACATAGCTTTAACCTGCTAGCCACTAGTGTGGGCTCGCTCTCAAGGCACTGGACGTGGCACATGGCCTGGTTCTGTGTGCTCATTTTGATTGGTGGCTCAGCTAGGATTGCGACATTGCACGCTTTGTGCAGATTCAGTCCCACGGATCTGCAAGCATAGGTAGTCACCAGTCAGTCAACCCGGTAGTCTGGGTTGTTAAAGTTCTTGGCCACTGCATCCCGCTCCCCGGAAGTCATGCCGGCGTGAATGGCCAGTGTGTGATATTGTACAAGATCTAGAAACCCAACTGTGGTCCAGAGTGTCATGGGCAACCGCACAAATATCAAAACTCCTTTTTATAGTATACTTTTCCAGCAACTTCACTATTGCCCACAGCTTGGGGCTCGACTGGCCCATATAGAGGGCCAGCTCATCCCGTATTGCCAGCACTTTCACGTACCGGTCTGCACATGAATATTGAAAGAAGAAGGACATACCTTTGTCGTTTAATCCGCCTTGCCACGCCCTAACTCGATCGCTGTGGGTGGAGGGCACTCTTCTATGAATATCATAGAGCTTTGTTGAATAGCCCAAATAGGTGAGCAGTGTTGCGGTTTGCATGTTTAGCTAGCAGCTATTATCAGAACCACCATTGTCATCCTTGGTATCACCGCCGCCTCGATACAACGATCCTATCAAGCGATAGTATACATCGTCGTGGACTTCCTTGTCAAAGCCGAGCCGGCCACATTTCAGAATGGTAATCCTGTAGGAGGGTATCGACGATCCAAGCCGTTTGGCCTAGTCGTTTTGACAGTTGATGCTGATGCTGACACTGTTCTTCCACTGCAAAGCTAGGAATGCCGCTTAAATGTCTGTAAGCATAAGCAATTTATCCGCCACGACCGTTCCTAGATCAGTGATCCGCTTAGGTCCTAATATGGCATGGATATATATATCTGCTCGCTTGGCTCTAGGATAGCATCAACAAGATGGTGGTTCCTTAGCTGGCGCAGCTTATCATCGTCTTCGAGACAATATCTTGCACCCGTATGATGGGTCTCTGTTTCTGGGGATAATCCATGAACACATTCAGCAGACGAACAACGTCGTCCTGATCGTTAGCAGGCACATTTTCCAAAGCGTTCTTTGCATCGACCGTCCAGATCTTCTGCCTCCCCCGAAGATACGCTTGTTAGCTCACTAAGAGAACTGTTTAGAATAGGAATTGGCGTAAGTGGGAAATCCAGCCTGGGCTCTATGCCCCAAGACGCCCACCTAGTCACTTCGGCATGGCATTGCAGTAGCCGATATTTTCACCCTCAAGGCGGCGGCGGTCTCTGCGGCATCTGGTGATATTAGCCATAGTTATCCAGAGCGGTAGAAGACCTGGGAAGGACCTGATGGGCGCCAGCCTCGGTTTTATTAAAATAGTAAACTATGTATGAGTCGGCCTGTAATCATATAATGGAAAAGGAGATGAGGTTCCCTTTTTAACTGCAGTAGATATTATCAAGTCGTAGTGAATGGAGTAGCATGACTCTTGACTTCACAGGAGGCCTGCAGTGAAGGAGCTCAGTAAGCTCTACAATAGTTACTGTCATTATCTCTTTCTCCCTTCATCGCCATCAACGAGGCATCGTACTTGATGGTTCAGTACGTACTTCGTAGTTGTCAACTCCGTACGTCACTTGCAAAACGCGTGTTCACGTGACCGTCTCTTCGCCCGGCAAACTTCGACCAACAAAAGTGACTCCTTTTTCTTTTCTTTTCTAATCTTCTTCTTGTCTTTCCGTTTCGCATCTTCAAACCCTTCGACGTCACAACAAGGACTCAAGTCTTGCCCGCAAGGAAAACAGCATCGCATCCTCCCATTGACAGCTCCCTGACGCTTCTCGACTGATCCGGCATATCCTGGTTCAGTCTTACGACCGCCTTTTTCCCAGATTCTCTCTCCCAACTTTTATGCAACCAGAGTGCTACAGGTCTACCATCGCTACCTCAGAGGACCACTCGCGCTACTCCCAACCCGCTGCCCAGCATGGAAACTTCTCTTGTCAAGATTGCCCTGCCAGCCGTCCCTCAGGTCGAGATGACGGCGATAGCGGCCATGCCACCGGCTCGGTGGTGTTGTCGCCTCGTCCATCCGATCCGCGACTTGATGGCCATGCAGCAGACACTGGACTAGAGACGCAGCTCCCCGCCAAACCTGTATCCTCCCCTCATCGCGCAGGCGATGACGCTGCTATCGCGACGCACCGGAAGTCGAGCGAAGATCTCGGCTTGCAAGCCATCTCCATCGAGAGCTTTCCCAATGGTACGGAACGTCGCATCCACGTGGGGGTTTCCACTGAGCTAGGATGTTGTGCATGCTAACCTGTATGGATGTTTTGTTAGAGGTCCTGACGCATATCTTATCGCATCTGCAGCCCTCGTCGCTGTCATCGATGAGCCTTGTGAGCCGTCAGTTTCACGGCCTAGTGACCACCCCGCATGCCTGGCGGATCGCGTTCTCTCGGTACTTCCCCGGACCTGCGCTGACCGAGAAGAATGAAGGCCCGCAAAGAGGTGACGACTGGGAGCACAGGCTGCTGAAAAGGCGCGCGTTCTGCAGGCTTACAGCCTTGAGCTCCTGGAGAAATGAATATATTCTGCGGACAAGGCTATTACATTCAATAGCTCGTGGGAAGCCTACCAGCTACCAAGTCACGGACCAGCGCAAGTCGACTCGCTCTGGCTCCGCGACTGCTACCCATGCTGTTGTGACATACAACTCCTTGCTCCAGTTTCCAATCTCCCACATTGATGGTACGTTTGGATCCAGTTTGGAGAGAAAACCACCCGCGTTTGTCCATGGAGCAAGCGAGGAAGGGATCGCTACCCAAAGCGACCCAACTTCAAAGAAAAGCGGTGCAGGGAAGTGGGGACTTTTGTCCGAAAGTCGAATGTTCAACCACTTTTCAGAGAGCTACCCGAGTGAAACGCCTTGGGGTTTGGGATCCGGTAACCTCGTTGGAAATCCCAACGTGATGGACGTGAGCCAGCCTCACGGTATGGTGTACGGGGAGGGATGCCCCCAGGGCCGTACTTATTTCCTCTCTACAAGTGAGAAAAGAGGTCGGTTCTTACCCCGTTCAGTTCTGGATCCTCACTACGAACTTGGGATTCCGTCTGTGAATGCCACACACTCTGGGATTTGTGCGACTTGGATAGCCAAATCATCTGAGATTTTGAAGTCTACAAATGGGCTATGTGGGATGATTACAGGCACTTCATCAGGCGTCCTCACATCGTATGCACTCGGCCCGCATCCTTCATATGATCAACGTTTTGAACGAGGCCAGATAACTGCTAGGTGGGCTTTATGCCCCGGAGTTCCCATTGTTGCCATCAAAGTTGATGGCAAATTATCGGCAAAACGACTGTCCCAACGTAGGATATGGATAACTGTCCTAAACGCTCTTGGGGAACTTTTCTATCTCACGAATGTTCCCCGTGGCCTTGATACCTACCAGAAGTTAGAGCCCGAAGTGCTTGAGAAGGCGGCATGGCTCACTGGCCGCACGGTATCGTGGGAGATTGTCGAAAGCAGTCGACGTGTTCCGGTGCATGACCCGTTCAACAAACTCTCCTCCAATGCTACCTATAGCCCTAGATCATCCTCGGATGAGATGAACTTAGACCGTGATCAAATAATCGCCGAAACAAAAGACATTGAAAAGTTCTTTGCTTTCAAGCCTTTACATTTCCGAACGACATATCAAGGATGGGACATGAGGCGTAAACTCGAAGTAGATTTCGCTGGTGATGATGGACAAGGTGCTGGTGAATCTCTCATAGTCGCCTGCTGCTCTGCCAGTGATGATCAAGCTGCATCGGTCAAGAGATTTACACGCGTCAGGAGTGGCGAGAACCCAACCCTAGATAATATTGGAAGCTCCTCTCCAGCTCCAGAAGGTGAAACTAAAACCAAAGCGTCTCTCTTTGGTCAAACGGGAGCCGAGCAGGCTCTACCCTCCGGAAACCCCGTGTCATCACCCATACCCAGTGTTTATAATGGCTCTAGCCCCTTACCAACTACCGTCGAATGGCGGGCGTCAAATATGACCTTTGAAGGACCAAAGTCTACCGAAATCACCGCCTGCGCCTTGGATATGTCCACATTTGCCCGCTTGACAAAGTTTGAAGACCCCTTACTCGGGATGTATGGTAATTCAGAGGTGTCCTCCCTATGTTCCACACCATTTTCACTTTCTAGCAACCCGCTAGCTTCATCTGCGGAAATTCCTGGTCAGCGAGGCCGATACATGGCTGTTGGAACCTCTCTTGGCTCCGTTTTTGTCTGGGACATCAGAGCCGCGATACCTGGGAATGACATGGTGAACAATATCATGCCCATTCGCATTATCCATACAGATTCACCTCAAATTTCTAGCGTTGCATTGACGGCTCTGTACCTCGTACATGGAGGCAACGATGGCCTGGTTCAAGCTTGGGACCACCTTGCCTCATCCACGCAGCCTATCCGAACGCTCAATTCCAGGTTCTCTTCTCGCGCCCGTCGCCGCCTCGAACAGGTGACTACAGCGAACCAGGAAGTTGGTCATAATTTCTTTGCAGCCGGAGCCATCTGTCTCGACCAGGATCCTACTCGACTTAGAGGTATTGTTGCTCTTGGGACACAGCTTCGTTATTGGGCATACAGCTCCTCCGCAGCCGATCAGTACAAGAGTAACAAACGACGGATTCGTTACCCTCACCGTGGCAGCAACAGTTCGCAGGAGACGCAGCGCTTCAGCAATTCTGGCCGAGGGGCTTTAATGGATTACATCATGAACGAGAAGGCTGAACTTGAAAGACAAAAGGTTGCAAAGGAAAAAGAGCTCGCTCACTTGAGTGGACGGTTTGGTACAGATCTACTGGGCAGCGATGCAAGTGAAGACGACCTTCTTGCCTACGCTTGTCTACTGAGCGAGGAGTCGTATACGAGCGATGAGAGGAACAGGAGAGGCAGCGAGAGTAGCTCTGTTGGCAGCTCCTCTAGCGAGACAATTGCATCGGACGAGACATTCAGTGCAAATCCTCTTACTCGACAAATATCAACTCCGACTCTGGATACTGTTGATGAGGAAATGGAGCCTGGTCTAGCTGAAGCCATCCGTCGAAGCTTGCAGGATACCGATACTTCTCAGTCTCCTAACGAAGGCAGTGTGTTCACAGAAGAGGGCATTACTGATATCGGCTCATATTCCTTCTCCCCCAGCCTGTCTGGTACCTCTTCACAGGATAACGTTGATGATCTCGAGCTTGCTATTCAACTCAGTTTGGTTGAGCAGCAAGGTCAGACAGACCCCCAGGAGGAATTTCCCGCTCTCGGAAATACATCCGGTACTCCTTCAAAGCGGAGAGGTAGGGGAAAGAAGAGATTCTGAATTGTTTCAAGTCTACGGCCGTTTAGCTCCCTGCCTGACCACGGAGTTATTTTCTTTGCTCTCAACAGCCATCGTTTATTATAAACTACTTTCGGTTTAGATGTTTAGTTAGTTGATTCTTAAAGGTTTGCCATGTTTACATAACTTATATTAATTGTGATTGTGTTTTTATAATACTAATGCTATGAATAATTTGCTGTGCAGAAATAGTAGTTTGTATGAAACGCTTTTTGATGAAGCGATATATATATACGCCAAAAACTCCATTTACATTCTCCATTCACGCCTCCAAGCGGACAAATCCAAGATACCTCGAAACATAGTAGAAACAGGGTCATTAAAAACTGCGTAAACGGCGTGGAGGAAGTTTAAGACAAGGGATAGTGCAGCTTTCATTTAAGCCTTATTAGCTTTTGAGGGCTTCTAGTCTGCCTCTCATCTGTTCGAGGGTAGCTTCCTGGTCTTCGAACTCCTCGGGAACAGGTTCTTCTGTCTGAAGCGTTTCTTCTGGCTTGATGCCGCCTGTGGCAGCGAGTCTACCCTGTAGAATCTCCTGTAGTATCTTATCGACTTCATTATCTGCCTCTTCTTCTTCTTCTTCTAGTAACTGGCCCTCTGGCATGGCGCTGTCGATGGTTTCTTCAATAATTCCAGCTTTAACTAACTCCAAGCCTGTGTTGTTCCAGTCAGCAATCTGTTGCAGGAAAGCCATTATTAACAAGGTTGAGATAACTCACTGAGCTGCCGCATGGTGCCTGTCAGCTCCGGCAGTCGGACCAAGGTATTGACGTCCTTCATAATACTGGTCGAAGACCTGAGACTTCCTTCAATCTTTCTAACTGAGAATGCTTCATTAACCTGCATCTTCACGCTCTCAAGTTGTGCCTTGCTCGTCGTCAAACGGGCGCTCTGTTTTCTTATCCGGATGAGCTCTCTCGCGAATATCCGTGTTTCCTTTGCTGCCTGTTCGGCCTGTGAGGGATTCCGCTGCGCTCTTTTTGAGGCGGCAACAATGAACTGTTTCGTTTTTATTTCAATCGCCTTCAACTGGGATATGTCTCGGTCGAGTTTTCGTGTGTTTGACCGTATAAGCGCGTTGCACTTCCGCATCTGGTGGGGGGCATTAGCCGCTAGAGCGGTAAGAGGTATGCAATAAGGTAGGTATACTAGCCTGTGCTGCCGGGTCTGGCTTGAAGAAAACGGCCTTAAGGGTCTCCATGGTAGGTAGATGACCAGAGGAACTACAAGTGCTGGCGTTAGGGTAGAATGAGTTATGCGGCGGATGCGGCTCTACTGAGAGCTCAGAATCTCGTAAAAGCGCGGGCTAGGCGGGTAGAAATAATGTTTATATTCTCGCAGTCAGTATGGCCAATAGACAGC
Source organism: Nannizzia gypsea CBS 118893 (assembly GCF_000150975.2). NCBI lineage: Eukaryota > Fungi > Ascomycota > Eurotiomycetes > Onygenales > Arthrodermataceae > Nannizzia > Nannizzia gypsea. The sequence continues at coordinate 377,848 of NW_003345201.1, read as the reverse complement.
AGATGAAAAAGTAAAAGAGAAATATCTGAGTTGCTTGCTTTGCTCTATGTTACAGTATCGAGCAATCCCAACTCCGCGAACGTCTTGCGTGCATCAGAGAAGGCGGAGCCCAAGGTTGCGTCTCTACCACGTGATAATGACACGCTTATATAAGCTCTTCAAACCCACGTCTTGGCATCGTTGCCCACATGGCCCGAGCTCCACAATTGCATTCTTCCAGTAGTTTCTATTCTGCTTCTTCTGGACCTCGAAACAACATCGACATCTGACAACCAGGACTCCAAACGGCTTCACAGAACAACTACTTCCCAAATCAGATATTGAGGAATTTACTAGCTCTGATACTTATTGGCACTTCATTATGGCTAATCCATCGAGTACGTGCTCTTATATTGTTTCCTGTTATGGTCTGGAGAATTGAGGGGAAAACACCACCTCGGCTTATTGCACGCCTTTGATTACTTCTCATAGCTACTGATTTGGGACCCTGATATGCTAATATTGTTTTTTTACAGTGACCTGGTGGCAACGGTCGTCAGACTCTGACCCGAAGAAAAACTACATTGGTTTGCGGTTTTCGGTCCCTGATCTCGGCTCGCCAGACAAGCCTAACCCAACCCCTACTACTCAGAATGATGCAGGCTTAAGTACACCTCAGAAAGAGAAGTCAGCAGAGGCTAAACCAGCACCTCAGAAAGAGGAGGCTAAGCCAGCCCAAACAAAGAATGATGCACTTGATGAAAAAGTCTTTTACGGTCCGGGCGAATCTAGAATTGTGGTTACTCCCACTACAATCTCGTTCACGGGCTATTCCACCACCAAGAAAACACTTTATAACGCGGAATTGAAGCTAGCAGGCAAAGTTGACCCCAAAAGTGCAACGTGCGTTATCAAAGAGGAATGCCCAGATACCACCGTGGAGGTTAGGAAAGAGGAGCTTAATGCAAAATACTGGATAACATTGACTGAAGGCAAAAAGCCCAACCTTTTAACCACTGACTTTGAGAAGGTGTGTAAACTCTTATTTTTACTGAGGATCCTTTTCAAAATATGGCTCTTATCTTTTCTAACCAGATTTATAGTGGCTTGATGAAGATGAGCAGGAGCCTGAAAATGAAAATGTCGAAACTGGCCCGTCATCGCTTGACTTTGACTTCACGAAACAAATGGCCAGTATGACAGGCATGCCGGGCACGGAAGGAATAGGAGCGGGAGATATTGAGCAAGCTCAGATGGTATGTTCCCGTGCAACCCACTACTACTCAAATCTTCACTAATAAATAGCTATAGGGAGATGACGACAGTGAGATGCCTGAGCTAGAAGGTGAAGGGGAGGAAGAGGAGGAAGAGGCAGCAACATCTACTGGCAAACCAAAGATCGAAGAACTTCCTTAGGCGATTATAAGAATTTATTCCTTCCTTCGAAAGAAATATCTTTCGATGATTTCTGTGCTCACTTTGAGGTTTTATCTTCCCGGTTTATGGGTCAAACTATGCCTTACGTTGTAAAAAAGACAGCTTAAAATGGGAACAAGTTACTAAATAGTGCGAATAAGTAACACATATCCGAGCCCCTCTCTCTTCGCCGCAGCCCAGGTATTGTTTTCCTCCATTTATTCTGCATTTGGATGGTATCCTCTGCTGCCGTTCTAGGATGTAATTGGGCTGAAAACAAAGTGTAAATATTAATTTCTTAACAGTCGGGAGGACGTATAAAGTTACGTATTTAGTTATCTTTTAATGTTTACATTATCTACTATGTTCGGAGAATTATCTCAGCCCTCGCCCTCTACAGTGGCAGATGGTTCCGTACTTGAAATTGCGGTATCTTCAGGTACATCACCAGAGCCTTGTAGTTTGGCAACCCTCTCTTGTTCAGATTTGTCTCTGAGCTCTTCTGTCTCTTTTCTCATGCTCTCCAAATTCCAAGCGTCACCATCTCCCTCATCATCATCTTCATCACTTGATTCTGCCTCGCTTTCCTGGTTTCTCCATTCTCCGCTCTCAAACATGGCACGACCAGTAGCTTCCTTGGCTTTGCGTGCTTCATCTTCTGCAGCCTTCTTATCCAACCGTTCTTTCTTCCACTTTGCGAACGACTCCTCGGTGACGGGTGTCAGTTTTCCGGTAAGTTTGTGCCTTTCAGTTTCAAGGAAGTCCTCGAGAGTGAGGGTTTTCAGTGGAGATTTATCCAAAAGAGCCTTTTCAGCCGCCCTTTGCTCTTTGGTCTTTAAGACGAACCTACTATAATGTCAGGATGTACCCTGATAATGTGAGAAAAAAGGGTCGGGTTAGGACGAAAACATACCCTGGTGGTAGGCTGTGTTTATACATACACTTGTCTCCGCCGTTCGGACAAGTCCAGAACCATCCGTACTTCTGATTTTCAACAGCCTCAATAAAGTACTTGCATACTTTATCCGTGGTCGTCCTTGGATTTCCGTGTTTACTCAACACGACATCCCTCAGTTTCTGTTCGTCCCAGTTATCCATCGTGTCGGCTTGCTTCGAGTCTTGTTCGTCTCGAGAGTCTTGATATATATTTTTCTTCTCTGCTTTGCGCTCGACCGCCAAATCATGGCTGAATTTGCATTTACGACCTTTCTCGCAATTTCCTTTCTTAAAGAAAACGCACAGAACAGTCTTAGGATCAACGCCAAAAGGAACTTTTTGGACCTGTACAGGTTTAAACAATTCCGCAACTTCACGTTTAGCTTGCTCAGCAGCGGCCTTTTCTTTTTCACGTTTTTCCTTTTCCATCGCTTTTCGTTTGGCATCCGCAGACTTGTTCGAGGCGGCCTGCGCTTCGAGCTGAGCTATCTGTTTACGGGCAGTCGATCCTTTTTTCTTGACGGTATCAGTAACCGTAGGTAGCAGAGAGGAAGCGAACGCTAGTTGGCCAAGCTTACATTTTTCATTCCAAAGGTCTAAGTTGCAAAAAGTGAGCAGATTTATTCTTCACCGTTTCTGGAATCCAAGGAATGCATACCTTATCCTGCACCGTAGGTTTAGCCTTTTTAGGCTGGTCACCTTTTTTAGGAGGCATTTTCCGCTGGCAATGGTGTATCGCGTGTATAATAAACTGTGAGAGGTATGGGATGGTTGTGGGATAAAAGAATAGACCAAGTACACAAATAAAAGATATCTAAAAGAGCGTCCGAGTTTCTATCCACACCTGCAACTGACGGTTGCTATGGTTTTATCGACGCTTCCGCCGTCAGAGTGACCTGAAGGTATTATGAACGAAGTTCTGAGATAATGAGAGTTGGTGGGGAGGGAAAAAAAGGCGGCAGCGGCAATGCTGAGTCATATCATGGCGCTTATGAAAACTAAGCGCGGCCCGCCACGAGCTTCGCGCCAGATCATCAAAGTGTACGGAGTAAGAGCAACAGACAAGACACATGCACAGACAAACAAGAAGACAGCAGATGTGCTTATACCAAAAGACTCTGATACTTTTCATTAGCATTGATAATCTGAACTTTGCATTTCTCTAACTCTACTATTGCAGCTTGGCTCCAGCCTTAAGGAGTGAGCCTTCCCATGATCTGGCGTTGCTTATCCAGTAACAACACTCCTCCGTTGTTTATCTTCTGGCTGCTAATTAAGATGCCTTTTTATGTGATAGGACTGCATATACGCTCATTCTCCTCCAGATATAGCCCACAATTCCTCTTTCCACCACGCCATATTACTCGTATACCCATCACAATGATAACCGATAACGAGCTCTATCAGCTCGCCATCTTCCTTGGGTCATGCGCAATGTTTCTCATTGTTGTCTACCATTTCCTAGAGGTTAATTCAAAAGCCTCGTCGGATATAGATTCATCGCGTGTGCCTACCATAGCAGAGTCAATGAAAGCTCTGGATCGACGCAAACGGCAAAAGTTATTGGGGATTCTGATACTGGCGCAATAGGGAGAAGGAGTTAGAATCATTGTCGTATGGTTCCAAGGGGATGGTTCTTATTTATTGGCAACTACTAGAGATACGGGGTTCGACGGACAGTTTGACGTGGACAGTGAAACACGGGATACACACATTCTGGCAGGGTTATTTTGAGCTTACGGATGGCGGCGTGGCCAGAGAAAACCCTCCAATTACTTCCATTTGCGCACTGCGTTGCAGTGAATAATTTCCATTAGTGGTACAACCTGTCTACCTCTGAAAAAGATCAGTAAATAGCAACAATTACTCGTGGGAGGCCTTAGAAATGGCCACTGTTTTTCACCCCGCTGCCAACAAAACTGGAAAATTGCCACAACACCGATCCAGTGCTCCTATATGCCTAGATGAATGGCGCAGATTCCTTAATATTCTCTTTTCCCCGCTGGTAAAATTCTGTAAACATCGTCGTGTGCGACAACAGTGCCCTGCCTCTGCTCATTCATTAATATACAGCCTCCTGGTCCTAACCCCGCGCCCACATTTGCCTGTTTCGCCGAGAGTGCTCTCATAATCTGGAGAGCACTTGATCTATAGCTGTCATGCCCGTGATTCTTATTAAAGTCACGTATTGGGCGCCACGTAGTAGGTAAAATAATGGCAGGGGTAGAACCGTTGGTTGTCGCCTTAGATACCACTGCACGGCCTTCATCATCATAAAGGCACGAACTTGGGTTAAAGCATGGGTGTCCTAGAAGGGGAGAAGAGAAAGAGAAATTCTAGTGATTAAGAAATAACAATCGGTAGATGGAGCTTTCTAGCCTCACCAGAGGATACAGACTTGGGTCCGTCGCCTAGTTTCCAAGCCAGTGGACTTAGATGTACATTGTCTAAATGTTCCTTGAGCCCACCGGTAGAAAAGGTACGCGGTGTTGATTGCGTAGGAACGCAACCTGTCCATAAGCAAACTGCCTGATCTTCACCGGCCTGGCTATGTAGTTTTAAGACGTGTTTTCGGAAGACCTCAAAGTTGTGTAGTTTTGCACCACAACTATCGAAATGACATTCATATATTGCATAGGTATTTGATGAGGGCTGTGGCGTGGCTCTAGGGATAGCAACTTCGACATGTCTTGCGATTGAAGGGACAGGCTTCGGCTTATTTTTCGCACCCGGCGGACGTCCAGGTCGTCGTCTTGTAGGAAGAGGAGAAGCATGTGAAGATCGTGTGGGAGTTGGAGCCATAGCCCTTAAAGGAGAAGCAGAATCGGCGTTGATGGTGTGAGAAATTCTTAACTGTGAGGGAGCGCGATCAAGCGACTGGTATTGCCTTCCGCTAGTTGCATCACGTGAGGTATCACGTGGATGAAACTTGGGTTGGGGTATTAGGGGCTCAGGGGTAATTTTCGGGGGAGGAGGACCACCAGGGTCCACGAGATCCCATCGGAATGTCTCGAGATCCGAGGTGTAATCAATAAATTGAAATTTTTCCTTCAGTTTTAGCAAATGATGGTTGAGTGGACGTTCTGTGGGGTGGCGGCCAGCGGCAATCAAGATATCTCTAGCGATTGTTCTAGGATCGTAGTATGATCTTTTCAGGGCCTTGGCTTTGTTGATGGGCTTGATAATACCATTAAAACGACGGAGATCCTCTATTCCAGTAGTCTGGGGTATTCCGTTGTGTTCTTTATGCTTGGCTGTGTTAACGGGTTCCTCTGCCGTAGGCTGGGTTGCAAGGGACGGCTCGCGAGATCGAGTAGGTTGTGGTTGGGCAGCCGGAACTACTTCGCGGTCCGTTAATGGGTTTTGAGCAAGGGTTTCTGTGGTATTAGGCTGGACAGGAATAGAGGGAATATTATCTTCCATGGGGACGTCTGGTGAGGTGTCCATTGGGTCATCAGCCCCAACGATAACCTGGTTTGGCTGATCTATCTCTTCGTCCTCGGGCCCACTCTCATCCTCGTCACTAAATGCTTGAGAAAGGTCGACAATCTCGGCAAAAGTTTGCTTCCTAGCCATGGCTTCCTTAGAGTTAGGAAAGGGTTCGCGTGGCTGGGGTGCGGGTGAAGCAGATATGGACGTGCGGCGCTGGGGAGCATTCTTCATGCGACGCTTAGATATATGGAGTAAATTCAGAGACTTCTGACGTTGCTCCTCTTTTGATAGAGGAAGGTTTGTTCCCGAATTCACGGGAACAGTGCCTATATGGTGCTTCGTTGCTTTTGGACTTTGCTGAGGTATTGGAGTAGCAGGAGTGGAAGATACGAAGGATGAAACAGGCAAGCTGGGGTGAGGAGCTTGTAACGTTGGCTCCGAAATGGGCTTCGTTGCATTGTTTGAGCTCTCGCCGAGGTCTGGAAAGGCTTGTAAAAGATGTTTTGCGAAATGGACCTTGTTTACCGTATAGCCATGGTCCTCCAACATATTGCAAAGCTGTACATAGCTAGGATTCTGTTCAATTAAACTCGATACAAATTCGGGAGTAATGGGGCCATTTCCTGGGAGTGTGGCGATATATTCGCACGCTGACTCGGTTAGGACCCGCCGCTTATGGTAAGGCCAAATGGAAGTCATGTTCCCCCCCTTTCCCACTTCCTCCCCTGAAGACTGCCGTTGCACTTGAGGGGGTGGTGGAGTCTGATGAGTGGTATTGACATGATCTGCCTGGGAGAGCTGGGTATCTTTAGTCGTAGGTGGAGGGTTAGCATGTGACTGAGGAAATTCAGCATTTCCAGTCCTAGTGAAATTATCCAACAGGCTCAACCGTTGCTCTTCTATACTTAAGGCAGCGTATGGCTGGGCCATAGTAGTAGCTGCTTGAGCTGTTGGCGCAGTTCCACCACCATGGTCTGCTGTGTTTACCTCATTATTCAAGCCTGATATGCTGATAGAATCAGAATGGGAGCCATTGCCTAAAAGACTGATCTTCGGTTTCCGCTTTCGTCGTAATGCTGGGAATTTTCCCAAGTCAGGTAGACCATCAATGAAGCCTAGTTTGGTAATTTGTCCTGGGCTGGCAGCCTCGACACCACTCTCCATTTCACCAGGCGTGGTAGAAGGTAATGCTGCTTCTAGGAGCCGCTGCTCAGCTTGTATATTTCCAGTAGACATATTGTTGACAGTTGAAGGTGCAGCGCCTTTTTGCGCATGCGTACTTATTCGGAATACCGCTTCACCTGCTGCACGTTTCTTGCGTGTCTCTTTTAGCGGTATAGTATGATTGGAGTGGGGCAGCTGTGGAGGTTGCGCTGAACCGGGTGTACTAGAGTCTGCAAAGCAATCATTTGCGGTGATGCCATCAACAACATTGGCTGGAACTTGGGCTTTTTGTCCATTACTCTCTTGTTTACTCTATGAAGACAAAAGGTAAGTATGGCGTGGATGGACAGGCAGAAGGAATATTAAACTAACCATATTCGCAGCTAAGATCGATCTAAATAAGTCTGGGTCTTTCTTGCGCATTTCGTCAAGCATTATTTGCATCTGAGTAGCTGTGTCTTCTTTGTCATTGGCTTGTTCTTGTGTGCTTGAAGCGGTTTGGGGCTCAACTGCCGTAATGATTGAGGTGCCCGCCGCCGCAGACTTCGTCTTTCGACTTGGCTTCTTCCTCACTTTTTTCGGAGTACCCTTTGAAAGAGGCTTTGAAAGAGGTTTTGGAGTATCCTTTGGACCCTTATTCGTTATTGATCCATTCAGAGCACTGATGACGGTGAGCTAGGATTACCTTGTAGTGAGGATAGGTAGTAGTCCATTACTTACTTGGAGGCCGTATTAGATAGTGTTGTAGTAGGCGCCGCATTCAACTCTGTAACGTTTAGAGCCGGGGACTGAGTGGAATTTTGCTGTGCTACTACCTGTGTTGTTTCTATTCCGCTAGCCACACTTGCTGCATCAGACTCAACTGTTGTGTGAGCAGTGTGAGCAGTGTGAGCAGCCCCCGAAGCTCCAAACTGGCGGTAATAAGGGTTATATACGTTGGTTGGATCGACAAATCTAGGTAGGGAATTATGAGTAGCGGACTCTGCAATTACAGAGCTCGCATCAGTTGGTTGTGAGTAAGCACTTTGATTCATGGCTGCGGAAGGACGCTCGTTATCAGATACTGCATTATTCATAGAATATTTTTGAGGCGGAGGGCGCATCTGAGAACCAGAGCTAGTCCTATCCGGATGCTGAAGGAGAGTGGGAGAGTGAGAAGTAGATTGTGCTTGGTGGACGCGGTGTTGCAGCTGTGGTGAGGGTTCTGCGCTTGAAGTGACCGAAGGAGTGCTCATGCCCGGGGTATTACTTGTCTGGTGTAAGGTACTAGAAGCAGCCGTGCCTGTAGTTTCAAAAGCCTGGCCGGAATTGCTAGCCTGAAATTGATATACTGTGTTTGAAGAGTTTGAATTATTGGTTGCTAGCTGGCTCCGGGTAGGACCCCTGGCCGGCGCATTATACCGAACTGAATTTGATACCTGATAAGAGTCTGTATTGGTAGCTGGCACATTTTGGGTATAATTACGCCGAGCGGCAGTGGACAAAGCAGTCATCGCTGTGGCCGCAGCGGTGCGAGAGTTTTGCATATAGTCGGACTGATGTGGTGGCGCATTTGGTTGATAAGACCGAGGGTTCTGAGACATTGCAACTGCAGGAACCGTGGCAGTCTGGCCCGGCGAGGAGTTGGAGATATAGTGATTGGTGGAATTCACCGTATCCCGCACTGTATCCATGCTCGAGTTAGATTCGTTTCCATAGTTGGTCGCACCATGTGTACTGGTACGGCTCTGAGGCTGTATCTGGCCGTTATATTGATGCACAGAGTTTGTTGCCTGGTTCGTATCTGACACACGATATGACACTTGCTGCTGGTAGGCTATAGATTGGCCTGTGGTGCTGTTTGAAGGTATCCAGTAGTTATTACTAGCATTTTGCTGATTTGATGTTTGTGGCCCAGATGCGTTCTGTCCATTCCAGCTGCCGTGCCGTTGCCCATAATCCTGGGAGCTATTCTGGGGTGCCGGTGCTGCCAGTTTTGGGGTTTGGGACGACGGAGGAGCGTGCTGGGCCTGGTTCTGCTGGGCTCGGGCGTTCGTGTGTTGGTATTGAGGGTAGCCATACCCGTTGTAGGCCATATCTTAGGTGATCGCTAGAGGTGTTTTCCGGAAGGCTCTCGGTTTCTCAACTGTGGACGGTGTGAATGCGCTTTAAGACTTGTTGCTGAGGCTTGCGGGTATCAAAAGTCATAGCGACGCATAGAGACAAACAAAACGACTGCGTGGGAACCATATCTCCCAGCTTGCCACCAGCAACGTTCCTATCTCATAGTTTTCCTTATCTGAGGCACTTCTTCTTCCGCTTTGTCCACAGGGCTCGTCTAATTCGTCTACTTTTTTTTATTCTTCTGCTTCGTCTGCTTCGTCTTCCGCCGCATCCTCGCGCGCGTCGTTCTTGACGGAGCCCAAGTTCCTGATGAGTCAGCAAACCCTAGCTCGCGCTTAAGTAACCATGAAGCGCAGGTCAGCTGACCCACAAGTCTCGCACTATTTTGCATCAACGAAAAAATAACGTCGAATTTCAACTTTGAAGAGAAACACGCCGTCGACATCCAACAGACCACACTTCCCCCAGGGTCAGATCGCATATCACGATGGCTAAGGTTAACACAGGTACGTGAGATTTCTCATGCTGGTTCTGCTGTTAGATGAAGAGCTGGTTACTGCGAGATTGCTTTCAAAGACGGCTTGATCTGGATGTCCAAATTTCGAAGTGCTGACCATGAGTTGTTCCTCAACTATAGCAATTGCTTGCTCCCGACGGAAGTCGCGCAAGACGCACTTCAGCGCTCCCTCCAGTGAGCGACGAACCATCATGAGCGCCCCTTTGAGCAAGGAGCTCCGTGAAAAGCACAACGTACGTTGATATCCAGCACCATCAGACTAATACACCACACCACCACAGACAGGACAAAATAGAATCCGAGGGAAAAGACATTCGTCTAACCGAGTATAACCTGTCTAGGTCCGATCGATACCAATTCGCAAGGATGATGAGGTCACCATTGTGCGGGGAACCAACAAGGGCCGCGAAGGAAAGATCACATCCGTGTATCGCCTCAAGTATGTCGTCCACGTCGAGCGAGTCAGCCGCGAGAAATCCAATGGCCAGTCTGTTCCAATCGGCATCCACCCATCCAAGGTTGTCATCACCAAACTCAAGCTCGACAAGGACCGTGAGAGCATCCTCGAGAGAATGGGCAAGGGACGTGCTGCCAGAGCCAAGTCCTCCTAAGCCGGTTGATTTGGGTCAGGGAAGTAGTTTCTTTGGGTGTTATTAATGGATGGGAACGTGGGAAAAAATTATAAACGACCAAGATAAAGACAAATGTCACCATATTCGAAACTTTTCCTTATCTCTCCATTGTGGTTTGATATTGAATTGTGTTAGGACCCTCCTCAACTCCAGTCCATGTCTTTACTGCTTGCTTGTTCCAGGCTCGTTAACGAACGCGGCCTCGTTTGGGCGTCACATCTTGAATGCTTCTACTTTTCTACGTGTTCCCAGGTGTTCAAATGGACTGGAGATATCAGGGGCCTACTCTATTTGTCTCATGAGATGAAATACCAAAACTTACATGATTCTCTAACTTTCCCATCATAGATATGTCTCCAATTGCTGTCCCATTTTCTCTTTACGCCCGTATTATCTCCTCGCCAACCTACCTTTAGTGGTTGTCGAGGTAAACGACTGGCGGATATTAAGAACATTCCTCGCTCTCCTTCCACAATATCGTGGGAGGTAAGAAAGTTGAATAACCCTGCCTGCAGACTTGCCTCTAGAGAATTCATTGATGAAGGCGGGTTTGATGGTAGGGGACACTAAGAAGCACTTCGCAACACCAAGGTATTCAAGCGCAATCCATATGTATATTTATTCGGCTAAAATGCCTTATACTTGGCCAAATCTGCATCTCTCGTAATAACTATGAACGCTATAAGCTATATATTAAGCATTAATCAGATAAATAACATTGCATGGAAGAAAATGCTGTGCAAGATGCCAGAAATAACCGACTTGGAACCTTGCAATATCAGTCGAAGAAAAGAGAAAATGGAAACGAAACGCCACTCGGAGACGGTATCGGCGTTAGCTGTCCGTCAGTGTTTCATTCCTCGTGGTGGGTTCCACGTCCCACGCAGCTTCCCCACGCCGGCAGGCCGCATCCCATACCAACAAACAGGTATATCAAGAACAATACCACAACAATCAGCAAGACCATAACCTTCGTATTCTTCCACCACATCCGGCGTCGTAGGTCCCGGCTACGTACTCTGAAATCACGAGCACTGCTTCCCAACCTATCAGTCTTATCAATCAAGGTATCGATACGCTCTCCTCTCTCCAGAACACGCTCAATATTCTCCGTCATGATATCTCGAACGTTATCGATTTCTCTCCTGGCCGAAGCAAGTGAATCGGATGGAGGCGTTGTGTTGAACGTGTGTAGCAAGCCACGTAGGTCATTGTTAAAGGCAGCACACCCATAGGCTGGCAAAGCGGCGTAATCAGTGCTATCTGGAATATAGCTCGCAAGGAATTTCCTCTTCATCTCGAGCAAAAACGCGAAGGGAATACGACGGCCCTGTTCGGCCGTGGCAACGACCAAGTAACTCAATGCCGAGTGGGAGTCTGGCGTCTGGCTGCTCCCCTGTGCCGAAGAGGCACTGGGCGAATCAGCAATGTAGTGGATAAATAGTCGGTCATGAGTGTACGTGAGTTTCTGAGGCGAGTCGTGAGATATCTTGGGGAGGATTATGGATGCCAATGATGAAGCCGAGGTAGAAGACGTTCCAGGCACCGAGTGCTCTGTGAGGATAGTTGTCCTATGCGCTATACAGGCACTTGTAGATATGTCAGCCGCGGAGTCATGAAGATATATGTAGAGAGTGAGACCCATATATATGCAGGTGTACTTACTACAATAGCGGGCTGGACGCTCTTGATGAGGATGCCATGCTTAATGCTCAATCCTTAGATTCACGCAGTAACTACGCTCTCAGAGAAATGAAAGAGAGAAAAAAGGAAGCAAATAGGGCCTAAAAGTCTTGAAAAAGGGTATGTGCAGGCTCTGAGTTATCGTCTAGACCAGTGTCTCCCTGCTGGTCTAACCTGAGATTAATCTCTATGTGCAACTGTGAAGCTGGAGAAGGCAAGTCGCAATCAAGCGTAACAAGATACGCGCGGGTTTGTCTAGTTTGCATGGCTTGGCCCAAGCTTCCTGCATTGTCATGTCTTGGCACTATCAGAAAAGTACTTCACATTATGCAGGCAACCAACAAGGGTATAACCAGAGAGTAATAAGCATGGACGATCAATTTGGTTCTGTCTATAGTTCTAATTTAGTGGTATGCATATCTATCTATATCAGCAAGACCTCAATTTGGAGTCTGATGAGGACTCCGACCTCTCTTCGCTGAGCCGCTCATCTTTGAGCTCAAATGCAGCATGTAGCTTATTTTCACCGCCCCTGCGAGATTCCTCCCTAGTCGATATCTCTACTCCTTGTTTTGGGCTGCTGGTGGCGGTATTTTGTCTACGTGAGGTAGCGGGGCGAACCCTTTCTTTTCTCCCGGGAGCATGGCGGAGATCCTTGACTTCGTTCAAAACATCCCTGAAGCTTTCTTCAAGCGTCTTCATCCGTGCGAGAACAAGCCGGCTAAGCATGTCTCTGTTGTCATTCCTCCTTTCCTGTTGCATTTCCCCCATGGCATATGCCATTTGAGTGTTGAAGCTTCCAGGTATACCGCCCACAAAACCTCCGCCAAGCGCTTCGTTGTCTCCTATATCAGATCCCAAGCCCAGAGTAAGGGATAAAGGACGCCGCCGTTGACTTGGTAGATTATTTAGTGACCACTGTATACCATGATCGGGGACAGAAAATGCCGCCGCTGTCGGCTGTGGGATCGGCCGTGGTCGCGTTATCAGCTGTGAAGTTTTCAGGTTGGTCTGTGGTCGGCGTCGATTTGGAGTGGTTGTCCCGCTCTTTCCTTTATGTCTAGGAGATGGAGGTTTAGAACTAGCCATACTCTGGGTAGCTTCTGGTGGTACGGGGTTATAGAGTATTGTAGCTGCAGAAGGATTCCTCGAGTGATGGCGCCGCGGTGTTCGCGGGGTACGTGATGGGCTGTTCCTTCGTGAGAACCGTCGGGCCGTTGAAGGCCTTGAAAGCATGGGGGATGGCTCTACTGAGCTTTCAAGTATGTTATCCGTAGGAAAGATAGTCTCTTGAGTTTTCCTAGGATCAGGTAAGTCTCCGTCTCTACTAGAATCGGCTCCACCGTTTTCATCACTGCTCAGCTCATCGTCACCTTGAACCTCAACGTCAGTTTGTGCAGGTGCAGGCATCACTGATATCCTTTGAGAGTAAAGGTGAGGCCTAGGTTCCCTGTTTACTTTGGTCGTCTCAAATGCAACACTCATGAAGTCTTCTGGGTCTGAGGCAAAGGACCGAGTAGTATCTGTGAAAAAGTTATGACCGCTCATTCCTCGGCTTCTTCGTCGTCGTTGTAACCGGCCTGGCCACACTCGCCTTGCCTCCAAGTCTTCCACCACTTTTCGGTCTTGGTCTTCCGGCGGTGCTCTAGAGCTTCCGTCTCCAATATTCCGCATCCAGTTACTGACATTGGTGGTGGACAAGCGTTGGCGGGCCCTGCTCCGCCGAGGTTCTTGGTAAGTAGTGCCTTCACGGGGCAGGTCAAAGACTTGGTCTAAAGCCCTATCCTTTTGATGTGTAGCAACGGATGGCTCCCGTACACGGAACCTGGCACGTGGAGTAAAAGGTGAAAAAGAGCGCTCTTGGGCTCCGGTAGGTGTAATTGGATTGAATCTGCCCCTAATCAGGTCAGTGGGTTCAACAGCAGCAGGCCTCAATATAGTGCGCTCGTAAAGATATATGCAGAAGAGAATCGGGAAGTGCGTTATCTTGATGACGGTACGGTTGAGCTTCAAAAAACTTCGAAAGGGTATGGCAAATCTCAGGGGAGTAATCGCCCAGGCGAGGACATTGGTCGGTGCCACATAAGAAAATAGAGCATCTGATTTCACCATAGATATAGTATTCACGGCAAATAAAAATTGATGCTCTTCGTGCGCGTTCTGGACAATAGCCATGAAGGAGTTTGTGAGGATAGTGATGAGGATCGTGATAACCAGGAAATGGCATATGAATAGGAAAAGGGTCAGAATAATCTTCCCAAGCAGATTATACCTATCCCAAAGGGTCCAAGCAGCTGGAGTAAACCCCATGACCATTTGGAACAAAGCATAGGCAACCGAGCTAGGTGAGGCATTGGTATCGCCAAATGAAAAGGTAAAGGCGACGAAAAACCCGCTGCAAGCTATAATAATAAGAATAAGCACCGCAATCAAGTCAGCAGCCATCATTCGAAATGCGATTAACAGCTGCGAAAAGTATCGGTAATGGTCAAGAACTGAAAAAAGTCGTGGCAGTAGAAGCACCGCATTAGCAGCCAGGGTATCGTATGCGAGTCCCGCTGCATAGGCTTTCTGATCCTGAGGGACAATTGCCCCATACAGACGCAAGGCATAATAGATAAGAAGCAGGACTAGAATCCCGACGTCAAACATGTTCCAAAAGCTCATCAAGTAAAGGCTAAAGCCTTGCTCATTAAAGCCAACGATCTCGTCTAGCATGAACCCGGCGCTCCAAAACCAGAAGACCATCTCAAAACCAGTTAGGTGCAGCGGTCTCTTCTGGAGTAAGATGAGAAAGAGACATAGCAGAATCGCGTAGGAAAGCGTCGATAATAACTGCCGATATCTAGGGACGCGTAACCTAGATAACTTAAATAGAGACGCATCTCGTGGGTCATAAATTGATACTGAACGGCGGGAGATATTCTTGTTTCGTACAGTGGGAATACCCTTTGTGTCGACTCGAGGTCCGGGCATGTGGATGGCGCCGTAGCCCTGATATTGTAAATGACCATCCGAAATAGGTTGTCGGTGCAGGCTGTCTGCTCCGGAATAGAAAACAATAGTGCCAGCCCATAGTGCTTCCAGCTGCTGGACTACAACGGGATGCGCCAAGAATCGTTTTGCCTGGGCTCTGATAGCAATTTCTAAACATGAGATTCGAACGTCTTTAAGTAAAGCATGAGAACCCTGGTTGTTATCCCATGGTCGACCATTTGAAGCTCCGGTAGACGGCTTAGAGGCCTGGCCTTGTAGCGGATGAAAATCATATGACAAGGCGTCTATCAGACTTCGCACGTTGTATTCCTTTAGCAATTTGATGGCCAGAAGTTCACAAACCATTGCTCTTGTCCGACTGGCACCGCTAATACCTGGGTTGGAAGTAGCCTCTTTATCAAATTGGAGGCAGTTGACCATCAAGGCATAGAGAGTAGCTTTAGTAAGATGTCTTGCATGGATGATTTGCTGTATGGGTTTCAGCAGAAACTGCGAGACCTGAGGGGATCGAAGCTGATCCCATGTCAACGTCGTCTCACAGCGTGATGCTATCAATAGCCGTAGGTCATGGGTGAGTTGATAAACAGGAATTGCATCTAGATACCAGACAATATATGTATATTAACTCTGGCTCAAAACATGTTTTGAGTAACAAGTTAAACTGGGTTTCATACCAAGATGGATAGAAAACATCGGCAATAGAGGAGCTTGAGATTCGCTATCAGGGGCATCTTCGTACTCCTCCTCATAGTCTCCGATAACTTCTTCTGAAGCAGTTTCTGGCTCGGTCTGAGCATCGGCCTCGAAATCACGAACGTTTCTCTCAGCCTGCCCAACGGACCCAGGGGGCGAGAAGAGCCCCAGCCTCTGCTTCCGCTTCGGTCTAAATAGAGAGGAAAACATCACTTCTCGGTACTGTCAACAGAGATCGATATTTCCAACGGGACTCTTTCAGTCAAGCTTTCACTCGGACCAGGGTTCAAGCTGCCCTAGGGCCAGCGATGAAGAAGCGACATGGGGAAGCAAGCCAAACGAGCTCCATCTAAACATGAAAACAAAATATCCTCCCATAACAAAAGAAAAACAATAACGCAAAGCCGGTCAAAAATCGCGGTAACACTCACGGTGTGTTTGGCAGGATGTTTTTCCCTCTGCCTTGATTTTGCTTGTTGTGGATCCCTGCACTTCGGGCTAGGCGCATCACATGATAGGGCCGACAAGACGCGATATGCGAGATATCCCTGACTCTTGCAACGAGCCTCCACTGGTCAGGCATGCTTGTTAGCGAGTTACATGATAGCTTCGGGCACAAGGCGGCGTTACTTCATCTGTGACAGGGCTGCAGGGGTTTAATAACATGCAGGACCAACGCTGGGCCTCTTTTAAAGGGCGTCTGACATCGATCTTTCAAGAAGTTCGGCGCTCTTTAACGGGTTTCGGCTCGCGAGGATACACAAACCAGTAACGCTTTTATTTATCGTCTTGTGCTAACTAAACTTTTTCACTTAGTGAACAAGAAAGATTTCGGAACCGCTTACCGTGATAGTTCGCCCAGAAACCCTGAAGAATCGCTGCTTTGCTTCGTCCTCTCGCCAAAGCATGACTCTCAAGTTACACCCCACCTGGCGTGAGATGAAATGGTTATTTTATTCCCCGGTAGTTGAAGGAACTTCGGCTACGTCTACGCCCCATCGAAAGAAGGGAAACGAACCCCAGGGTGGTTTCTCAATGCAACAAACAGCGGCTGTTCGGTTTGACGTTTGGCTTGGTGGGCGGCGAATTTATGTCACGTGATGCTTCTAACCGACCTTCGAGAAAGAGGCATTTTTGAGGCTCATTGCGGGACTCAGTGAACTGATTAATTAATTCATTTGACTCTACGGATTATGAGGTGGTTAAATTTCCGCAGCAGTCCTTTCGATAGATTACTGTGGGATCTGCAGGGTACCACGCAAAGAGATGTGGCCAACCATGGCTCGCGAGTCATGATCGACTTAAATCGAGGCCTGTGCGAAGGAAACACCGTTGCTTGCCTGCCGATATGGGCTACGGAGCGCCTTTCACCATGTTCTTCCTCTCACTCCCTCTCTCTATCAAGTCTTCGGAAATTGCTCCGTCAGAGAAGAAGCCTCTGGCATGTCGATGGAGCCCTCGTCACCTTCTCAAAGATATGTAATATGTCCCTGACGCAAGCTTCGGGCCCTTCTTTAGAATCCAGCCGGCCACATTCGCTAAGGCCTTCTCGATCAGTCCCTTTGTCCCGGCTGAGTATCACCTATACATACTCCGTACGGAGTAGCTTAAGTCGGTTAGGCCTTGCCTATCCTCCCACTAATGTGCCAGAAAGTGCGCTACTCCTGTCAGTCTTTCGCGGTAATTGGCTTGTGCTAAACCAGTCTTGACCAAATGCAGCCCGTCACATAAAATTCAGCCAGTGAGGTTGCCCTAAAATCAGAATGAACATGGAATACGAAATTCCGTTGTTCTCGTGGGTAGTAAGCACACAACGATGTCAACCATTCCGCACTTGCTCAGTAACAAGTATCGTGATTAATTTTCCTTTCATATACCCTAACTAAATTTTAAGCGACGGGCTGTCACCTTCAAGCAAGCACTCAACGATCTCGCCCAAACTATCGGCATCGCCGATTTACTAAGAGCGTGCGACACGAGAGGATTCGTTCTGTAACCGACGGACGAACTCTGTCATGATCTCTGGTCAGATCTCACCCCTGGCGTGCGCCACTAGTGGAGATTACCCCGTATCAAGCCCAAACCCAACACCAAGATCTATATATCGTGTTTGATCGAACACCCCGGTTTGACAGAACCACAGAGTACTCCAGCCATTTTTCTAGCGCTTGATTGACTGTTTTAGGTGGGAGTCGGATACGAAGTACCCACCACCGGCACGCTCGAAGTGAGGTTGTGCCATAGCACACCATGTCGGTTAATTTGCTATATTATATTGATTGGGTTTCCCATAACTTTGATTTCACGACGTTCATCATTTCGTTCTATCTCCTGTCGCGCCTTTCGAGATCTATCTCTTTTCCTGGTGACGGCCGTTACCGTCGAGCCATTAACCGTCGCGTTATCTAGGACTTTTTCTTTACGCGCATATTATATTGGAAAACAACCTTAATTATGGGAGCCGAAGACAAACTAACACTTGCACGGAAAATCGGCCGTACGGAACTGCTGGTGTGTATTTCTGTGGAACAATTACCCATTAAGCCGCAATGTTTTACTGAACACTCTTGGTAGGCATCATTATGGGTCGGATTTGGCCTTGCGACTGTGTTACTTGCTAGTCGCTTCGCGATTAGGTTACGCCTTCATCGACGACTATTTTGGGACGACGTTCTCGCAGGACTCGCCTACATATCCCTTCTGGGCCATAATATTTTGGCAACCATAGCCGTTCCGACCGTTTATCTACTACTCCATCTTTACGAAAATAACCAAGGACTCCTCATGCCCGGCCTCTTGGAAAAGTTCGATATGATGACAAAGCTAGTGTTCGCCAGCAATTTCTGCTTCAGATGTTGTATTTACTTGGTCAAGGCCAGTCTTCTCGCCCTTCTCTGGAGGCTCTTTCGTAGTCTTCCTGCTTTCAGAAGAGTTTGGTGGGCGATTACGATAGTCACCATAATGGGTTTTTTGGCTTCGGTTATACTGCCTCCAGTGGCTTGTCCATCTGTGTCTGCTCGTAAGTGAGAGCTTCCATACGTTAATCATGCCTTCGACTGACGTGAGACCGTCTAGTTGGCTGCCTATCCGCAAAGACTTTGAAGCTAGAAGCCATCAGCATGTATGTGACTACTATATGTGACGTCCTCACAGATATTCTAAGTAAGTAAATTCAATAAACAACTATAATGAACCCACTTCAGAAGGCTAACGCAACATATAGTCATGTCTGTGCCTGTTGCATTTGTGCTCAAGTCTTCTCTCCCTAGGTCTCAAAAGCTTGGCCTTGTTGGGCTATTTCTGCTTGGTCTTGCTGTTGTCGTAATGGCAATTCTTCGCAACCTTGAGACTGACGGGAAATCTAAGCACCCACCACCATCTTGGCTGTTATTCTGGAGTGCTATGGAGGCAACTGTTGCGGTGATGGTATCATGTTTTGCATCCTACAAATCACTCTTTACCTCCCACTCGCGTTCTACGGCTTATCATTGCCAATCTGGGTATTCCGCATCTGTTGCTGTTTCAAGCCGGATGCCAGGCAATAAAGTTTGGACAGATAGTGATTCCCAAAAGGAAATTATGCACCGAACAGAATTCGAAGTTAGCTATGAAATGGCCTCTATACCTGAGCATCAAGTTAGGAGCCCTGGATGGGAAGGAAACAGAGTGATATGAGCAAATGGGCTCTATTTCAACGGTACAACACCAAAATTGGCCCAGTATCGCTCTTTAAACCAAGCGCTTAGAAGGCATACACCAAACCTTTCCCACAGGTTCTACGCCACTAGCACTATCAGCCTCTACATAGGTGGACAAAGCGCCAAACGGAGGCTACTACAAGCCTGCGCGGCTCCAGACGTTAGAGGTTGTACAAACTGGATGTCTAATGCCGCGTGTCTCAAAATAACGGTCGATTTCTATCCTATG
Organism: Nannizzia gypsea CBS 118893; assembly: GCF_000150975.2. Classification (NCBI taxonomy): domain Eukaryota; kingdom Fungi; phylum Ascomycota; class Eurotiomycetes; order Onygenales; family Arthrodermataceae; genus Nannizzia; species Nannizzia gypsea. The sequence goes on along the minus strand of NW_003345201.1, from coordinate 358,369 downwards.
ACTCCCTGCAATCGCGTGCTCATACGGCCAACAAAAGACGCTTCTCAGGCATATAATCATACTGAGTACGATATCGGAGCCTGCTACTTTGCAAACGAGTCACTTCCCGCCGAAAATGTTCCCAGTTATATTATCCTAAGGCAAAGTTGCAAGAGACTAAATGATTGCGAATCCTATGACGCATGATGCCATTATGAGGAATTATCCCGACACATTGGGTTGAGAATAATTCTATTTCAGCGGTGGAGCATGCAGTGTTTGCTTTACCTTTCCTAACAGCATAAAACCCGTTAGAAAAAGCAAACCATCCACTCTTATCTTACGTCGAGACTCTAAACTGTGAATCATCGACTATTTAGTTTGTTAGATTATAAGTAATATTAATATTTTAAGATATGCCCGATCAATTCGTACTTTTACAATGTTCACGTGGCCGTTTTCCTATTTGGTACCTCTTGGGAATCTCAAAGACAAACCCAGCCCATAATAAAGCAATCAACGATATATAGCTATGATTTTATAGTAACCACAAACACATATTGCCATATATAACCAACTCTGCTACTTTGGTGATCATTTCGGCTCACCCCATCTAGGCCTCTGAGCTACTCCGTTTGCAATTGCCCACTCAACTGGTTAGTTATGCAACCAAACTGCTTTTGATGAGTAACTAGTCATTAATAGTTAGAACGAGGAATTGCTGTACGAAACATGACTGTTTACCTATATCAAACGCCGGAGCAATCTAGCGACTGCCACAAAAGAGTCAGGCGACTGCACGCCATCTGCTCCTGTCAACTGTGTTAGGGGTAGTTATCGCGCTTGTCTCGCTAAGGCTGCATAAGTAGCGTCAAAGCTTGGGACAGCAAACTAACCCTGCCACAAACCGCTCCCCCCCACAGGTCGTATTCTGCTCTGTTCTTTCTCGTTCAATCTCGCTACTACTCTGATGCTCTCCACGGCTATTCACTCCTTTCTCTCTTTTCATGCTATGCAGCCTAACTACGCAAATTCTCCTCTATCGTCACAACGAAAATGAAGTCCATGAGGTCAAAAGAGGCTTTCTGCCACCAATCAGCGCTTGCGGAGCCAGAAGGTCGGAGCTTCAGAGTTTGCATCACGTGTGCAAACTTGCATTCCGCCTTGCACGGTTTAACAAGTCTAACCCGATAGAACGCTTACTAATAATGGCGAGCCTCCATTAATCCCGCGCGTCGCCAACCATGGGACCAGGATATTTTTCCTGCCGCAAAAATTTTCTTTTCTCCTTCTTTTCCCAACATCTCGCTCTGCTCGGTCAACACTCAATTCGCACAGGAACAGCATCGTCTTTTACTGCTAGACCGAAAAGTGCGCTGGCTGAGCAGGCAAGAGCTCTCATCCCTCTTTATCTTTCTCTGATCTGGCCCCACAATTTGGTATCACCATTCTCGGGAAATTTTCATGCTGAATTGAAATACAAAGCCAGCTCTTTTTATTCCCCCAGAGAACAATAAGTCTCTGGTAGGCGGCGACATGCCTGCCATTCCCTCTTCCCCCGAACCAAAGGGCTCTAAGGACCTGGGGACCCCTATGCGAGAACCATCGTTCCCTTCAAGTCCTTCAACCGGCGGTGTTGTCGCATACAACGAGTCCCAAGGCCCTCGGACCACAACAAGTGGAGCCATGTTTTACCCGGCTTCTATGCAATTCGGCTCAAATAACGGAAGATCTGTCTGTCTTGAACTCGAGGATGGCACTGTCTACAGAGGATTCAACTTTGGAGCCGAAAGGAGCACTGCTGGAGAACTGGTTTTCCAGACCGGTATGGTGGGGTACCCTGAATCCTTGACAGATCCCTCGTATCGAGGTCAGATCCTGGTCATAACGTTCCCTCTCGTGGGAAATTATGGTGTGCCGTCGCGTGACAAGATGGACGAACTGTTAAAGGATCTACCAAAGCACTTTGAGTCGGATCAGATTCACGTCGCCGGCTTGGTGGTTGCTAACTACTGCGGCGAAGCTTTCTCTCACTTTTTAGCTGAAAGCTCCCTTGGCGAATGGTTGAAGGAGCAAAACGTGCCAGCCATTTACGGTATTGACACCCGAGCCTTGACCAAACGGATCAGGGAAAAGGGTAGTATGTTGGGACGTATGCTTCTCCAAAAGGCAACTTCTGTTGCTCAGGATAGCACCATTGAGCAACAATTAGACAACTGGAGAGAAACCCATGAAGTGGTGGACTGGGAAGACCCAAACAAAAGGAATTTGGTTGATGATGGTGAGAATAATTCTACTTCTGGCTAATACTTTAACACACTGAGGCTAATTCGACAATACACAGTGTCGATCAAGGAGCCTAAGCTCTATAGTCCACCCGGAAACCCACTTTTACACCCATCGGGACGTCCTATCCGCATTCTTTGTGTAGATGTGGGTTTGAAATACAACCAGTTGAGGTGCCTACTCTCCCGTGGTGTCGAGGTGCTCGTCGTACCTTGGAACTACAATTTCCCCAGCCTTGCAGGCAAAGAATATGATGGGCTCTTCCTCTCAAACGGTCCGGGTGACCCTGCCACCCTAGATTCCACGGTCTCCCACTTGAAGATAGCTGTCAAAGAGAATAAAACACCAATCTTCGGTATCTGTCTTGGGCACCAGCTCTTAGCAAGAGCGGCAGGTGCGAAAACTCTTAAGATGAAATTTGGAAATCGAGGACACAACATTCCATGCACAAGCATGCTTTCTGGTCGCTGTTATATTACTTCTCAGAATCATGGCTACGCTGTTGATTCCAAGACTCTTCCGGAAGGGTGGGAAGAACTCTTCATTAACGCTAATGATGCTAGCAATGAAGGTATCAGACATGCTAGCCGCCCGCTATTTAGTGTGCAGTTCCATCCAGAGAGTACCCCTGGGCCACGGGACACTGAGTTTTTGTTTGACGTCTTTATCAGTACCGTGAAGCAGTGCCTTGAATCCAAGAACGCTCTATCCAAACCTGTTAATTTCCCAGGCGGGACTATCGCAGAGAACACTATTGCCCATCCGCGAGTTCACGTCAAGAAAGTTTTGATTCTAGGCAGCGGTGGTCTTAGCATTGGCCAGGCAGGAGAGTTTGATTACTCCGGCAGCCAAGCTATCAAAGCTCTGAAAGAGGAAGGAATATACACCGTTTTAATCAACCCTAACATCGCTACTATTCAAACTTCGAAGGGTCTCGCAGATAAGGTCTATTTCCTTCCGGTAAATGCCGATTTTGTTCGTAAAGTGATCAAACGCGAGCGGCCTGATGCTATCTATGTCACATTCGGTGGCCAAACTGCCCTCCAAGTTGGTATTCAGCTTAAGGATGAATTCGAAGAGCTTGGTGTGAAAGTACTTGGTACACCAATCGACACTATCATTACAACTGAGGACCGTGAGCTATTTGCTCGTAGCATGGAGGCCATTGGTGAGAAGTGTGCCAAATCCGCATCAGCTTCCAATTTGGAAGAAGCAATGGAAGCCGTGAAAGGCATCGGATTCCCAGTAATTGTCAGAGCTGCTTATGCCTTAGGTGGTTTGGGAAGTGGTTTCGCTGAAAATGACGACCAGCTCCGCGACCTTTGTACCAAGGCTTTTGCCGCAAGTCCCCAGGTCCTTATTGAGAGGAGTATGAAAGGCTGGAAAGAGATTGAGTACGAGGTTGTTCGAGATGCCCGTGATAACTGCATCACTGTCTGCAACATGGAAAATTTTGATCCATTAGGAATTCATACCGGTGACTCTATTGTCGTCGCGCCATCCCAGACGCTGTCTGACGAGGACTACAATATGCTTCGTACTACAGCTGTCAACGTGATCCGCCATCTTGGAGTCGTCGGTGAGTGTAATATTCAATATGCTCTTAATCCCTTCTCAAGGGAATATTGTATTATTGAAGTCAATGCTCGTTTATCGCGATCATCTGCGTTGGCTTCAAAGGCTACTGGATACCCCCTGGCATTTATAGCCGCAAAACTTGGTCTCGGAATTCCACTAAATGAGATATCCAACTCTGTTACCAAAGTTACTTGTGCCTGTTTTGAACCTTCCTTAGATTACGTCGTCGTTAAGATTCCTCGATGGGACTTGAAGAAGTTCACCCGTGTATCAACCCAGCTCGGCTCCTCAATGAAGAGTGTAGGGGAGGTCATGAGTATCGGAAGAACATTCGAGGAAGCCATCCAAAAGGCTATCAGAGCTATTGATTTCCACAATCTCGGTTTCAACGAAACAAGTGCATTGATGTCGATCAAGAACGAGCTTCAAACCCCATCTGATCAACGACTCTTTGCAATCGCCAATGCCATGCACTCCGGCTACACTGTTGATGAAATATGGGAATTGACCAAGATTGACAAATGGTTTTTGCGAAAACTTGAAGGGCTGAGCCTGTTTGGCAAGCAAATGAGCAGCTATAATGCCACGACTGTGCCTATTCCTCTCATCAGACAAGCCAAGCAACTCGGATTCTCTGATCGCCAGCTTGCGAGATTTTTAAGCTCCAACGAACTTGCTGTTAGACGTATGCGTGTTGAAGCTGGAATAATCCCCTTCGTTAAGCAGATCGATACAGTGGCAGCTGAGTTCCCCGCTTTTACGAACTACTTGTATCTGACTTACAACGGTTCTGAAAATGATGTGGCTTTTGACGATCAAGGCATCATGGTTCTTGGCTCAGGCGTTTATAGAATTGGATCTTCGGTTGAATTTGATTGGTGCTCTGTTAGAACTATTCGCACACTTCGAGAGCAAGGACACAAAACAGTCATGGTTAATTATAATCCGGAGACTGTCAGTACGGACTATGACGAGGCTGATCGTCTTTATTTTGAAAATATCACATTGGAAACAGTCCTTGATATCTACCAGCTAGAGTCATCTAGTGGAGTCGCAATCTCCATGGGAGGCCAGACGCCAAACAACATTGCCTTGCCCCTCCATCGTCTCAATGTTAAGATTCTTGGAACATCTCCCGAAATGATTGATACAGCTGAGAATCGCTACAAATTCTCACGTATGCTTGACAGAATTGGGGTTGATCAACCCGCATGGAAAGAACTTACTAGCATTGAAGAAGCCACTACATTCTGTGACAAGGTCGGCTACCCCGTTCTTGTACGACCTTCCTACGTTCTTTCAGGAGCAGCTATGAACACTGTCTACTCTCAAGACGATCTGGCGAATTATCTTCACCAAGCGGCTGAGGTATCCCGAGAACACCCTGTTGTTATCACTAAATATATCGAAAATGCCAAGGAGATTGAAATGGATGCTGTGGCAAAGAATGGTGTAATGTGTGGCCATTTCATCTCCGAACACGTTGAGAATGCTGGTGTCCACTCCGGTGATGCTACTCTAATTGTTCCGCCCCAAGACCTAGACCCTGAGACTGTAAGGAGAATCGAAGAAGCAACCAGCAAAATCGGAGATGCTCTGAATGTTACTGGACCTTTCAACATTCAATTCATTGCCAAGGATAATGAAATCAAGGTCATCGAGTGCAATGTCCGAGCCTCACGATCTTTCCCGTTTGTCTCAAAGGTCATGGGTGTTGATCTGATTGAGATGGCTACTAAGGCTATGATTGGGAAACCATTCGAGGCGTACCCACCGGTAAATATTCCGCAACGTTATGTTGGTATCAAGGTGCCGCAATTTTCATTCTCTAGACTCTCCGGTGCGGATCCTGTACTCGGCGTGGAGATGGCTTCTACTGGCGAGGTTGCCTGTTTCGGTCGCGACCGATATGAAGCGTACCTAAAGGCTCTCATATCCACTGGGTTTAAATTGCCCGAGAAGAACATCCTTGTCTCTATGGGCTCATTCAAAGATAAGATGGAGATGTTGCCATCTATCACCAAGCTGCACAAGATGGGCTTCAACCTTTTTGCAACTGCTGGTACAGCTGACTTCTTGCGGGAGCATGGCATTCCAGTGAAATACTTGGAGCTGCTTGCAGGAGATGGTGAAGACTTGAAGTCTGAATACTCTCTCACACAGCATCTAGCCAACAACCTCATCGACCTTTACATCAACCTTCCTTCGAGCAACAAGTTTAGACGACCGGCTAACTATATGAGTAAGGGTTACCGCACCCGACGAATGGCTGTTGACTACCAAACTCCCCTTGTGACGAATGTCAAGAACGCCAAGATTTTGATTGAAGCCATGTCTCGACGGTATGATTTGAGTGTAGCGCCAATTGATTTCCAAACGAGCCATCGAACTATATCTTTGCCTGGACTCATCAATGTCGCCGCCTTTGTCCCGGGAATTGCAGAGAAGGACTCGACGGACTTCCAAGAAGTCACTAAAGCATCCATCGCCGCTGGTTTCTCTATGATCCGAGTTTTGCCTGTAGGAATCAACAGCTTTGTCACTGACGCACAAGCCTTAAAGCTGGCGCAACTCAATTCACAAAAGGGTTCCTACTGCGATTTCAACTTTTCAGTTACTGCAACTGCCACGAATGCGGATCAGGTAGATCTTATATCAAGCGAGGTTGGCTCCTTGTTCATTCCATTCAACCACTTGGCCGGTAATATCAACAAAGTTGCGACTGTCACAACCCATTTTGCTTCCTGGCCATCCAACAAGCCTATCATAACCGATGCAAAGGGTACAGACCTTGCTTCGATCCTTCTCCTGGCTAGCCTCCACAACCGCAATGTACATGTTATGAGCGTCACATCTCAAGAAGACATTAAAATTATTGCGCTTAGCAAAGAAAAGGGGCTAAGAGTGACTTGTGATGTTTCGATCTATTCGTTGTTTTTGTCGCAGGAAACCTTCCCAGAGAGCTGCCACCTACCAACCAAGAAAGACCAAGAATCGCTCTGGGAACATCTCAGTACGATTGATGTCTTCAGTATTGGAAGCCTCCCATACGAGACTGCCGGCAAAAATGCATCCCCCACGGTTGGATTGCCGGATGCGCTCCCTATTCTCTTGACGGCAGTATCCGAGGGGCGACTAACCATCGACGATATAACCAAAAGGCTGTATGAGAACCCGAAGAAGATCTTCGAGCTGCATGATCAGCCTGATACTTTTGTGGAAGTTGAAGTTGATCGTCCGTATGTTTTCCAGAGTCAAGGTGCCTGGTCACCATTTACTGGTAAAACGTTGCGTGGTTCCATCCAGCGTGTCAATTTCCAGGGAAAGACAGCATGTCTCGATAGTGAAATTCTTCCTGACGCACCTAGGGGCATGGACATGTCATCCCACACCTTAGCACCACCCCAGTCGCCTTCAGCCAAGGAGATAACCCCTCGGTCTCCAATGGCAATGGGCTCAATTGGCAGGCGTTTGTCATTCACGACTACTCCACAGGCCCGCCCATCGCCATTGAAACAAGTTGATTCCCTTGCTACTGCCGATGAACTTGGACCACCACTATATGCTACCCCATCCACTGGAGGGACTCCATCACTCCAGGAACTGCTTTCCCGCTCTACGTTCAGGCATAAACATATACTATCTGTCAACCAGTTCAACAGATCTGACCTGCATTTACTGTTTACAGTAGCGCAGGAGATGCGACTAGGGGTTCAGCGCCAGGGTGTTCTCGATATCCTCAAGGGTCGTGTTCTATGTACCCTGTTTTATGAGCCATCTACCCGCACTTCTGCCTCCTTCGATACGGCAATGCAACGACTGGGTGGGCGAACCGTGGCTATCGCCACTCAGCATTCATCCGCTCAAAAGGGCGAGACCTTGCAAGATACCATTCGCACTCTTGCTTGTTACTCTGATGCGGTCGTTCTCCGCCACTCTGAAGAGAGTAGTGCGTCCACGGCAGCCAAATTCTCCCCAGTCCCAATCATCAATGGTGGAAATGGCAGCCAAGAGCATCCTACCCAGGCGTTCCTCGACCTCTTCACCATTCGTGAAGAGCTGGGTACCGTCAGCGGGATCACTGTTACGTTTACAGGCGACCTTAAACATGGGAGAACAGTTCACTCTCTCATAAAGTTGCTTCAGTTCTACCAAGTTCGCATACAGCTTGTTTCTCCCAAGGCCTTGTCCTTGCCGGAAGACATCCGCCAACAGGTCATCAAGTCTGGCCAGCTTATCGTTGAAACCAACGAACTGACGCCAGAAGTCGTTGCTCGCTCTGATGTCTTGTACTGTACACGAGTCCAGAAGGAACGTTTTGCGGATCAAGAGGAATATGAGAGGCTAAAGAATAGCTTTGTCATTGACAATTCTATCATGAACCAGGCGAAGAGCCAGATGGTGGTCATGCATCCGCTTCCAAGAAACGCAGAAATTGACGAACAAGTGGACTTTGACCAGCGCGCTGCCTATTTTAGACAGGTAAGTTGATTATCTTCTACTCTTGTCTACTATGAACTACTGCTAACATTCTATGTCTAGATGAGGTACGGTCTCTACTGCCGTATGGCGTTGTTGGCTTTGGTTATGGCACCCTGATTCGTGCTCTCTCGTTGCAGGCGGGTGTCTTTCGGTGCCCCTTGCCAGTTTCTTTGCTCTATATACGTCACAAAAGTTTTGTTTGATTTCGTGTTTTTAAGGAACTAGACAAAATATCACGTAGATATAAGTTTATTATGAAATACTCCCTGTATGACTTGTATGTATACCCAGCGTTCTATTATGATGCATGTTATGTGTGTTATGTGTGTTACGTGTGTTATGTATGGTATGTGTTTTGTTTCTAGCATTGAGTTTTGGGTTTTACTTGGCGTTTGGGTGATTTAGCATGGCATTGCATGTTTTCGGATTTGTTATTCAGAATTATGATGTTAAGAGTACTGTTGCCTCTCTTGAATACTATCATTCATATTAACTTGGTATATTCTGTTCCTTTCCTTTGGACTTTCGTGGTAGCTAGTGGTTATAATAGCCGAGTTAATCAGCTATTTGCCTAGCTAATTAAAACCAGTTAGTTAGTTACTTAACTAGTTAGTTGCCCGTAGTTAGTCAAGCTGATGAGGTCCCCGACTTTAGGCCCACCAAATTTCACCAACAACGCGTCTATCAGTTGAATACTCCGTACATCAAATTGTCACTACGCATTATTTATAGTCAAACATTGGTTTTTTACGCTGCCTCTCTAGCTCACGGCATGGTTAAGCCCTTGCTACGCCCCCAATGGCTGATACCAGCTTACCCTGCGGGCCCAGTCCGCAAACTCTCGACCAAGACGAGTCCGCCAATCATTAAGATAAAAGAGGCAACTTTCTTCAGACATTATCCGACACCTGAGGGCCTTCGGAAGGAGAATCCTCCGCTATACCCCAACTTGAGCTTTGAGCTACTGTCTGCCGATAAGGAGCCCAATAGACCTGGCGGTGCTGGAAACTCGCAAAACCAGTCATTCTGGGCCGTGATTGGATCCTCTGATAGGTCGGCTTTCCTGGAGATCCTGTGTGGCCGATATATTTGCATTCCACCTACAGCGAGGTCATACCCTCTTCTTGCAACAGAGGAGATCGCTTTAAAGGACCCACGCCTTCGATTCCCAGGTAATGCAATCCGCTACATAGGCTTCAATGGAGACGCAAAGAAGGATGCAGGAGGCGTACGTGGTTCTTATCTCAGCGCAAGGTATGAAAGCAGAAAAGAGGAGACAGACTTCACCGTTCTGCAGTTTCTGAGAGGCCAGACATCACTTAACCCTCCAGAGGACAAGGAAATGACATCTTATATGCATGATAAGCTACTGCATCAAATCATTGCCGATCTAGGCCTGCAAAAGTTACTGGATATGCCATTGTCAAATCTGAGTAATGGCCAAACAAGACGGGCACGGATTGCAAAAGCATTGCTAGACAGACCTGAGGTGCTACTACTCGATGATCCCTTCAGTATGTACTTCAATTTTGAAAAGTCATTGATTGATATGCCCAAAAACTAATTGAATATAACTACCAGTGGGTTTGGACCCTCCAACGGTAAAAGCACTCTCTCCGCTATTATATAATATCTCCCTGAGAGGTTCGCCGCGACTTATATTGTCTCTCAGGCCACAGGATGCACTGCCTGACTGGATTACACATCTGGTCATACTGAACCAGAATCATACGGTAGCCCTTCAGGGAGAAAAAAATCATGTGCTTAACCAGTTGGAAATATGGAAGGCCGTTGTCCATCGAAAACTAGGTCCAGCATCAAGTAGCAAGTCTCCACGACTCCAGCTTCTGCCACGTACTGAGAGTGAGGAAAAACAGTATGCTAAATTTTCCCCTGAAGACCGCTTGAAATATGACCAAGCAGAGATTCTATTCAAAGAAGGTCATTTTGAGTCAGAAGCAGCATTGCTCCGTGAACTTGAAATAATGTCAAAGGCCCCAGCCACCAGGCTAAAACATGTCTGCAATTACGGGGAGCCGATTGTTGAAATGGAGGGAGTTAGGGTATTATACGGTGAAAAGACTGTCCTGGGAGGCTGGGGTCAAAGTATTGGCGGGGAGGAAAAGGAGGGTCTATACTGGGAGGTTCGCCGCGGCCAGAGATGGGGTGTCTTTGGATTAAATGGGTCTGGGAAAACAACCCTGCTATCCCTTATCACATCAGATCACCCACAAGCATACTCCTTGCCACTTCGTCTCTTTGGCCGATCAAGGTTACCAGAAGCTGGAAAGCCAGGAATATCGCTGTTTGATCTGCAGTCGCGCATCGGACACTCCTCGCCGGAGATACACGCATTTTTCCCCCGAAGTTTGTCGATACGGGCATCTATAGAGTCCGCCTGGGCAGATACTTTCCTATCAAAGCCGAAGCTTGATCAGAACAGTCGACTTGACGTGATTTCCGCATTGAAGTTTTTCGAAGCGGACTTGGATCTGGGCTTTTCTCCTCGAGTTAGCCAAGAGGCTCCTAATCCTTCTGTTTCTTGGGCTGATTACACCCTCTTCTCATCGTTGGACGTGTCCCAGCAGCGCGTAGTCCTCTTCCTACGTGCTGTTGTCCATAAACCTGAGCTAATTATTCTTGATGAGGCTTTTTCAGGTATGCCTAGGTCACTGAGGGACAAATGTTTACACTTCCTTGAGGCGGGAGAAACTTTGGGAGAGAGTACCGGCTCACGCCGAGTCTCCGATTTCAATATTTGGCATCTCTCTCTCCTGCAAAGTGATGAGATGCACGAAGTCAGACATCAAGGATTGTCTGATTCCCAAGCTTTAATTGTTATCAGTCACGTCAAGGAAGAGGTTCCAGACATTGTCTCGCATTGGATGAGGCTACCAACCATGTTAGAGAATGATAGAGGTTTACCGGGATGCGCCAGCGCCGGGACTCCGTCAAGCAGCTTTAGAATCGGTACTTTGAAGGAGAACCAAACTATATCAGTGAATGCATGGGATGATATCTGGGCATAAATCTGGAAAAAATGATATATATGGATGTAGATTTGATAGAGAAAAACCGAAAATTATAGGGATATACATCCAATTGTTACATTGAATGTTAAATGGGTATTAGATTGATATATTATGTAGTAGACAACTATGTGGGTACTGTAGGTCAAGCTGACTCTATTGGTGTACTATCCGGGGATTTGACGATGAGGCCTTCAACACGGATCATATCTTTAAAATCCACTCCCACTTCCGAAAGTGAGCTGGCATGTTGGTATACTATCTCCATGCATTTCTCCCACACGGGGTTGCTGGGCTCGACACTGCTAAGCTGGCGACTTAGCGTGGCGTTAAAGTCGTCCAGGTGATCCTTGCCCCATTTAATGCTAGCACTGGACATGGGCGACGGGAAACACTGCTGATAAATGGCGATCGTGTTTCTTATCATGGTGAAGTAGACAAACGAAATTTGGAATATATATAATAGTAGGTCGCCTTCAAAAACACAGTGCCTAGCTGAGTATTAGCAGGGAGGGAGAAAGGGAAATGAATTGCACATAACACACCTCGCACGTTTAGTTATAATTTGACTCCTGGCATTGAGATAAGCTTCCCGAGCTCGATCGTCATAACCTAGCCGAGTCAACCAGGCAACATTCGTCTTTGTAGCGTTCATAAAAGAGTTAGTATCAACAAGGGCTCGAAGAAGAATATCAGCAAGTTTGTTTGCTCTGGAATCTACCCCAGAGTTAATAGCTTCCTGGGCAGTTTGGTTTCCTTTCAACCCTTTTGCAAGTTTTCGAAGCTTCTCCACGCGGGAAACCGCCGTTTCAAACACCTGAATAGCGATGTCAATGTCAAGTTCATCGAGTTGTCCTTCCACCCATCTCATATTTTGTTGTTTGCCATCGACATCAATCAAAACTTCTAACTTGTCACGAGGGTCCATGGTATCTAGAAACTCAGAATGTCGGCGAGATGCAGGCCGGCTGCTGTTCATGAGTGCCTCCCTAGATTTGGCGGCAACCTCCGCCTCCGATTTTAGACTTTTACGGAGTTCTTCAAGGGTCTTACGAAAGGTCATGACCAGCTCGTTTTTCACCTTGTTGTTTCGCTGGTCATGGCGATAAGTAAAAGAGCTTTGGCCATATCGAATGTTAATAGCATTTGGCACGCCACGTTCATCCATGTCTTCACCGGAATTTAAGCCGGAGCCGAGATCAATCATGTCAATATCCTGTAGTGGCCAGCATTCTTCCGCTACTAGTTTTGTTGGAACGGAAACAGATTTCCCATTAGCGATGTTTGGGTCCACCCGCTTTCTTTTCTTCGCAGCAATGAGCAGATGGTCGTTGAGAAGGACAATATGGACAGGACGCCTTGGCTTCCATGTAGCAGAATCAAGCTCAACCCACTGACTCGATTCCATGACGATGTGCCGTCCAGGGGTTGCTGGAAGGTACTTTTGAGACCGTTCGACATTTTTCCACAACTGCTGCAGCTGGACATTCCACATACTCTCCAAATTGGCAATGGAGCTCCGGTGCGCGTGCCTTCGAGTTGGCGCATCCTCAAACCCAGGTTGCGCACCATTTGCTCCATTGGTTGCATTTGCCTGGCCGAGAGTGGTGGTAAGCTCGGACATCAGGCCGCGAAGAGTGCTCATCTCCTCTCTTAGCTTTTCGGCTTCCTTGCTGATCTTTATAAACTGAGTGCGGTTCTGGTATACGCTCTGCTGTAGGTCGGAGGAGGTTTTGCTCTTTAGCTTCCGTAGGTCACTCTGAAAGTCTCGTATATCCTGTTCTGAAGCATGTTCTAACAGCCCGGTTACATCTATACAAAGGATGAGAGTATTAGCGCAAGAAGCTACACAAACGATGATAGTTTCAACATACAGCTCTCAATCGGTAGGTTTGGATTTCTCAACGCATTCGCGTCCACCCGAATTGGTTGTGCTCCCCCCGCGGACGTGGGCTCCCTATCAGAGGCAAAGTGGTCTATGGGGGCGCTAGGGAGGCTAGGGACTGGAGGGGCTTCCGAATCAATACCCGGGAGAGTATTAAATTTCGCAGAGTATCTTCGCTTAACAAGATCTGAAGTAGCATCACTGGGCTGTGGGTGGTGTCTGGCTTCCGGAGGCCGTCCTGCTGCTGGCGCGGCGGCGCTGTTATGGTTCGTAATAGGCTGCGGCGCACTGATCTTGGGGCGGCGGCGGGAAGCTTTGCTTCGAAGGGTGAGGCCCTTCACATCCATGACTCCTCTCTTCTTAGTTTCACCAGTTGTAAAGCTGCTCTAAGATGATATCGTGGTTGTTATCGTGGCTGTAGCTGTTGTAGCTGGTGTAGTTGTTGTAGTCGTCGAAATTGACGTTGCGCGAAACCCAAACAGGGAAAGCCAAAAAGGGAGAAAAAGGAACAAAATGATAAAACATCGAAGAAAAAAAAAAGAGCTTCAATACTTCAGCTTTTTCAAAGAGTCTTCAAGCCCAGCAACAACCCGCAAAACTCGCAGTTCTGAGAATTTTCTTCCCCTCTAGCCCGTCAGTTTCTGCTATTGGATTGGAATCCACTTAATTACTTGCTGATAGACAAGTGTTGTATCGTGGTTTCTTCGCCATCTCTACAGACTCACCATATATAACCATCGACAATGAGGACGTCAACAATAGCGGCCGTCTCGGCTGGCACTGTTATTACAGGATTGCTAGGTAACACTCTCAATTCTGTATTTCTTGCTATGTTTCTGCTGGGTTATATTGTTACATGAGGCTATGTACTGACCTTTGAAATTTTCGAGTCCAGCCTACGCAATCTACTTTGACTACAAAAGACAGTCTGATCCTGAGTTCCGCCGTGCTTTGAAAAGAGATAACCGTCGGATGGCAAGGACGATGCGGCAAGAGAATGAAGCCCAAGGAGCTCAGCAGATGGCAAAGATCAGACAGGCCGTCGCTGATGCAAAGGACGAGGGTTTCCCAGCTGACCTTGAGGAGAGAGAAGGCTTCTTCATGAGCCAGGTTGCAAAGGGAGAGGCACTATGCACAGACAGTACGTCCGATGGACAATACCCCCATATCTCCAAATTCGGGTCTAATTTTGTGTGATTATAGGCTCCTCGTATATTGAAGCTGCCGTAGCCTTCTACAAGGCTCTCAAGGTCTATCCTCAGCCCAAGGACCTCATTGCCATCTACGACAGAACTGTGCCAAAGGACGTCCTCGAAATATTAGCCGAGATGGTCGCCATGGATCCCTCATTGAAACTAGGCGCTTTCACAAGTGACAGCGGTGCCGAGAGCGCCCACAGCGTCGAGTAGAGCTGTTCGGATATCGACAACGAATATAAGACCGCCTCTATAGCCGTGCTCCTCCCTCCGAAGTCCTCTTAATCTATCCTCGATCACCTCCCACCCCCCTCATCTATCTGTACATCCTAACAGTGACTGGATTTGGATCGATAGTCACCTGGCCTTGGCTACCGGCGACCAGCTCTCGAATGGGTGCGCGGTAATCCTTTCTTGTTGTACTTCTTTCTGCGGTTCTGCTGGTCGGGTTGGGACTTTTAACACTGTACTTTAACGATATTTCCTCATACCTTACAGGATATTATATGTATTATCTCCTTTCTCCTGCTCAGTCTCTCTGGTCACGGTTATCGAGCATCTCACACCACTTCCGTACTTTCTTACTCGTCCGCAACCCGGAGCTTTCCTTGACCCGCTGCGCTCTAATTGCCAGTGGCGATGGCCCCAGAGAAGCGCCTTGTGCTATTATAATTTGCTGTCAGCGGCAACTTGAAACAGGCCAAGACAGGAGGAAAGTTGCATCTCAGAATCGCGAACCTTCATTTAAAGACAACCAACCATCGCAAGGCGCATCACAAACCACTCTTCTCGTCCTTTTCGCGCAGTCATTCTTTTCAGAGTCGATCTCTTTGCTAGAGCGACTTGCTCGCTCGTTTCTCTCTCTATCATCGCTCCTTTGAAGTGGCCCTGAGCCTTGTCGGTCCTTACATTTCGCTGTATCCTCGTTGAACGAGATAACGCCTCGACTCTACAATCATGAAGAAGGTGAGTGATAAAAGGATATCTTTTGATTTCGCGCGATATCGACGCCGAGACTGATATATATTATTTGCGCCTTAGTTCGCCTTTCTCGCGTCGCTTTGCGGCCTTCTGTCTGCCGTTGCGGCTGTGACTCCCGTTGAGGTCCAGGGCTCGCAGTTTGTGAACCCGAAGACCAAGGCCCGTTTCCAGATGATTGGCGTCGAGTACGTTGTCCTGCTCCTTATAATGCATATACAATAATAAAATATGAAGTTATGGGAACTGTCGTCTAATGCGCATTTCTCTGGCAGCTATCAACCCGGTGGTTCGTCTGGATATAAGCCGGAAAGCGGCAAGGACCCTTTATCCAACGCCGATGACTGTCTGCGAGACGCCATTCTCCTCCAGCGCCTTGGTGTATGTTTTCTCTTATATGCCGTTTGTAATCTTTATGTCACGGGCTTCACAGTGCTGATTGCGGTTAATAGGTTAACACCATCCGCATCTACAATCTTGACCCTTCGCTGAACCACGACGAATGTGTCTCCATCTTCAATGCAGCTGGTATCTACCTCCTGCTTGATGTCAGTACTCCAATCTACGGAGAATACCTGAACCGTGCCGAACCAGGCCCTTCCTACACCAAGCAATTCTTGACCCGTATCTTCTCCATGGTTGAAGCCTTCAAAGACTACCCCAATCTTCTCGGTTTCTTTGGTGGTAACGAGGTCATCAACGAAGATGCTGCAAAGGATGTTCCTGCTTATATTAGAGTGAGTCTCTACCAATATTAAGACGGCTATCGTACCAACTAACAGTGGCTACAGGCTATCCAGCGTGATCTCAAGGACTACATTGCTGCTCATGCCAGCCGCAAGATCCCTGTCGGGTACTCTGCTGCTGATGTCCGTGATATACTAAAGGACTCTTGGAACTATGTTACCTGCGACTCCTCTGAAGCCCCTTCTTCCAATGCTGACTTCTTCGGTGTCAACTCTTATTCCTGGTGCGGCGATTCAAGCTACACTAAGAGCGGGTACGACAAGTTGGTAGAGATCTTCTCAACGACCTCTGTCCCCGTTTTCTTCTCCGAGTATGGCTGCAATGAAGTGAAACCACGTATCTTTACCGAAGTTCAAGCTGTGTACGGCCCAGAAATGACCAAGGCCATGTGCGGTGGCCTGATCTACGAATACTCCCAGGAAGACAACGAGTATGGCCTAGTAAAACTTGGTGGAAAGGACAACACTACTCTCCTTGTTGACTATGACAACCTGTACGGCCAGTTCAAGAAACTTGACATCAAGAAACTCCAGTCTCTCGACCCAAGCACTACTACCGTCAAGCCACCGACCTGCAAATCCAGCTTAATCACTTCGGGCAACTTCCACAAGAAGTTCACCATTCCAAAGAGGCCCTCTGGCGTCAATGACCTTATCAAGGACGGCATCAAGAACCCTCCAAAGGGTAAGCTTGTTGAGGTCAAAAAGACCAAGACAGACACCAAGGTTTTCACCAAGGATGGAAAGATTCTCAGCAATCTGGAGCTCAAGCTTCTGGAAGATGACCAGGCTAACGTTCCTGGAGAGAACACATCCGGCACTCCTACCGAAGACCCCAACGCCCCAGGCAGCTCCAAGCCTCCTCATTCTGGTGCTGGAACAAACATTTTCAATTCCCACCTCACCTACATCGTAGCTGGTATTGTTGCGCTGGGACAGATTGTTGTATAAAACTATTATCGGGATCTTTAATGATAATTCTAAGCAGGGTGCCAACATAATACTAGTTGTTCAGTTAAGTACGACAATGCACTCAGTCAATAATAGTTGTAGTTTATATATACGGATCAGACTTTGGGATATTTAATTCTCAATAGAATCCTCCAATATCTGGTATGCTCCATTTTGGACCTTCGTTGATGTTTGTCGTCCAAACGACTGAAGTCATCTCAGGTTTCCATTTATAACCTGGAAAGGCCTGTTCCGCAGTATGTTTGCACATGAAACAAAGCGTCAACCCACCTGTGCCTACACAATAGTAACGTGGCCCATATATCTCCTGCAGCCTTTGATCAGCAATTACAATGAATCAACAGAAAGTGCAGATTACTTACATGAAAACACCAGTGACAGCCAGCTAAACTTACCGTATGATCCGCCATGACAACGATGCTATCGTCCAATTTGCATCGCGTTTCACTCCAGTTCCTCACCAAACCCTTGTTTTGGTAGAATACAGCAATCCGAAACGGAGTCCACTCCGCTGCTGGTTCGTCAGTGGTAGTGACTATGCTCTCTTTCACGCCGTACTCCAGCAACAAATTAACAATTTCGACAGATCCGCCCTTACACGCCCAGTGTAAAGGTGACCAGATGCTTTCATTAAACTTGGTGTCTGGCGGCTGTGCCTCGAGTGCTACACGTAGCGTCTCTACACAGCCACCGCAGGCAGCATGGTGGACAATTCCGCGTCCTGTGTTGTCCGTAGATTGTGGATCAATGCCGTTGTCAAGAAAGTACTTTAACACATCTGCATGGCCACCTCTTGCAGCGAAGTGGGCAGGATTCCTTCCTTGACGATCGCTATACTGTGTAGGTCCGCTAATACTGGCCAGAATCTGAATAATGCTAAGATTTCCGCCGTACGCAGCAGCATTCAGCAAAGTCCCATACTTCTTTGGTACAGCGCAGCCTCTTCTGCCACCCATATTCCGAAGCAAATACATAAAAATAATCTTGTTACCGCTGAGAACAGCTTGGAGTAAAGGTGTTTTTCTCAACCTGCAACTTTTGTCAGGGTCAGCTCCCGCAAGACAGAGCAGACGAACCAGTTCAACCTCGCCCCGGAAAATTGCTTCGCTAAGCGGGCTAATCTTGAAGTTGTGCTCGGGGTCCACGTTTGCTCCCGCTTTGAGGAGAGCTTTGCAAATTTCAACGAAGCCCCTACGGGTTGCGCAAACTAACATTGAGTCATAAGAGAAATATTCTGTCGCCGGAGGGTGATGATTAGGGTTTGCCTGTTTGGATAACAAGAGTTTCACCACGCTAGTATTGCCATAGTCGACTGCATGGTATAGTGGAGTGAACTCGTCACGGACATTCTCTACAGGAACTCCTTTGTCCAAAAGGAACCGGACAATCTCGACGAAACCACGCCTAGATGCAGCGGACAATGCTTTATCACCCACCCCATCTTCAAGGCTTACCCCTGCGTTAACGAGAAGTTCGACGATACCTGCATCACCCCATTCAGCTACATGTTTCAGCGCTCTACATTCAGCAGTAACCACGACACCTTGGTTGATAAGATACTGGAGAGTCTCAACACAGCCATGATAGGCAGCTTCATATACCGGGGTATTTCCGGATGATGGAGAATGATGGATATCTGCTCCCTCTCCTACAAGGAGCTTGACGGTGTCAGTATGACCCATTCGGCACGCATAACACAAAGGCGTCCGCCCCGTCGATGTAACTGCTGCGATATTAGCACCCTTTTCTAGTAGAAATCTGACGGTGCCTAAACTCCCACTAGATGCCGCCAGGTGCAACGGTGTCACCCCTTCATTGTCGGCTATTGTGATATCAGCGTCGTTGCACAGTAGGCGCTCCAGCAATTCGGTGTCCCCGTTCTTTGCTGAAAGGTGAATAACAGTCTGCCCCTCTGTGCTCTTTGAATCTAATTTGGCACCCTTGCCAATCAGGTAGGATATAATGCGGTTATCTCCTTTGGCAATGGCGGCATTCACCGCGCTTCCATACACTCCCCCTTCTAAGTTAACGTCGGCCCCGGAAGCGATCAGCAATTCGACAAGTGCAAGGTCACCATTAAAACAGGCCACTTGTAACGCAGTCCCAAATCGCCCAGCAAGAGCGTTTGGGTCTTCTCTTTTTTCTTTCAAGGAAATCCTAGCTATATCCAACAACCTAAGTCGGCAGGCATGATACAGTGGACCCGCCCCTGTACCTTTAACATGACTCTTCCACCGACTAAAGTTGGGATTCTTGTGGAAAAAACGGCTTATTTGCCGAGTCAACTGATTATCCTTCCCAGCTGCAAGCGCATGTGTATCGAATGAAGTAGCCGCATAATTAAGGAATGACCCATCATAGCCGACGTCAAAATCGGGCAGCACATCACGGTCCCATACCTCGGAATAGGTAAGATAACGAACACAAGTCTTTGCGAGTACACTGTGTTGCATAGCCAGGCTGGCAGCGCCGGGCGACAGTTTGCCTGGACTCGAAATATCTCCAGCGCTTGCAAACTTCAAGTGAAGGTATTCTTTAACTGAAGCGTGGACTAAATGGATCGTTCCATAGGCCTGAGGGGTATCAAACTGGCCAAGGAGGCCACTTCGCTCTTTTTCCCTGTCATTTCGAACTTCAATCAATGAGCCACAAAGGTCCCTGATTTCTCCGTTAACATAATCTTCATCAATCTCTTCAGGGAGTTCGTCCATAGGAAATTCAGGAGCTTCATCGGCATCCGGATCATCATCACTATCGCCTTCTTCCTCTCCCCCGCCTCCTAGGTCCTCATCGTTCTCGTCGTAAATAGCAAGTGCCCCTGCCAACTCCGATAATTGCAGCGGCTTGTACGCAAAGGTAGCCCAACGGAGAATGGACATGGCGCGGCGCCTTTCGTCGTCTGGCCGCCGTTGAATGCTTGCCCAATTGCGCTCGTATATTTGATGGAGTCCAGTTGGCATAGTTGAGACTATGTTTCGAAGCTGTTTCTCATTTTTGCCGCTACGAAGCTGGTCTTGTTGCATCTTGATCCAAAGAAACATTCCTTCACACTTCTCTGCCATCTGAGAAGCTAACTCTCGCCGAAGCGAAGCGCTTTTCTTCCCAAGTTTCTTATTGACGATGCTTTCCGAGTAGAGCTGAATCTCAGACTGGATTTTGGACTTTGAGATTTGACACTCAAGCATGATGTTCCCCCCTTTATCCCCGAGAGGAGGGGACAATTCTTGATTCAGATCCACTTCATTCCGACTCACAATTAGCACTCGACATTTAGAGCCTTTTGCCTGCTCCTTCAATCCTCGAAGTAGCTGAGCTCGTTCGTCATCGCGTACTTCGTATTCATCTAGCCCGTCTAGAACAAAGGTAAAAGGGATGGCACCGGACGCAATTTCTCTGAATAGTTTCCAGACTTCGGACTGAGACGCCCTTCTCCCTGCACCAACACGGTCCATTGCTTGTTGGACCAGTTCTAAAATCTGTCCATCACGCCGCATAGCCTGAGAAATCCAGGATCGTATCGCGCCATCTGGGTGTCCTCCTGTCTGGACATGACCTGTAGAGAAGAAATACACTACTGTGTGGTTTGACTTCTCAGTAAACTGCTGGATGATTTTTGCACATAGGACAGATTTCCCAGAACCTGCTGGACCACATATCCAGAGAAATTTGGCAGTCTCCCGAGGGAAATCATCTGATTCCCAAGTTTTGTAGGCAGGCTCTCTAGCAATCCAGTTACAAGTGCCATCTAGACGAGCCGTTAAATGCCTCTCATATTGCTGTTCAATTTCAGGGGCATCCAGCCATTCATCAGCTCTCTTCTGCGTTTGCACAAGAGAACTCTGTCGTGTTTCTATGAGCAAGGCCTTGAAGTCTTTGATAAGAGTATCTGATCTAGTATACAGTTAGCTGTACACTTCAACGTCTGCATCATAACAGTATCGAGGTTCACAAACCCATCTTTCTCTTTAGGAAGTAGATTATGTAGCGTATTGACAAACTCCCCAAACATTTCAACCTGTGATGTAAAGCTTCCCTTTCCTCTCAGGGCCCAGCTAATGCCACCCCTAATGGAAGATTTAGAACTAGCCTTGCTCGCCTCTCCACCACTCTCTGCAGAAGATACCACAACTTGAGGCAGCCGTAACCGAGATTGTGAACGTTCTATTGAGTCGAAAAGCGTCCTGATCTCTTCCAGCACCAGCTTGACGGCCGATAATATCTCTGGTTCATCAAGGCGAACATGATGGTCCTCTTTTAAAACTCCGTTCTCAATGCCAGTATAGGCCGCCCAGTCCTTTAGTCTGACCTTATTGGCCTCGAATTTCACAACAGTTTGCCGTGACTGAGTCGAGAACTCTCTATAAGTTGACACTCGATCCAGGACATCCATGCAGACGCTGAAAAGGCCTGCGACACCTATAACAAGGCCGGCAAGCTCCATATTGAGATATTTTGCCAAGGGCTCTGCCAAACGGGTGGGCGAAAAGAGTGAGAATACACTCGAGGTTGGGTTACAACTTTAGTTCCACAACTTTAGTTCCACAGGATCCCAAGTGGAAACATTCAAAACAACTGATGATTCTTTCGATAACATGATATCAAAAGTGTGAGCCTTAGAGGATGGGTATTTATGGCGGCCCTACTGGAGGACAAGGCCCCAAACTCCTAAGCGCCGGCATGCCTACATACCGTGCATGCAGGTTGCCGCCAATCACTGGCACCGGACGCCATTTGAGAAGTTCCGCGTTATAAAAATAGGCCAGGTACATGATTGCCAGCAAGATTAATATGCCAATAAGAAGTACGTATTCATGATACCGTTCTCCTTGAGTTATCAAATCTGCCCTCGGAATATTGTTAAGACGACTAGATGTTGTTAAAACGGTTGAGCCAAAAGAGCGACCAGGTGGTGTTTCTATTTTTGATTTAGCCCTGAAGTGTCAAGAAGTGACTGATTTTATTAAGTAATCAAAACCTTATCATGGATGTTCTATTTTCCATTGTGCTTACATAACACAGGACAAAAGTAAGAGTTCTAGCCAAAAGGGGCTTAGCGCCAAGCCTGTCCTGCCCTTTCAGCCTTCTTTTCCTTTCTGGCGTCTTTTTCGCTCTTCTCCTTCTCCTCCTCCTGCTCAAACTTCTAACCGCCAACCTCTCTCGATCTCAACTTCACTCTTCCACCCAAGTGAACGAGCTGCATATTCACTATCCTCAGATTCACCACAGCCAGGAATAGTGCTATCGACGGTCCATCTGCCGACTGAGCTATACCTCATCTGCTGCTACTTCCCCAGCGCTCCCAGGCTGCGACACCACCAGACAGACAGCAACTCTCCCACGCGCGTCTTTTAAGACCACTCGATTTGCTGCGTCCGGTCTGATACTATATTCCAAGTCTAAAAAACTTCTTTTCAAGTCCAAACATCATGTCTGCAAAACTCGACAAGGCTCTTGATGAGATTGTCAGCTCCCGCCGCCAGGCGCGTCGCACCCATCAGCGTCGCCCAGCTGCAAAGGGTGCAAAGGCCGCTCCTGTCGGAGGAGTCAGGAAATCCACCAGGCAAACCAAACCAACCTCTAAAGCCACGCCTGCTGCACCTGCCGCAGGATCAGGAGATGGAAAGATCATCGTGAGCGGCTTGGTAAGTCATAATCACACGTCGTTCCCTTCTCACCAGCCTTCCTCCCCATTCGAGTACAATAAACATAACAGCTGCTAATTACCCATTCGACCAGCCCGCCGATGTGAATGAAGCAAATATCAAGGTATGTTGATAAGAGACGCTCTTCGGAGTTTCGTTCGCCGTCTCCGTTTTCAGCCATTTTGCTTCGAACGTGACGATCGGAAGAGTCGGCTTTCCTTTTTCTTTCTTCCCAGCCAAGAGAACCAAAGGCAGACTTGATCTCAGTGCGGCTATCCTCTGTGGTGATGGCCAGTCAAAAGCGCGCATGAACTATGGCGCCTTGAGCTCTCTTGCTCCCAGACGGTCGATCCCTTCCTATCTTTCGCTCGCCTGTGCAGAGGCATGATGCAGAGACATATGGAAGGTTGAAATCTGTCACTTCCTTGAAGATAAAGACAAAGAGGCCCAGTATATACCATGCGGGTTGCACTTGAGTAGTCAACGTGACTTGTCCTAGCCTGATTCAGAACGAGCCAGCATTTTGGTTCTTCATTTGGGGCATGAGGAGAATCAGCGAGCGCAGCAGCGGTTGAACAGCATAGCTTATCATCTATTCGTCCTCAACTCAACGGTACTCGGTACCAGCGGCATGCCGATTGAGCTTTTTGAAGTCGATCTCATAAACAAGGCCTTCAAAATACAAACCTTGCCGACTTACTCGATGCGGAATAATCACAATCACGACACTACCTCTTCCCGTGGTACTTCTCAACCAGCTGCTTGCAACCCAGCACCCCACAATGCAATTTTTTCTCTTTGGCTTCAGGATAATCTCGGGTGGTTGTTTTATCTATCTGCGGTCTACCGGAGTCTCTGGATACCATATATATGGCTTCTCCTGGCAAAAAACTGGTACCGCTATCTTGGTCCCAGTGCAGGTTGAAAGGAACCCTGGCTCCGGCTAATTCGTTTCTGCTAACTACTAACCTGGCTGTTATGCTGTGCTCGCTGGTCTATCTGGATCTCTTTTTACATCCCTCGAAAGCCGATGACCCTGATTGCTCATATTCAATGCTTCGGCTTTTGTTGACAAAGCGTACTTACAAACGACGAACATACTGATGAATCTCGTGTCACCGCTAGGAATACTTCCACAAATCAGCCGGGCCTGTCAAGAAGGTCATGCTGACCTACAATCAGAACGGTACCAGCCGTGGTATCGCTTCTATTATATTTAGTCGCCCTGAAACCGCTATCAAGGCTGCTAAGGAGCTGAACGGACTTTTGATCGACAAACGCCCCATTAAAGTAAGTATATACAGCCCTTCCCCCAGTCTTCAATGACTCTAGTCTAACTAAGTTGTCTTTAATCTAGATTGAGGTTGTTGTTGATGCATCCCGTGCACCTCCAGTTCCTGCACCTAAGCCTTTGACTGAGCGTGTGGCGTAAGTTTTTCCTCGTTTAATCTTATAATAATCCTCAAGCTTTTTTTATTCACTAACGAAAAGTAGTCAACCAAAGTCTCAACCCAAGCCAGCGTCAGCTGCGAAGGCTGGACGAAAGAAGGATGCCCGTGGTCGAACCCAACGGGGCCGCAATGCCGGCCGCCCAAAGTCAAAGACCATTGAAGAGCTCGATGCTGAGATGGTAAACTACTTCGCCGAAGCTCCTGCTAGCACTAACGCTCCCGCTCCTGCAGCCAATGGTGCAGCTCCCCAGCCTGCCGGTAACGGTGAAGACCTCGGAATGGTCGATGAGATCTCTGTAAGTACATGATTTACCCCAGTGTCCTCGATACTATTTCAAACCTAACATTTTTGATACAGTAAATTATTTCGCTTTAAGCATTGTCCAAGAACTCTAGTTACCCTAGAGCTCCTTGATGTAATTGACTCCCGATAAGGCGCTCTTCTCTTCCTATCCAATGTGCTATGTTTTATTACCTCCTTCTCCTTGTCCAAGTCAAGCTTCAAAGTGTGTTTTAAAAGAACCAAAAAAAAGTCGGGAAATATTCATCTACCCTACCAGTTACATTTCTATCCCGAATCACCTTCCTGCTCTCACCTCACCTTCCCCTTATTTGTTTCGTTTGTTGGCTTGTATCCCGTCCTGGTTCCGTTTCATTTGAGCTTAATTACTATCCTGCTTATATGCTTGGGCGTTCGTCGTATCCTGGGAATGGGGGTTGGTAGTTATGTGGTCTAAAGGAAATATCTCTCAGACAATTTAAGATTGAACCTATCTACTGAGTACTGAATCTTTCTGGTAATCTTATATCAACTAAGTTAGACAGACGAGCATCGAACTGCCCTATCACTCGTGAGAGGTTAGTTACTAGTGATATCTACTTCAATGGAATTCAGATCCTTGCAAAGCTTGGTGATGTGAAAACTCGACGAAGTGCCATCCAGATATAGATGTTTGATAGTCAGTGGGTGATGGGAGGTTCTCGTAGGAGATAACCATGGGAGACGCGTCGGAGGGCGCGTAGACAAAGTCCAAGCATCCCAGAGCTTGGTTGTAACAATAACAGGTGTATTTTGCTGAGCCCGCACACTCCTCGTAGTCGATAAGGTCAAGTTATCCAATACCTCATTTTTCTTTATACTACTGATGTGAGTCTCCGGGATATCAATGACCAAAAAGAGGCCGTGAGCAAGATTACTTTGTACTAGAAAGATCTAAATTGACTTGCTTAAATCGGCGTTATGACTCTATATCAAACAAGCACGCTAATCTTGAGCATTCAAAGGGCCATGGTTCCGAATGCTGGGTAGTTCCATGCCTTATGAATAAAGTGGTCCACTAACGTACCATTTCTAACAACTAACAACCTAGGTATATATCCAAAAGGAGGTAAAGAGTGATACTAGCTATCATTAGTACCGAGGAACCTATGTCAATGTGCCTCAGAGCTAGTTATCAGCGACAATGCTCCTTACAGTATCCTATTCCGTGCCTATGTCTCCTGCATCCTTGAATGCCATTCCGCCGGAAAGGTATTAAGTACATCCATCCCTGGGGAGAAGGACCAGGAGGGAAGTCATATGATCCCAGGTAATTGAATAAATGGCCGCTTATCTTTTCAATGAATAAATGTTAGTGGTATGAACTAACTACCTTCTCCTCATAATCGGATCCTGGCTCTAGCCTGTTACAAGTTGTTTCGTAGGTTTTAACAGAAGGCTGGAAGACCTCACATCGTCCTTCGCACTTCGATGGGATTTTTATTCATGAATAGTTGGTTGTTGGCTGCTACTAATTTACACGCTATTTCCCTTCACCAGTTGGGTATTTTGATTGCTTAGTATCCCGTCAAGGTCCAATATCAGTACCCTCTATCAAACCAGTTTCCCTTTATAGAGTATGGAGAGCACCAACCCTAAGCATCTGGCCACCCTCTTTTCATGTCTTTGTTTACCAACAAACAGGTAACCTGGCCTAGGATGTGAAAATAGCCAAGCGGCTGGGCCATCCCTCCCTCCCGCCCGGGCCTTTTATTGCTTATTAGTTATATGTTTGCTTGCGTTCAGAACAAGGCCAGCTGGACAAAGAAAGTTGATCGATCGATCGAAACAATGTTGCACTATAACCGATTCACACTTGGCAGCCTCAAGTGCAAAAATCATCTCTCATGACTCCTGTTGAATTTGCGCCACTTGTGATTCACCTAGCATCGGTTGATCTGCAGGGTACCTGTGGCTCGAGGGTCAAAGAAAGGATGCATCCCTTTGACGAAGCTGTCACCGCACTGCCCGTATGCGCATTATCCAAGGAACGCACATAAGAGCAAACAGGGCTTTTCTCGTTACGAAGCTGTGGCTCAGCCAATCAGAAAATCGGCTCGGGCCTATTTGCGATATGATCTGAACAATCCAGATTCGGTGCAGGGGAGGAGGTGATGCGGGCTTGATGTATCAGCCCGAGTAATTATATATATAATATATTATATGGAGCCGCCGTTGAAGCGAAACCTTTGTTTGTCCGAAGGAAGTTACCAGCGACGAGGACGTGCTTTAAATTCCAGATGTGTGCCATCCCCTCTTGTGTCTCTCTCGCCCTTCAGGCGATGTGGTCTGTCGCAACCGTGTTGGTTTGCTTCCTTGGTTAGGTTTCGTCTGTAGATCGAGATTTAGCCCATGAAAACAGGAAAAGAGCGAGAAGATGGAAAGTCTATCTGCTCAATGTGACCTATGTATTTTTCGATCCCATACCAGGATCCTCGATCGATTATCTGGGGTCGAGTCATGGAACTCGTCAATGACAGCGACTCCATACTCGGGAAATATCTTGCATTGTTGTGTGCCTCGTATAAGTTCCGGGATTGGAGTGTATGTATGGCCTGGATATATATATGTATGGCTTGAAAAGCGGCAAAGTAAGAACAGTTTCCTACTTTTCCAACATAAATGCGCAGAACGGGATGTATGAATCTACGCGTCCCTTCTGCATAGGGCCTTATAAAGGAGTACGGAATAAGTATATTACCATTCTAGACTAGGCCGTTGGGAGCCTGGAATATCTAGCCACGGTCGCCCGATCCGTCTAGATTGTGTATAGCCATAACTAGGGGGGAGAATATCCAAACGTGGGAGAAGCACGTACCCGGCTGCCGCTCAGTACACTATCTCGAGCCATCACCACTAGACAACGGGTAGCTTTATAGCACACGACACAACTTCAGCTCCGTTTCTAGAATAATCCCTTTTCAATAGTTTCCGTGATGGAGCGACGGGACTCCGTAAACTAGATGGCCTCGGGAGGATCTCCCACCATGGCTTCCAGGTGGCTGCCGATAGTAGCGGTGAGAATTTAGAAAATGGAAAATTGTTGAGGTCGTGGTGGTTGAATAATTCACCGGCAAGAAAGGGCTGAACTATCGACTAGCCTCCCGTCTGTCCAGCCATGCTTCTGCTCCACCAGAAATCGGAATTGCAATGGGCGTAGGAAGTAGGAGAATTCGCAGTGTTAATGAGCGGTGATGGAGGGGCTGAGACAGCAGCTCGAGGATCCACACAGCTAGGCCTACAGCGGGAAAAGTCGAGAGCAAGCGGTGTGCTAGACAGCAGTGTCAATTATCTAGACTGGCTATCATTAATGGTCTCTGCAGGAGAAGCGAAATACGGTCACGAATTGCAAAAGAGCTACCGTGTACTCTGTATGAAGTGTCGTAGAGGGAGTACTTCCTACACGACGAACAATATTCTTGTTCATGCAAACAACCCGCAGATGAGGCTTAGGAAGCTTGCTCTGGACCCTGATATTGACATTGAGCCTGACTCGGGCCGCCCGAGCCCCATCCCGTCCATCTCATCTCATCTCATCTCGCTATCGGACCCATCTGGAGCGTCATGCTGTGTGATGATATTCTCCAACGCCGGGGGTATCGATATGATGTGTCTGTGGCTGGAGCGCAACAGACACGCATCCTTGATATCGGGCAGTTGGTATTCAAACACCAGATGCATACTATTGCAAATATAATGATTGCAGGCGATAGGTCAATCTAGCCCTGCAGCCCATCCTCTTGCTCATGCTATTTACCATGAGGGGGGGGGTATCAGCACCCATCCTCACCGTCGCCATCACCATCACCATCACCATCACCATCAATCTCGTCGCGCCTTCGCCTCCGCGCTTTGGCCCTCAAGATTATGTAATATCATTACCACGTGATTAAGGGATTGTGATTGGACAATATATAACGACTCCTTATTGGTGAAAAAACCTCCCAACTTCCCCTGAAGAAACGAAAACAAAAAGCAAAGAGAAAAAGAAGGGCGGAAGAAGAAGCGAAGAAGAAGGGATCTCAGATCGCGAGATTCCTTCCGTGCCGCGTCGTCTAGATAGAGGTTGCATCCATAACGAACACTTCTGGAGCATGTCCGACTCGCTGAAGTGAAATGCTGGGCTGAAGATGCCTTCTTGGGCTGCACGTTTGGGGACTTTCGCCTCCAGAGAGGGGGCTCCAGAGGGGCTCCAGAGCCTGTCTGGGATATCCGGGGTAATGCTGTCTCTCGCCAGTCATGAACCTGTCTTACCCCCACACAGACAGGACGTTAGTGTGTTCATAACACCTGAAATGTAAAGGAGACGGGATCTGCGTGCACCAGGACAGAAGTCCAGCCAAAGGCGAAGGAGGGAAAAAGCCACTCCCTTGGACCTGCGTCTGCGTCCTCCATGAGGCGACTGGCGTCCGCCACCGTCAACCCTCCATAAACTCCAGACGCCTCCCCAGACGCCTCCCCAGACGCCTCCCCTTTGCCTTCCCGTCTATCAAACCCCCCTCATTATCGATGAGGAGGAGGAGAAGGAAGGGTCTGACCGCGTATCATTTCATATCTGGAACAGAAGAAGGGCGAAGGTCAAGTACTCCGTAAGTACTCCATAAAGGGGCTCTGCAGGGAGAGGAGGCACGGAGATGCTCCCTAAGCTGTTACTCCATACTTCTCACCACGGATTACACGCATACTTAAACAGCGAAACACGAAATGGAATGATTAATACGGAGTAAGTACTCTGTACTCCATACAGCGACCAGTCAATCAGGCCAGCTCTTTGCTCTATACTCCGTACACCGTGCGACTGACTGGTAGTTAGTAAGACGCATTTCGATCGAGCCTGATCTCATGAGATCTGTCCCAAGATATTGCCACCTTGACATAGCATATCATCCGTGCATTTTTATGTGTGCGGAGTACGTACGACTGTGTTTTTGCGTGTGTACCTGTCGAACTATCAGGTTTTCCAGCGATAATTCTAGGTCTTATGCAGACAGACATGGTAGGACACCCAACTAGTTGGTCCAGGTACAAGGACACTCGGTCCCATGGACTCGGGATCTGGCTTTTGTCCCGTCCACTCGGGAGAGTTTAGCCATTTTTCACCACGGGTGGGACTATCACATTCACATTTCACAAAATAACGAACGAGCAGACTGACTATTCGACGTCTCTTTCTTTTCGCCGCCCCCTCCCTTCATTTTTAGCAACTAACTATTGAAGATCATTGGTTTCATTCAAAATTGCCTTTACCCTGATCAGGTTGATTGGAGCTCACTGTGGGGACGCGGAAGGGAGGCTGGCGGTCCGCCCTTCCGCTCCCAGCCCGCCACCTCTGGAGCCCGCAGAGAGCGACGAGGGAGAGAGAGAGAGATCTGTATGATCCAGAATTCCCTGGGCTGGGAAGGGCGGATTAATTATTTTAATGCTGCATATATAAATACACTAACTGGGTATAGTTACCCAGAAAGTCTGCACTAAGCATCCCATCGTGCATATGATGGGTCTTTTGTCCTCCCAGGCTGCTCCCTTCAGGCTCCCCGAGTGGTGGACTTGTTTCTAAGCCCAAGCCCTTGCCGGTGGGCCCAGAATTTTGGGACGTCTCTTGAACCATGTGTGCTCTTCTCTGCTCTCTCCTGGCAGGGGATGATTTTCGATACGACAGTCAGCAGGGAAAAGCTGGTAACGAAAGCGAGTATGTGGGAGAAGCTGAATGTGAGGAAGCATATTATCGGAAATCCTAGTTAAAAGATATAGGACTACTCCGTACTTGGGGGCAAACCCATCATCGGCCAAGCGATTCGTTCGCTCTGTCTGCCCTGCACCTGAGGATGCTCATGCAGCGTGTCTCCTCGGAGTGTATGTCTCGAGTGAAGCCAGGGCAGAGTGTCGTCCGCCACTCTTGGATCTTAGGCTCTGAGGATCCTTCATCTTCTCTCCATACGAAGTGCACACACACACACACACACGAACACCATATCCACTCGTGGCCAGCCCCTAGTGGAGGATAGGCTAGGAGCTGATTCCCCGTCCAGCGGGAGACTAGCTGCTTGGCTTTACAACGGTGGATTGTCAGCTCGAGACCATCACCGCAACGTTGGGCGGAAGGGTATGGCTGCCCCTTTGACTGGTCTGCGATCAGCCATCCCCGACCAGTCAAGGGCAACGACGATGCGACACAACTGAGTATGTTACTTTCCTGACGGTTTGGTTCGTCCTCGTCGTTTCTATTTGTGATGGGGGTATGGCTGGTAACCGCGCCAGGAGAGGAAGGCTAGTAAGGCGGATTTTCGATGCGTCTGCAGCACTCACACGTGTATGCAAGGGCAGAGAGCCAGTGGTTCGTCTCCTGGTGCTGCTTCGTCGATTCGGGAGTTGAAACGTCAACCTGCGTATTCGGTTCAGGATGGTGATGTGAGATGTGGTAGTATTGGGCTGAACCCCCTTCGTCAGTCAACGTAAGGGCGCTTTACGAAGGGCGGATACATTATACACTTTCGACGGCAAGCCCAACCTGAATCAATGAGCACCGAGGGAAGGGAACCGGACAGGAGTCTCGATCAGCCTGGTCAATCGCCGTTTGGCGTCTTCCACTTTCCCTCTCCCAGCCTACTCTTCGTCCTAACGGTCTCGACTCTCACAACTCCAGAGATCATCAGCTTAGCCTGTCAACGGCGTCTCTCCGGCGGGTGTCCAAGCTACCCTATGGTCCTATGAGGATGTACAACGCGACATAAGGGTTCCATCGCGATGGAGAATTCAGACCCAAGAGAAGGGATCAAACCACCAGACCAATCACCCACGATATGACGGCTTGTGTACACTTATTCGAGAGTAATGCAAAATAAGTAAAAAAAAAACCTCCATCGGGCTAAGTAGACTTCTCTCCTCTCCACGAGTTAAGCCTTTTCCAGCCATCATAGGGAACCTCGCCCCCCTATTTTATTATCATTGTTCCTTTTTTTACGTCGTTCGTTTTGTGTATTTTATTTTATTCTTCTTGCGGAAAAATATGACATGGTGAGAAAAGAAACGAGACAGCTAACAAAAAAAATGAAAAATAAGCTATCGCGGATCCGATTCCGACAAGTCGCTGCCTCACGTTCACCAGACCAGGATCGTGTCCGTGTACGATATTCTATACGGTCTTGGAGAAGAAAAGAGGCGCACACACACCGAGAGAGAGAGCGACTGCAGAGAGGGCGCGTGAGAGGTGTCGGCAGGCGTCTACGGAACAGATCGCATACAGCGGCAGTTGGGTGGCAGACGATGAGACGCTGGTGAGCGGTCAGGTTGACTCTTCCACCAGCCTTTCTTTTGCTTCTGCCTCGTCGGCTCTCTACCACGGAACCAGAGATGGTACAGAGCACCAGCCCTTGACCGTCTATCTATCTGTTTTGACTATCTATCCGGATGTCAACCCGCCCGGAATCTTGACAAAGACGCTGGGAGGACTGTCCCGACGGCCCGGCACATTCACCCCCAGCGACACAGACAGAGCAATATATAGAATATAGTTACTCCGTATGGAAAGCCGCAACACACAAAGAGGGAGCACAAAGCACAAACGCGAAGCGAGAGGGAAGAAAGAACAGAAATCCCGGCGATGCGGAATAAAGGGACGAGAATAAGAGACACAAGCAAAATAACTAAATGCAAAAAGAAAAAGGACAGTCCTATATTCCAGTCAATCAGATTGATTGCTATTACAACGATTATGAGCAAACCGGCGAATAGCGGCTCGCAGCACCGCTCGACTGGGTTAATATTACGGAGTACTTATTTATATCTCCGGATGCGCTCCTGTTCCCCGGCCCCCCCGCCCCCTGCAGTGGCCTTCCTGCACTCCGCCAACGGCTTTTTTCTTTTCGTAAGCAGGTCGACGAGATGGAGAATGGGAGCTTCATAAGCACGGAGAAACTGTGGGCTGCCTCCATGCCTTTTACGCGTCCCCGGCACATATTTTTAATTTACGTACCGCGTATGGATGTAACTACATGGCTGCGGACGGACGGGTTGGCCTGTGACTCTTGACGCTGCCTGTAACCGGCCCTTGCGTAACTCAACGGCATCGACTCGACATGATCTGAACTCGACCAAGAGCAGCCCGGATGGAGCAAGCCGCCATAACTACCGTGGCGCGACAGGCCCAGGGACAACAAAACACAAGAGAGGTGTGTCTGTCGTCCAGTCCGTCCCCTATACGAGCCGTCGTGTTGCCTCAACAGACATATATCGGTGTGAAGGACCTTTGAACAACATGCAGGCGCAGGTCCGGAACCGGGGAGTTATTTTTTTTACTCGCTTTACTTACTTGCGTTGGCTGATTGCTGGCTGCCCAAGCCCGAAGCAACCACCCGGCGGCGCCCAAAAGAAAAGGAGGAGCGAGGGACGACGAAGACGGAGCAGAAGCAGAAGCAGGAGATGCAGTGTCAGAAAATGTTGTTGGTATAATATTGCTTCCGACCAGGGCACAGCGCAGCAACTGCAGGCCGAGTTCGAAATCGCACTTATTATTTAATTACAAAAAGAGGTGTCTAGAGTGTCTCAAAAACAGGGCTTTTCGACTCGGCACACCGGCGTGTTCTATATTAACTATTTACTAGTTGATCCCGAAAAACAGGATCTCTTTGGGGTACGTCAAAACTCCCTGTCTACCGACTTGATTCCCACGGGTAATCTTCCAGGGAAAACCACACGGTACGGGATATGGTGATGAGGAGGAGACGAGAACGACGAAAGAAAAGGGAAAAAAACAAAGGAAAAGAGAAAGCAGGATAACAGCTGCACCGACTCCAACAAAAAAGGAAAGAAAGGGAAAACAGGCGCCGCCTCCCGGTATCTTGTTTAATTGTGTGTAACGGCGGCAGTCAGTTGGGAAGGTCTCACGCTGCCTACCGCCATCCCTCCCGCCCGCGTCCCATAATCTCCGGGGAACAGCAGAGGGGGAAAAAAACTACTCCGTACGGAGCACTAGGGACAGGTTAGAGGGTTACAAGGAAATAAGGATGTGATGCTGTTGGTCATCCTTCCACCGGGAGAGAGAGTTCTCGTTGCCGTGCTGTGACGAGACCGCCTGTCCGGTCCACGATACAACAACAAACGAGCGAGATCGGGACCAACATCTAGGCATCCCATCACCATCATCATCACTCATCCATCCGTCACTTTACTTACTTACGGTGAGGCCACGAAGGGGGTGGTTGTCTTCATCATCCAGCAGCTACCACCCAACCACGAAAATGCAGTTAGTCACCGCCCGTTGTGCCAGGATGCCTTCCCTATGCGATGATTAGTCGAAGGGCTGACCAGACCGCCAGTTAAGGCATGGGGACTTGGGATCAAGCACACCACCACCACGGAAGTATACACGGAGTCACTTTTCTTGTGGTGAGTCGGAGGGGGTGGTATGAACTCTTCACGCCTTTGGTCCAACGGGTTTCCGCCCCCTTCTTCACTCCAGGCAGCCTTGGACCTCCTCTTGTCGGAGAAAGAGTAAGGAGGGGAGTCAGAGGAAGAGTAGGTAAGGCAGGCAGCAGCGATGCGAAGGGAAAGGAAAAATAAAAAACGGACAGCCAGGCTCAAGGCGTATTTTTCAATACAAGACGTGTAAGGGATGAGCACTTGGCAGCTCTTCATCTCCCCCCGGGCTCAGCGGACCGTTCCATGGGATCTCTCGACCTGGGGTAACTCTATCGTCTGGCTGTCTTCCTACCAGAACGAGGGACAGAACGGCCGGAGACGGAGGTTAGCTTCGCCCTGCCTCTTGAGTCTCTTGTGTCTCTGGTCTCTGGCCTCTGCCTCAGCTTCTTCTCAGCTTCTTGTGTCTTGCCTCCCCTGCCTGTTCTCCTATCACGCTGCGTCGTCTACTCCTTTCGCCCTCTGAGCATGGCTGAGTGCGTGTACTATGGTACTATGAGGCCCTGTTGGTATGAGAAAGAGTCGCCTTCATACGCCTCACCGTACGCTAACGACTGGATAATTATTTGCTTTTGGACCGGGGCACCGGTGAGTGCAAATCCGCTCCACCGCCCATAATTATTCATATTTCATATTTTATTTTTGCACTTTGTTTTTCGGCTTTCGGTTTTTGCATATGATATAACATTCTTTTTTCTTCCCTTGTCTCTCTTTCCTCCCTTTTTATTTGCTTTTTTCCCCTTTTCCTCCTTGCTTTTTCCTCCCTTTGCAAGATGGGCTCTTTTTTTGCTTTTTATGCCCTTTTGGCCCTTCGCCCTGGAGTATACCTTGACCTTGCACGAGCTATCATATCTAATAAACATAAGGCAAGGTGTTCGGCTTCATTTTTTATATAATATCGTTGCTCCTCCTCCTCCAGACCAAGCTGACCACAGACCTTTCTGAACATCTTCAGACCAACATCAATATCCAAACTAATAACGCAGAGCTAATTCTTTATGGCTTGCACGGCTATACAACCACCATCACTCTCATCGTCACTGTCGACTCTACTATCAGCGTCATCAGCGGCATCATCATATACCAGCAGCATCAGCAACAGCAACAAGCAAAAGAACCTCGACTCCAGGAGCTACCAGACCAAGATGTGGAGAGGCTACGGCTTTGGCAGCAGTGCTGCATCCTCCCCAGTCTCACCACCATCGTCTTTCCCACAGCCAGCTCCTCCACCACCATCACCATGCGACGGGCTGCTCGACATCTACCCTCGCAAGACGTCTTTCTCGACCTTCTCGGGAAGCAACACCTCGTGTGCCTTTCCCTCGTGGCCTAACCGATCATCTCTCTACTCTGGCTCCGAGGACGACAGCGGCAGCTCAGCCTCGGCCTATCTCTCAGACGAGGACCTGTTCCCGATCCCGTCTACTTCGTCAGCATCCAACCCGATGCTGGCAGCCATGGAGACCCCCTTCGGAAGCGACAGCTTCGACGAAAACGAAAACGCCATCATCGGAAACCCCGGGCTGACCACCGAGGAGCAGATCCGACACATGAACGAGACCGAGGACTGGCGCATGAGGCAGTACGTCCAGGCCCAGGCTCAGGCCCGCGCCCTCCAGGCTCTCCGGGCTGCCCAGCTAGCAGCCGTGGAGCACGCGCAGGCTAGCAGACAGCGCAAGAAGCGCGCATCGGGATCGAGCAGCAAGAAGCGACGGGCTCACCATGGATCTGCCGCGGCTGCCGCTAGCAGCGGAAGCAGCTCTTCCTCTACCTCGGCTTCTTCCAAGCACTAAACCTCGACCCATATTATTATTTACTCTTCTCCTTTGTCAGTTACAAGATACCAACGAGTTTTACGAAAAGCACATGCACAGCAACAAACATCAACATCATCACCAGCACACCGTCATCAGCCACGGGCAGCAAAACAGACTTCCAGAATGAGTCACTCCCCCCAGTGTTCGGGGTGACGGTGGATGCCCAAGGCTCAGCGAGTTAGGCGCGTTCGGTGGTTTTTTCTTTTCTTTTGCCTTTTCACACACTTCACTTCACACACATCGCTCTTGATTTGTTTTTGCCTTTCCCTGAATGTTGGGCATTTGCATGGCATGAAGCGCACATCCTGGTGATTGGCGGGCCAGGGAGGTTTC